>NW_002060949.1:5145891-5427239 GCF_000150275.1 Trichoplax adhaerens
TATAGTAAACAATAATATTTTAATAAAGAGCCGATAAAAAGGTACCAAATTGATACAAGTATCTATTTTTTTTAAGATTTTAATATTTCGTTGAGTTCGGATAAGACTTTATTTCCTTACGTTATCAAAATCGATAATCACTTCATTTAAGAAACGGAGACATTCCTTTCCTTGTACGTTAATTTCATCTTCAGAATAGAAATCTTGAAAATTAGGTATGGACGCAAACATAACGCCGATTTCGTTATGGGATTCATTATAAATCTCCTATTCACAATTTAAGATCAAAATTGGTAATTACTAATCTGATTTTAGTATACTTTTGCTATCATATATGTTAAAATATTAATTATAAGTTAAAGTTTAAAATAACCGATATGTAATTCGTAAATATTGGTACTAACTCCTTGACGGGTTAAGAAATGTTTAGCTACATGAAGTGGCAAAATATTTTGAACCAATAGCTCGTTACGACGCTGTAATTCTTCGACTCCATCTTTCTTTTCTATGGCCTATATAATGAAGTAAAATTCTCCATTTATGACCCTGAATATATAAATAAACAATAACAACGAAAACAAAAATTCTAAGATCGCATTTTTAGTTAACCTCTTTTTTCCATAGAAACAATATTCGAGCTGTAATTTCCATCTATAATGTAAAATATTGAGCGTTAATAAATGTAGCCGATAGTACATTTACGCTTGACGACTACATTTGGATTTAATAATATCTATAACATCAACGACTAAAAGTAAATATCTAGACGAAAATTTCGATTTTATTTCCATTACCTGTCTTGTACTACATACTAAAACGATCAAGGCAACTCCAATATTAAATGTTGATAAATAATTGATTTGTATATAATCAGCATATAACCTATAACCGCAGGCGTGAATAGAATAAACGAATTATAATTAACATTGATTTCTAGAATGTTTAAAGTTCAATATATATATAAATATATAGACTATAATATTTCGCATATTATGATCATCGTAACTACTTTAAAGCTAAGGTAGGATCCGTTCTACTTTACATAACGATAGTGAAAGGAAAGGAAATTGTAAGATAAATTTTAATTTATCAAGCAAGGTACTTTGTACTCCCAGCTGTCGCTAATGAAATATCGCTCGAGCCGTAGCTAAAACTGCTCTTTCAACCAACTGCCGTAACAGCCAATTTCACAACTTATGCAACTTTATAAAACATATGATTACTGCTATCACTTTCTCATAAAGTTGTCAAAAGATAATTAATGACAAATAATAATAACAACTCTGTGGTTACTGTAACTAACACAAGCAGAAATCTACTGCCTACAAATTACTTAATACGTATTTTTAATTAAGTTTCTCCTTTCTATCGTGTTTGCACCATGAATACATTTATTCTACATTATATTTGTATGCATCTAAACAAATTCTATAAATTATATTTTGATAATATCATAAGAAAATTGAGCCTATTTTTAGTCTGACTTACCCATAACTAGAATTATAAACGATAGTGTCGTAGCATGTAAAAGCGTTCTGAACGGGTATCATAACAACAATAATTGAAGCGGCAGTAATGAGCGTCAAAAGGACTAGTTTAAATTCATAGCTTAGTTGAATTAGCGCTGAAACCACCATCAACAGCATAATCATGTTGTACATCGTATACTATATAAGATAGAATTATGAAATGTCAAAAATTAAAATATTAACATATATAGAATTCGGTACAGATTAATGAAATATAGCCATAACTTCATTAAAAGTTGCTTGTTACAAGTAATGGAAAATTTATTACTTTAGCCGTTATATCTATCACTCGTGTTATGATTACTTTCTATTTCAACTATCTCATTAATTTATCTATTCCAAAACTAATTTATGGGATTAAACTATACTAAATTTTAGCAATCATTAGCAGGATAGCAAGAAGTAGGACATAGCCTAAAATGGGCCATTTATCTGAGTATTGACGAAATAAATGTCTTACACCAATGAATTCCATTACATCTATCCGAATGTATTTTTAATTAACATCAGTACTATTAATCCTAGGAGTCGAGTGGCTAACAATAACCGGTAAATATAGCTAATTTATAGTAGCATGAAGTAATCTATCATTAAGTCTAGACTTACAACAGGATGCTTGCAAATATGATTTTGTGTGTAAAATTGGCTATTGTTAAAATAGCAGTTATTGGCGTTGTTAAATTCGACAGCTACCGTATTACATTGAATCTAATTAGAAAATAGTACAATTGCAATAAAATTCATAATAAGTCAGAATATTAAACCTAAAATATCAAGCTATAGAATCGCAGAAAAGAATAAATAATTTAATTCGATATCTAGGAATAAGAAGTATTATCCCAAACTTACGATTTCTGTCAGTTCGGCTATAAATATAATAACTGCTGGTAAAGCAGCAAGGAGTGCCGATAGGATTTTACGATTTTCAATATATACCGATAAGTTAACCAACCATCGATAAAATTTCTGCGATAACATTTCCAAAAATAAACTTATTGATAAATATACCTTCATAAAGTAAGTGAAATCTTATAAACAGAAATTGCCTGTTTTCGATATTATATACCAATAAACACTAATAGTAAGGCGAAATTCTCAAATTAAGATACAGATTTTCATATAAGTGGATAATAGATGCCTTCAACCACCTACATCAAAATTAATTATAAAGCATTAATTTACCTTTCGATAATTTGACGCGGCAGTAACTATAACCAAAAATATGTTTATTGCAGAGCCAATAGCAAAAAGAATTGTTCTTGTTAGCGTTCTATATTCCAAGATATAAAAGTGAATTATAACGATGTAACTCAGAGAGCTACCAATAAACCATTATTTTCTAAACATACTTAAATTTGAGGAAATTATACCTATACTATCGATGTTGATAATAATATTACCGTAACTGCCGATTTATGCGTTATTAACTTATAACCATTGTTTAAAACTAGACTAGTCAATTTATAATGTCAAATCTAATAAATAGACAGTTAAATGAAGGATAAATCGAAATTCATAGCCTAATAACTACATATTTTCTTACATTGGTAGGATAATAGCGCTAACAATAAAACAGGTTACTTGTACGATATAACAAGCAATTAATAAAGTGAAACCCATATTTTCTTTTTCACAGTTATAGTTCCTTTCGGTTTCTGTGACTTTAAATCGTAATGTTAACGGATTCGAAATTTCTCCACTATAACATTGTACGTAACAAGATATTTATAATCGTGAAATGAAATGCTGTAATTTACTTAAATTATTCAGTTCGATCCTCATTTTCTAATGTGAATAATGACAGCAAATATGAAATCGATATTTTAAATATCGAAGTAAAAAATAATCTTACTTATCCAGATCTCGATTCTGTAAGTCTTCATCCAACATCTTAGTTAGCTTGTCTTCATAATCTATCTCTTCTCTAGATTAATAATTATAAACAAAGCATTAAGTATATTATTGTATTTGCGCTTGAGTTCTAATCTAAGCTGAAGAGTTAAACTTACGTATGGTGAGCGTTAGAGCCATTGCCACTTTTACTGGAACTTCCATCTAACTTTAAATTTTCTGTATTACATTGCTTATTCTGTAAAAGTATGATTTTTAATAAGTACAAAATAAAACTAATACTATGATCCTATCTATCCATTGAGATATAGTATGTCAAATCATCAGTTATCTAATTTATTAGAAATCATTTAGTAAAGGGATTATCGCGTTATAACAGTGACATTTATGACGACTATCCAAATTTATGCTGATCTTACTCCCTTTGTTTCCTCCTAAATCCATACAAATACACATTCCTAAATTTAGTACTATAATAATTCAAACGATATTGTATGCTTACTCTTGTATGCTTTCTTCTCTTAATTAAATAGGTATGAATATTCCTTTGGCGGAGATATTCACTTCTACTACCTCCATTGCCATCCTCAACTTCGTAATCATCTTTTAAATGTTTGTAAGTAGTATCCGTTATGTGAATACGCCTGAAAAAATGCATGTAATGATAGATTGAAGTTAATTTGATCGTCTCGAGGGTAGAAAAGATAGAAAAACTTATTGTTTTAAAATTTGATAAGATGGATTATTAGATTATAAAACTAAAATATCGTTGCTGATATTGTATTAATGCACGTTATTTATTTACCCTGGAATACCCCCAGCTTCCATATTATTAGCTAATGTTACATCAGAAGACCAGACGTCGAATTGCCACTTTCTTCTACCCATAACACCGCATAATCCGGCACCAGAATGAATTCCAACTCTCATATCTAACGATGATACACCAGTTTTCTTTCTTACATCTCTGTAATCAAAAAAGAAAATATTGATATGATTGATATTCTATGGTTTTATCTAATCTAAATAATTATATCGATATTGTAAATCTAGTAACTGCATGCTTTCTTAACCCATTCTCTCAAATTTTAATCCATATTGACTTACGCTATAACACGAATCATAGCTACTCCCATTTCAACTGTTAGTTGTGCATGATCTGGTCGTGGATCGGGTACGCCACAAATGCAGTAATAACAATCGCCCAAAATTTTAATCCGCAGGCAGTGATTTTCCTATATACCCATATTGATATCATTTAATATTTTACGAATAGTTTATAGATGATGCTGTGAGTTATAAAAATGATATAATAGAATACTATTCGATAGCACAATACTAGCATAAACCTATCGCTATAAAGTACTTTAGCAGCAATATACCTATTAAATACAACTAAAATTATACATTCGTCTTAGAATCATTACCAACCTCAGCTTTTTCATCAAAACTACCGAATAATTCATTGAGTGTCTGTACTAATTGTTGAGCGGTGAAAGTTGAGGACAATTTCGTAAAGCCAACAATATCAGCAAATAGTATACTATAATTAAGATTATAAATTCAGTATGAAAGTTAAAATTTTTGTTAGCAATTCTATCGATATTTAGTAAATAGAAATATCGCGGACAGAAGAATGATCAATAATGATTAAATATGGATTATGCTCAGAGTCAAGGTGATTACTAATGGTACGTAATGCTGTATCTTTACAATTTATTTACAACAAGAACTAGTTATTGATATCTTCTAAATATACGTATATCTTCCTAGACCAAAATGATTACTCTAGCCAATTATCGTTATATCTAAATCTCAGAAAATGGGACTAATATTTCATTTATAATCGATTAATATACCAAAACAGATAAAATTACAAATAGATAAAATGTAAAGTCGATATGTTCTGTCAACAACAGACGATACAGTTTTAACTAAAACTTAGCTAATTATATGCATTGTACTTAGATCTGCAAATTTATCAGCCAACTAAGCTAATGTATATGAATGGTAGAAATCATCGCAAAAGATAGAATTTGTAAACTTTAAGCTTTATTCTGTAAGTGTTATTGTTCTCCCTGCCTTTGCTGGCAATTATAATTTAGTAGACCATAATAACTACATCATGTTTTTTGCTAGCTACTATACAACTAATCGAAATGATGAATGGTGTATAACAAACACTAAAATCGTAAATGAAAGAAAAAGGTGTTCCTGATATCAAAAAATTAATATCCTGAAAGAGTTTTGAATAATATCTATTATTTTAGCGGTTAAACGAAAATTGATAGTGTTGCTAGTACAGTATGATTAGTTTTTCAAATATATCTTCGTAAATCATGCCAATACCTTATATTTTCGTAGCGTTGAATATAAAAGTGGCTAAACTGTTTCTCTGTCATACCAACTTTTGAAGATGAATTCATATTCCCTTGTATTTCCATAGCGATGTAACGCGGTAATACAGATGTTAAAAGACGCTCCTAAATCAGCAATTTATCAATTAAAATATTATTCTCTACTAACTCGGAAAAATTATATGCAAAATAGGCGTATCCACGTGATTTAACTACCCGTATACAAGTCAGTACAGAAAATCTTATTTCCAGAACATAAATATTTATAATACGAATAAACTTTCTTTTTAAATTAAAATGGAGCTATTTCATAATATCCAAAAATTACAGTATTTGATAAAATAGAAAAGGTGTATATATAATGATGTGTTTATTGGAAAGTGGTTATATCAACATCAATTGATAGAATAAAGAAATGATTATTAAAATTTATGAATTATAATTATAATAATACTGTGTGTTGAAAATACTTTACTTATCAGTTAAAAAGTATTACATTAATAGCTGGTTTAAAGCAATATGGAATTGATCACGTGTAAAAGTACAATTTATCAAAGTCAGAAATATATCATAGCCTTTCTGATATTATCAGTGACTATTACTCTAGCTATTGACTTCTCCTAACTAGAAACGAAGAAATAAGTAGTAATCAATCGAAAAATTGATATTGATTTGGTAATATTGATAGAAGAGAGTTTTCATCAATAGACATCAAATTATAGTAATTCTGTAAACAAGTCTTAATTACAGCTTTAAAATAGTATTATTGCTGACACTACAATAATATTAATTAATTCTATCTCGACTTAATTACTTATACATTGAATTGATTATATCATTCAATTAGAAACAATATTCTCCAATATCAATACTATCATTCAACAATTGAAAATGTTTAGATACAATTCGATACGTCAATTTTTATTGTTCAAAGAAACATTTCATCTATTAAAATAAAAAAGATTACAACACACCTGCTGTTTTGACTGTGCTTCCATTTTAACTTTAGCTTCCATAGACATTCGTGTATCTAAGAAGGCAAGACGTTGTTTCTGATCTGATACACTAAAGATAATGAGGCCAATGACATTGGATCCGATGATGAGGACGATGTTGGCCGTAAGCTAAACAAGTTACAATTATTAATGAAGAGAATTAGATCGGTTCTCCGATTATTAAATGTTGCATCAAATTAGAAAGAAGTTAGGTATGGATTAAAAATCTTTCTCAATGATGATTGCAGTATCGGTTATTATGTCAAAGTAGCAGCAGCAGTTAACAAGAATAAAACAAATAAAATTAATACAATTAATCGATATCATTACTAGACTCAATGGAATATTTCTTAATAATTAAAAATGGAGAGAACGTGGAAAACAAAATGGACGATAAAGGGATTGACAAAGACTATGATATTAGTTTAGAAAGGTGAAAATTCGAGCAAAACTATAGACAATCATTGTTTTCCAATTGATATTTGCTAAATTGAATGATAGCTATGACGTTATTTCTGTTAGTGTAATCGATAATAATAAATAATACCAAGCAGAATTCTACTTCAATGTAGGAATTCCGTGTAAATAGAATGTAAGAACTAAATAAGTTAATTGATATTTGTTAAATTAAATTGAGGATAGATATTGCGTTACTTCATAGTGGATGATGATGATCAAAATAAACTATATAGAATGGTTGTTTTCTAGTGAAATGTCATGCAAAGATATGAAACAGAATATGAACAAGTTAACACTAACCTATTTGGACTAGTGTAACTTTACGGTCAATAACGTTGATCAAAATGAGCTGAATAGAATGATTGTTTTCTAGTAAAAGGTTATGCAAATATATAGGACGGAATATGAATAAGCTGACACTATCCAATCATGACTAATGTTACTTTATCTGATGTGGTCATTGATAGTGATAAAGATGGTGACTGCTGTAAATTAAAACTATACGAATTAATAATCTACTTAAAGATGACATTTATGAAAGGAAAAAATGAAAGTATACCAATTAACTGAAATTTACTGAAACAAATTGATGTCGGATATTATGATACTTAGTAGTCAATAATGACTAATGTAAAATAGAATAATTGATTTCTAAATTCGGCATCTGGAAAATTAAATTGACTTTCCATGTGACGTTAATTTACCTAGCAAAAGCATTGCTGAAAGACTAAACCATATGAAAATACTGTTTCTAATTGATATATACTAAATTGAATTAATAAGTAAATCCAAATTATTAATGGCCAATCACCAATGTCATGGTATTCTATAAGTCACTCGTTGGTTACGGTTCTATTAGTTACTGTTTTCATTATAAATGCTATACGTATGGATGGATGAAATGTGTTATTAAATGGTACGAAAAATTGATATTAGGTCAGCTAAATTGATAATAGTATCAAAATTTACTGCGTTAATAACTGTAAAAGACAATATTCTAGTTGATTATAACCTTAGCAAATTAAAACAGACGCAATAAAAAACATAAACAAATCGATATTAGCAGAATCGATCATAACAAGTAGTCGATAATGTAAGTTAAAACGATTGTTTGACATAATCGGAAAATTTATGAACAGTCTCATCATAGTATTACATCACAGTTAGACCTTGTTTGCCTATCAGTAAATTGTAACTTGTTGGTTGGATTTAAATGCTTTTACTAAGTATTCAGTATGTCAAAATAAGTATTGATAACATCTTAAAAGCGTTTTCAGATTAGTGCATAAATACTAACATTATTGGTATACATACGTATGCGCAAAACATTGATCGAAAATTTACTCCATTGTAAAGTTGTAACAGTATCTTCAATAATAGGCTAAGCTATGACTTTCATTAAATTAAAATATATCACAATTAAAATCCAATCATAATAATGAAAGAAGTCGAATCTAGTATATATTAATACGAGAAAAAATGCCACAAGTTAGTGTTTAGATCAGATTTATTCAAAGTTTAGAGCCTATCATAACACTCTAATATATTTATACCGTTATATTGTTTAGCTAGTAGATTTATCCAGAGTTGGCAATCTATTTTAACCACGCAAAATGTTTTATATTATCGTCATGTTTAAGTGAAGATTGATTCCCAATTTGTGCCCTATCTTAATATTTATTTGCTCTAATATTATCATAATGCTTAAATTTTAAGTTTCTACATAATTTGTAATCTATTATAATGGTCCTAGATACTCTCATTTCTTCATAATACCCTTAAGGTGCCCGACTCAATCCTATTCTCTAAATTATAGCTAAGAAATTCATAATATAAATTGACTCAGAGAACACAGTCAGTCCAAATGGCTTTACATACTCTTATGTTACTTCGATATCAAGATTATAGCGAACTAATTTATCATTTTGTGGTATGTATTGAATTAATTTTTATCATCAAAGTGACAATCTTGAACTATAAAATGATGTCAAAACTGTGAAATCTCAACATATGCTAGAAAGAATAAAGAGGTACCCGAATTACTTATTAAATTGCACTCCACCAGTTCTAAATTGTAACACAAAGGAAATAAATTGGATACCTTGGATATAAACTTCAACCATTTAGTGGTTGATCAAGGAAAGATAAACAAAGTAACAGCATTAAGTCATTGCAGTCAGTTCTATTTGCTTAATATATTTGATAAAATTTGCTAAATTAATATTATAGAATAGAGTTTACGTTTGAAACATCACCGTTTCATATCTCATTGTTTAAATCAGTAAATTAAATAGGTTAGATAAGAGGAAGGAAAAGATAAGACTATTAAAAGATACATTGAAATAGTTTTCAATTTTTTTCCCCAGTCAAGTTAATATTGAAAAATAACATACTATGAATAACATAAATAAATGACTTGCGCCTGTATATTTTAACTTATCGAAAACAAATGTAATCCATGCCGAAATTGATTGAGAATGAAGAAATTATTTTAAATGGAGTAATTGTAGTAAGATTATATCAGCGCATATCTTTACTTTTTCTATCGAGCTAATGATGGAGGAATAGAAAAAAAGAGATTGCTGTAAATAATGAAATTGACTATCTGTGAGTAAGATATTTAGAGTTGGTATTGCAGTAAAAATTGAAGCAGGGTTGAAATCGGAATTGTACTTATCTCCATGATAAGCTATCAAATAGCAGGCAAATTAAGCTTATGTTAATAATTTACTCAAAAGTATTTTAATAATTGATATTCTTCATTCATGTCTAATTTGGTTTACATCAAAATCAGCTGGAAAATAGAATAAACGAATCATTTTTTAAAGTAGAAAATGTGGTAAGACTGTAATGATATTTTATACTCGCCGTATCTATGTATAGTTTGCGCATTGATTAGAAATAACAACTTAAATTTTAGCCAATATCAGATTTTAATCATGGCAAAATCGACTAAATAAGCCGACGGGGCCGGAAAACATTCAAGGCAAGTATTAAATTAAAATTTTAGTAGCTTTGAATCATTCTATTAAGCAATGTTCTATGGAAATCAATTTAAGGGAATGAAGAGTATGATTTTAAGTATCATTAATAAAATAAAATTGTGTCGTATTAACATTTGATCATTCTAACAAGCTAATAATTAATAGATGAGGAGTATTATACGTGATAACCATGAATGAAAACCTATTTAGTATTATAGAAGAAACCAAGATCTTCATCGTGGCCAGTGTTATTTTGTATTGACTCCACTACTCTGTAGTTACAATATAGATACGCGTATGTCAGCTTTAGCCATAATTTAATGGAGACATTAACATTAAATGCCACATTAATTCGAATTATTTTCAATCAGAAATTACTATAGAATTTAGAATTTGCTGTAGAGTTTATACTGCTAGTATAATGTACTAGTGAATAGAAGAAGAAGTTTAATTGCTCATATTGAATTACGTTAATCGATAGCATTTATATCGGATTCTTGGTCATCCTCGAATTTTTGAACTCTCTACAGTATTGTCAATCCCACTCTATTTTATATAATTTAAGAAAAAAGCCTATTCATGAAATAATTAAAAGTAAATTAACATATCGCATTAAAACACAGCTGACGTCATATTTAAAATGCTTAATAAAGCAATCTCGGTTGGTTTTTGCTTTTAGATTCTTTCCATCTTGTTTCAATTTTGGATATTCTACTCATTGGAAGGGTGAATGAAGGAAAAATTACAAATGCCAACATGAATGAGAAATATACGGCACTAAATATCAGAATATACATTTAAATAAACGTAGAGAGTTTGTCGCTTTTGAATTTTTTCTGCACGGTCATCATTGGTTCTCACTTGTAAAATAGAAGTAAGTTGTAGTTAATGAAATGATCAATGATAATAAATTATTATTGAGGATCACAGCAGAAATGATCACAGTAGCTGGTTTTCTGAGAGAGTAAAGGGAAAGAGATAATTTCAAACATGGCAATCATGTTTTCTATCATTAACGTGGTGAATATTGCACTATTTGTAGAGTAAGGCTATGAACTAATGACTGTCATCCAATTTTTAATTGAAAATTGCATAGAAAAGTTAGGATGGAAATAATGACAGAATCACGGTTTAGTTTCTCTTGGTGCTGCTAGTAGGCAAATGATAAGTCTTTCTATCACTAACAAAGCTAAAACTTATCTTTCTAAGTCTGTATCTACAAAAAGATTGATTACTCCGGACAGGCTTGTTCAATATATGAAAATACTATGTGGTCAACTGGTCAATGGCAATCATGACGATGAATTACTTTATCCAAAAACCAAGAAGCCACCATTAAAATGGATACTTAAGGAAAGGAAGAATTATTAGTTTAAATTAATAAAGATCATCATATCGATGAGTCTGATTCGTTTCTGTATAGAAATTGAAATTCTAATACAGCTGCAGGAGAAACTAAAATTAGAAGGGTAGTTAAAAGTTAAAGAAGGTATCTAATGTCTCGTAGGGCATTAACCAATTATATTATTAAAAAATTATAAATTAGGTCGAAAATAGCAAAGAAAGAATTCGTTGTTTCTTTAATCCAGGTCCAAGATCAGTAGCAAGAAAAGAAGAAAGATGCTTTTTTTTCAGTTAGCCTCCATTACTTATATTAAATTACTTATTCTTCACTTTTAACGTTAGGTAGGAAACAACCAGGACAGTACTCTAGTATAGCTAATCATATACAGACATTTATCATACCATACCTGTTCTAATTTAATTTAATTAGTTATCGTGAGATGGAAACTGTGACTTTAGCGGTTTAAAAACAATTTTAAAATCTGCTTGAGTGATCATAATATAGTGAGCGCATTATCAATACTGTAGACATTTTTATTGATGAAGAAGCCTTTCATTATTACAACTGATGAGTATTATGGAATGATGCTATTATACTTTATAATGAAACGGCAGTAATCACTAATGATACTTTCCATTTATATATTCTTTATATTAATTTCCTCTTCTGTAATCTTTATATGTTAATCAAAGGACCATTTAGCGTGTATTCCCAATTATGAAGCGGAAGGAGATTGGCCAACGTATGAGTTCAGTTAGCTATTGAGTAGAACTATCTTAAGAGGAACTTAACCATTTATTGGGCAAGGTTAATCAATTACATAATCCATTAGGGCATTTGATATTGTTAATCATTTTGCTACCCAAGACGGACATTAAATTAGGAAAGAAAAAATGAAATTGAAATGATTTCCCCATCATTAAGTTAATTCGATATTATTTAATAGAATAACAGTTTTCGATATTAAACTATATAATTAAATAATTGACTGATACGATTTTTCTCATTACTCCGTTAGTTTAATATTATCGATACTTAGTCTAGGTACTACTGATTACGTTGATTATATGAGGATGTCAAGTATTAAATTTGGTTTTATGGTTTTTTTTATCGGGTATTAGAATAAGAAAAATAAAGCTGTATGGACTGGAAATTACTACTAGCATCCAAAATTGATAATGGAAATTATAAAGGATAAATAAAATAGAATTTGACTGCCTTAATAATGTAACAATGTCAAGTATTAAATCTGGTTTTGTAGACATTTTAATAAGGTATTAGAATAAGAAAGCTAATGTGATATAGACTGAGAATTGATACTAAGTATAACAAAATTGATAGTGGAAATTGCAAAGGGTAAATAGAGTGGAATTAATGATGAGGCTTGATAGCATATTATTCCTATTCTGACTGATAAGCTTTTAGAAGTTTAGAGAAAATTTTGCTGAGCTACTGTTATCCGTTTAATATTACTCTCATAAATTAGTATATCATTGTTGTAAATAGCATAGAAAAGAATTAAACTAATTCTTTACAGAATACTTTATTCATGAAATAATTTCAAAATCAGTTATTAGTAATGACTAGACATCTATAAGGATTCCATTACAAGTTAAGATACTAAATAGATATTAGCTGAAGTTGTAAGAATATTTTTTCGGTCCATGGTATACATTCGAACTTTTACACTGTTTTTGTATCTATATCTTTAGTATATTCCTAAAGATAATACCGTAATGTATTCTTTAACTTCCTTGTAGACTTTTCTGTTGGGCGGATAGAATACACGTAAGCTATATCTGCTACTTCTTAGATAGAATATTAGTAAATAGAATTTTATCATAGATCATATGGTACTGTGTTACTACTTAATCTCAACTATTAGCAATATCATCCACATAACTCTTAAGGATGTATCTGAAAAAAGACACTTTCAATCTTTCTATCGAGTTACCAGCAATAGATCTTTGACTGGCCGTTGATCAGAATAGAACATGCAATTAATTTATTAATGTATCGACTACCTATGTAACGGTAACGCATAGAATACATTAAAATAATCTATATATTAATATAGTTACAGTCATCATTTTTTCTTATAGGATATTCAGTTTTGGTATAAAAATCTATCTCAAGTAAACTTAATAAAAATGATCTTTCCTCTTAAAACTAATCGCAGCTACCTTTAGAATGAATGATTATCTTGCTAGTTGGTTATAATTCTCTATTGATGTATTTTCTTATTAAATAGTCAATTTTCTTCTAATCTATAATAGTTATGCCATCAAATTTGTTAACGATCTACTTCGCCTTATGAAAATGAGGTAAAAATTAATTATTTTCTATTTTTATGTAAGGAGCGATGCAGTTACTGATTGTATATGGCTTAGTCATTATAAGTATTAGGAATTTAGCTTATGCTAGTATCATTAATATTCTAATGTAGTATTAAAAAATGTTACAGCCAATGTCAGTAATATAATTTGATACCATTTTTGATACTATCAATGTTATAACACATAGCAGCACTAAGTTATACACTACATAAATTGATAGAAATCGAAAGATATAATTATAAACGAATTTAATCGTTATTTTCGATTGATAGTTCCTTCCTGAATGTACACGTAGGTTATTCTCTTCGCCAATATTATTAACGTATAAAATGACACTAATAGTTTTATGTAAAATTGACAGAAATGGCAAACATGATCTTTAAATCAGTTAAATTGTTATTGGTGTTTGTAGTAAATTGACACAATTAAAAGTGTTTATTATGAAGGAGCGAAATCGTCCTCCCTCCTATTAATTGCGCCCGTTCCTTAGGCAGATTTTCTTTATTTATGCATAATATCATCATTCTAAATTAGCTTTACTAATAACAAATTAATACAAATAGAAAATAGGATATCAGTAAGTAGAATTTTTACTTTGTATTTAATAATATTCTTTCCAATGTAAAGATCAATTTTACTGTTGGTTCACTCTAAAATATGGCATTTCTAGTTTCTTAGTAACATGATAGAGGTTTAAATGACAGACAGTATCAAATTAACATTGTAGGAATCAGTCTAATCGCGTCAATTTAAATCCTACATAGTCTATCGCGGTACTGTGCATTACTGTTTCGAAACAAAGAAAGACTGAAGTGAATAATTCAAGAATAGTTTTTCGCCATCTTTTATTTGTCCCATCCTGAATGCACTGGGTTATAATCTTCTTTTTTCACTTAGATAAATGACTGGTGTGATCAATTAGAAATGGTGAGTCATCATCCTCATTTGCCCAATTCTGATTATAGTTGAACTACGTCGTCGTAGCTACTAAACTCTTACATAGCGTAGGGTTAGCGCATATTACTTCTACGATTCAATGTAACTGTGATTTGATGCCCCTCTCCATTAAAATATAACGCACTAATATCCACTTTGCTAGTCATCATATAACTAATAAAGAATGTTAAGTTAACATATTCGTTGGCTCTATTTAAATATTATGTGACTTATTATGGTTATATACATTATATTTCGATATAGATATAAGATGGATCGCTATAATGGATTAAGCAATTTAATAGCAACTTATATACACATACCATGAGTATTGAATAATTTATAACAGTATGTGTAGTACTCGTATTTTCGTGTAGCTAGATATAGATACCATAGATAAATAGGATACTCTAATAGTATCCAATTTTCGCCCTGTTTGAGTAGCACTTCATTGACTACAGTACGGTATGTATTTCAATTTCGAAATATGGATGGCTATGATTTATGGTGCCATTTAATGATAATTTGCAATATTTCCCTCAAATTATGGATACTATATGAGTATATTATACAACGTATAAATATACTGCTTTACTTACATGCATTTATTTCGAATTATAAGAAGATTAATCGATTATGAATAAACAATGCGTTATTACGAAGTATCCCATTTTACCCTGATGTAAATGGCACATCGTCTATTGTAACTTGTAGGTGTGGATAGTACTTACAGAATTCATTTTAGCCTATCTAAAGAATATCATTATGTTGTTGTTGCTCTATACAGTAGTACAGTTTTTAAGCATTTATTAGACTATAATGAGAGTAAACGATATATCTATTCCAACGTGTTCTATTGGCTGTTTAATTGACTCCGTTCTGAAATACTATGATGTTCATAATTTTGCGCCTTATTTCCATGACAAAAATGACTCTGAATTATATATAAGTTACTTCCGTTTCGAAAGTAATTATGACCCTTAGGATGAACTTGAAAATTAATGCAGTATCATCATACTGTCGTCCTATTATACGTATAAGAATTACTGAATATTTTATGATCTGTTGTAGTTGCGATATTTTTATTTGTAAATATAAAAATGATGATCAATATGGTATGATAGTCGAAAATAGTGTACTAGCATCTTATTTCGTTCTGCTATGAATACTTGATGATAGTTTGATCTGTTGTAAAATAGAATTATGGATAATATCTCGTTAAGTGCGTCTTAGATCAATGATATTAGATTGATATATAGCCGAGGATACAGTAGCATAGTCATTGCAGTAGTTTAGGATATGAAATTTGATAAAAATACATGCTGACTAACGTATGATGCATTCTATCTGTTCTCTACTTCCATGTCACAGATCACAGATATTTTCTTGTCAATAGTAAATTTTTCGTTTAACACTAATAATATCTCAGTAATCATTTTAAAATTGTTCTTTAAATCAACTGTGAATTTATCACGTATTTAAATTATTGTATTAATTCAGTTTCTATCGATAATAACTCTTTTGATTCTTTTAATAGTCTTCAAGTGATAGAATAACATACTGAACTTGATTCTGGCGCTATAATCTATTATTACATTATACTTTATTCATACAGACGAGAATAGAAGTCTATTTTAAATTTTAGACTGAAAAGATTAGCCTGTTATTAATTCTAGACATTAAAAATTCTTTCTATATTAAACGTTTCAGCCATTGATACGGTGATATTTCTCTACTTATTATTCAAGATCTTTCATAGATTAAAAAAGAAATAGACTGTCAAGACAGTAAAATGGATGATGGAAAAATTAGGATAGAAGGGAAAAAAATAAATGATATTAGAGTGCAATATTACGGAAAGAAAAAGAAAAATTGTCAGATTATACGGATAATAGACGCATATCGTCCCACTCGATAGCTATACGATAAATGAGTGACTAATTTTCACCGACTTAGAAAATCTTATTTTTGTTGTATTTGAGAAGGAATGGAAATGATTAAAGTAAGATTGGAAACAAGTAAGCAAAATAAAAAATACTTTCCTAATGTTTCCCAATGTTAATCTTATTCGCTAGACGTATATACGGTTGAAAAAGCGATAGACAGTAAATGCAATCTTGGTGATATTGAATGGCTATACTGACGATCATGATATAGATTATATTGAAAGAAAAACCTTAGACAGTTCAAGATAGTTTCCATCCTATCTACTGTCAGTGCAGGTATTGCAAAGTAACGACTTCTATAATACAAAACTTTATCATACACTTTTATTTTTTCGCTTACCTGTGAGCCCATATCGGTTAAATTGATTCGTGATGATAGAGCCAAGATCAAGATATGGCTAATAGCTGTTGCCGCATTCAAAATGATGCACCAACTTAATCGCAATGGTAACATGGTATAAAGAGTAAAGGTAAAAAATATTTGAAATCCAATGTAATCAGACGGAGAGATGGGGATATTACTTGCATATAAGTTGGCAAATAATTGACCGAATATTAATGCCCAAAGTAAATGGGGTATAAATGATAAAATAGTGTTATTTAAGACTTTACTTTTCATTAGTATTAGTGTAATAACATTGCACAAAGCGAAACTACCAGTAATAGCTAGTTGATTTGCTCGTATATTTTTTAATCGTTCAGTTGTACTATTAACTGCATAGACAACATATAATATAAATAGGCCAACATTGACTAAAAATGTTAGTGCCATTAGGATTTCTAACGATTGCATCTTTTGACGTGAAAAATAACGTTGATAAATACTTTCTAATAACTTGGATTCAAAGCGTAAGTTTAACAAGTTAGGAATACTGCAGCCTATAAAACGATGGCGATAATTCCGTTTAGTTAATTGGGTATTGAGTGTATGATTATTGTGTTGATTAGTAGCTGTGTCAAAGTCGGTTGATTTTCTAGCAATACCGACGACATGACTGCTATTATTACTGGATGAATTTTTAACGTCGACTTGAACATTGGAAGTTGTTAATTCAGTTTCATTATAACTTAAATCGGTGTGCATTGGCTTGATTGGAGTACTCATGGTGGATTACGTCGTTAGGCAGTCAGTTAATATAAAATTCTTAAAAATTTGTCCTTGACTCTGGAAATAATGAATCGTTTTATTAATGTTGGGAATGTAGTTTCTAATTTTTTCTTTCCTGATGATGTCTTGATTGGTAGACGACCACAATCGTTAAAGGTAATGATCTTGTTGTTGTAATTAGTATTATTTATTTTGGTCCTGCTATTTCAATTTAGCTATTTTTTTTTATTGTTGTTGAAGATGATGGTTGAAGACAGTTTATTAGTCCTGAGAAATATAAAAATATCTCCTTGTTACTAGGTTAACAAAATCAAGTTGTTAAGCAACGCTAATAATGTTAGACGACATAAATTATAAGGCATAAGAATCAAGACTACTCAAAAAAATAGTAGATGTTAACGCTGATTGAATTGAACATAGCACGTTAATTTTGTGTAGAAAAAAAATTAGACTTGGATAATAAAGTAGACTTGGTGTCTAAGGTCAATCGTCTCAATGAATGCAATTTGAACCTTAAGACAGAGGATGATAGAAGAAGAGAGATAGTAAGACGAAAAAATGAAACAATCAAGTTATAGAAGAAAATTGAGTCTAGGCTATCAACCTATTAACAAATTAATTACTAGAAGAAATTACAGTAAGAAAGAGAAATTATCAGTTTTGGAATACAATACTTTCCTATATTGTGGTATAAGTTACACACATCGATACAAAAAATATTTTAAAGTTACTAACATATCATAGAAAGAAGTTGTACATTATAATTTTCTACTTATCATTTTTCTAAAATGTTGGTTATTACTTTTACTAACTTAATATATGTATCTGGAATTTTTACGAATGGTACGTGATGGCTGTGATAATAATATCTATCTTAGATTTTTACTTGAAACCCAAGATATGATCTTAGAGGCTATCTATTCATTTCCTTGAGAATTTTATGACATTGATGTGGTTATTTATTTTAACATATATTTTTCAACTTACCTTTTTAAAATATGTCAAGTTCTCCCATACCAATTTACGATAGTCAGTTTCTATAAAATGGATGTTGTTATTTCTTATATCCCCCAAAATATCTATCTTATATAAGTTATAACGGTTTTAGTTGAGTTTATTGAAAACGGATTTATGGAGTAACGACCAATAGGTTGAGGCCAACAACAAAAAATGGAATAAAGAAAAACTAGCCGTCAATAGTAGTGGGATGTTATCTAAAAATATAGGAGAAGGAAGCGAATTAAAAATTAGGGACAATATCGTGGTTATAGGTTGAACTGCTTGAAATTGATGAACTCTCTTTGCCAATAATGTCCAATGCGACGTTGTTGAAATTGTATTATTAATCGGAAGTAATTGGGCGATATTTTAAAGGTCTGTATTTTATTCTAATCTATGCGTGTTATTTTTTCTGTGCTGTATGTTATACTGTATACCTCTAACAGTATCCAAGAGAATCAACTAGCCAATAGCTAGGAATAACTGATTAAGTTCGAGACATTAAAATGAAGTTTTTCCTTTAAGTTCTATTCATAGAATAGTATCATGACGACATTAACTCTTTGTTATAAAATACAAATACTACTGTATGTTGAGTATAGAATTGGGCCAATGGAGAAATTTAACTTATCAAATACTATGGTAATCAGGCCGAGACATTGAGCTCAAGATTGAAATTACTTAAATGGGCTGGATAATAATAATAATATACACATGAGACAATACAAAATTTATTGCGCTTAAGCAATAGAATTTTGTATTGTTATTTATCCAATCTAATTATCTCATTGTGCTACTAGTATGATCGGTATACTTTTTAACAAATTGTTAATCGATTATGTATATTCATAATTTATTCATCGCCATTGCTTCAGTAAGGATAGTACTCTGGGTTTACTTGGATACGCTAGAGCAATCTTTATTACCTACTGTACATAAGGGATGAGATAGGGAATATAGTAGATGAATGATGAAACATAGTACGATGTATTATTGCTTGGACATAGTATAAATTATCTACAATCAACTGATTCATCATTTCTCCAGTAATGATTGTATATAAATTTTTGATATTTAAAGATCAGAAATATCTTTATCGGATAGTTAAGGTATTGATAATGATGAAACTCTTAAAAAATATGTTGAAGTAGATGATAGCGTAGAATCTATAGATACAGTGGGCTTGACTTAAGTGTATCCAGTGATGAATAATCCAACGTTACGTTAAAACGCTTAAAAGCCTTTAATATTTAAGTTAGAAGATTTGCCGTATAATATGAGCAATTTAAATTACTTTATTCATCCCCGATCGCATCCAGTAACGATACTTTGTTAATTAGGGATAAATTTCAACATTGGAAGTGCTTTCGTATGTATCGTAGTAGAGCAAGGCAAGGTTAATGATGAAACATGTCATGTTATTGGAGTTGTTTAATAACAAAAATACAGCTGGTAAACATTACTGATTAGGTGAATTTTAGTTTATTGATCTCTTTTTTCTGTCTAACAACGATAGTTTAGGTAGGGTTATATTGAGTATCAGAAATATTTTTATAATACAGATTGCAATAGGAAGTACATTGATGACTAAACATAGTAAGAATAGTTTCACATGAAAGATAGGAAAATCGAAATTGTGTAGATTGATGAACGTGCTACGTTCCTTAGCGCTGTGATAATCGGGCATGGCATTACTATACGAGTATAGTGAGAAAGTGATCTTTAAAATTGATTTACCACACTAATAGGAAGTACATTGATGGCGAAATATAGTAAGAATAGTTTCACACGAAAGATAATAAAGCTGAAATTGTGTAGATTGGTGAACATGCTTCGTTCTTAAGCGTTATGAGAATAGAGTGTGGCGTAAAATACATCACTATACGAGTATAGCGTGAAAATTAATCTTTAAAATTGATTTATTATATTAACAAGAGGCACATTGATGAAATAAACATAGTAAGAATAGTTTCACACGAAAGATGATAAAACCGAAATTGTGTAGATTGATGAATATGCTTTATTCTTTAGTGCTGCGAGAGCAGAACATGGGGTAAAAATGTATCGCTATATGTGTATAGTGAGAAAATTGATCTTTAAAATGAATTTAGCATAGATAGAAAGATAAGACAGCCCTGCTGCATGGAATAAGTGTAGATAAATTTATTCTTATTTTCAGCTTAGTAACAGTTGACTAGTAAATAGATACGAAGAAAAAGCGAATGTTACCGCATACGAGAAGGTATAACAAAGGTTGATTGAATAGTATGCAAAGATGACGGTATAGCACATAACGTGGGTATTAATTCGGTGAGTTGGGACAATATATGTTTTTATTATTTTTCCCTAGGCTTCATTCTAACCGACCAATATTCTAAAATAGGATCTGTTCAGATGACGATAATGGAATAGGCATAATTGGCAAATAATATTGTCACATGATATCATCAATGAATGCCAGAATTAGTAAATAAATTGTACACAGAATATGCTAATATACGAGAATAAGTGTAGTGTTGTTAAAAAAGTAATATAATTAATTAATTTTCATCATCAATGTCATAGAATGAGACTTTTCTGTGTCTAGTTCACATAAATTCACTTTCTTGGATTGTAGTAGAGTACCTAATGTAAGACGAGCAATATAATTCCTTTTTGAAAGCTTCAATTTATCTAGCAGTAGTTTGTATGTACGTATATATACAGTATACGAGTATGTGAGTTATGTATTTAAGGAAATCGGTGACAACGGTCATAAATAGATCAGTTCTATGTTATAAAGACGTCAAATTATTGATGAAGAAATAGTCAGTAACTGACTATAGCCTTTTTTTTGGGGGGGGGGGCTAATCTATGACTCAAAATATATTGTAACAGATTAAAACGTGTTATTTATGCAAGTTGATGTAGTCCAATATTTTTAATTGAATTGTTGTTGATCATGCTAAATCCTATACGCTGTTGTAGTGGTGTATCAATATTGATCATCGTTGGCAGAAGAGTGGTAGATACGGTCTTCCAAAACATGATTAATTTATAAATTATGAAACTGTTACTACCGTTGAATCAAGAAATCGAAATGAATTGTACTAATATTACGATAAAAGGATATTAATCAATTTTGATCCGTAGAAATAGCTTGTAAAGCATTTGTAGGCGAAATAGGACGAAGTTCTTCGCTACTACCGTAGGGAAGAATAATAAAGCTAATAGTGAATACGATCAATGCTGTACGCCTACAAAGTGTGACTATTGTCGTTCAACAAAACAATTTGAAAATTGTAATAATATACAATGGGTCATTGAATATACTGTCCTGTAGATGAGAAGGATGGGCTTTTTGTGCGTTCATAATTTGCGATTTTGAGTTTCTATCTACTATGCAAGGCTCTCAGAAGATTTATGTTTTCGCAGTTCAAGTTGCTATAATGCAATAAAATAGACGAGGATCTTCTTCCTTAGTAAAACAGTTATACAGTACTTACTTGGGAAGCTTGCAGCTTGGTGGATTACGCGCAATTAAACGTTTGTAATCATAAATTATAGATGTATATTATTGCAGCACGTGAACATATTATCACAGCGTAGATACTTGAAGATAGCTGGTAATGAATGTACATGGAGGGGTTACTCTTTGCTCTTTTGATATTACGGTATATCTATGAAAAATTCTTGTCTGTTGCAGATATACTCGTCAATAGCCAACATTATAAAAAGAGTACTTGTATTGGTTACACTGACAGGTTCAAAGCAGATCGGATTATACGGATGCAATAACCACGTAGTGACCACTTTAACTTTTATATAATTTTGTAGCATTGACCCGGACGGTACAGTAAAATGATGGACTTTTACGAATAATCTCACTTTTAGTAGTCTATGTTGAAGCACAGGTTTCACAGCAATAGGAGAAACTGGCCCCACAAACGCACAGGATAGAAAGGGCGAAATGAAGAATACTGTACAATTAGATCAGCTTAATTAAAGGGGTTCGATCATACAGTACTGCCGCAGCGCAAGCACGAATCGGTTATTTATTGGACACTAACCAAATATACTGGTACAATGTAACGTAACGACTATAATAAGAGTATGTAGGAATAATATAGAGTAGCTGATTACATCGATCCAATCGCTCTTCTTCTCTTAGTACGTATCCAGATTGAGCTACTCGATTCAAAAGTAATGGCACTCCTGTTTATTCTTGAGCAACTTGAATGGTTGTTTCTATTGTCGTATTCATACAGTAAGTATAATCGTCCAAGAATTTAATGTGTCTGAGAAAAGAATAAGATAGAGAACAAAAACTGCCCATAATTAATATACTGTAAGCAATAAAAGGGTACACTGCAAAGTGTGGCAATGCAGTAAAATATTCTGATTACCCCCTCCATTAATCTCGTTTCGGAGAAAATTCAAGGTAATTCATTATCCATTTCCTTACGATTTTAAGTCCAGTTCACGCCACGCCCCTGGAATAGTGGTCTTCTATACTGTAGTACTGTGATAGACCACTCTTACAGGGGCGTGGCAAGCCCTCTAAAAGATGTTCATCTCTATTATACAGTACTGTACGGCGTATAGTGTACACTGTACAGTCGAGACCCTTTAGATTGTACACTATACAGCACAGTACTGTACTGTACTGTACAGTATGTCTTTGAATTGTGAAGAAATGTAGTTTAAATTTGGCTCTAATTCCAAGCAGATAGATCAATACAACTTTGAGCCATTGGCTCTTGATATTTTGATTACTTTTTATCGCAGTATTGCATAATTGTGTTTCTTTCAAGTTTCTAATACAAACGATAAGTCGCTGTTGCATATTCGGTCGCTCCAGCCATTTTACAAGTCACGTCGTAATACCGGTCTGTATTGTACTGTATATCCTGTAAAGCAAAAAGATCGAAAGCAAACAGCATGATGGGGAGACAGACGGACAATAGCTTGAAGTTTTAAATTTGCCTTTACGGTAGTGTTTCATGTCGGAAAGTTTATTTATTATTATTAATAAAAGGCCACTAACTATCGTCTATCCAGGCATTAGACCAGAGTCACCAGACCATAAACATTTCTAGTACTGTCTAGTTAGTACACACTCTACAGTATGTACTGTAGAGTATACCAGTGAGATTATTATTCCACTCACCGGTGATGATAATGGTAACTTTGGCGCAAAAGCCGTGTTCAAAATGACAACATTGATGATACACACGGATGTACTACTGTCCTTGCTGCCTCGTATATAGTAAAGTATGTCGGCAAGTTCATAAGTGCACACTGTACACCATTGCTGTCCAAATGAACTGCTAGGTTGGTTGGTTTACCGTCTGTAGGATAAGGTTTAGGATCCACTGATGAAGAAGATGATCATGCTTCTACTTCTTATTCGACTAACTAGTGACTACAGCAGTATTAGAACGCTAGACAGCGACGACCAAGATGGGTTCAGGCAGATGCCCATTGTCTTGTTTTCACTATCAAGTGGAAGCGCGTCATCACGTGATAGTATGGAAATTTGGAAGCGGGAAAGCAGTAGTAGATCGCTTGATTACAGTACAATGTACTTTGAAAGAAACGGTATTTCCACAACGTGATCTTTTTCGTTCCAAAATACTCTAGTATTGATCAAATCATGTAAAAAGTAATTCAAACGATAGTGTATTAGTTGAACATTTCCAATGCGTAGTTGAATTTCTGTTTTATATAGCACCTACGAAATAAGAACTAAACAAAGGCAAAGTTGGCTACAGTACAAGGTCAACTTGTGGAGTGTACAGACTGTAGCACCTACAGTACAGTTAATTGTACAGTATGCCTTCAACATCATGAACTGCTACAGTGGACTCTAGGCTTCAGACTGACAGTACTCCAGGTCGAACGACTGCTGGTTGCTCGAGCGTCACCCCCTGTCAACCCTGTGGCGTTTGCAAGAAAACGCCACAGTTGGAAGTTTTGCCTGAGAAGGAGAAGAAGGCGCAAAAAGCAAATCCAAAACGTCGGGGAGCTAAATTATCGCATTGATTTAAGCCAATATCGATTGGAGACATCAAGTCTTGTAGTTTCTAATTGAATCTATACGATTCCTATCGACGAGTGTATCGATATACTGAAGAGAATAGAGAGGAAAGTACTGTAAATCATGTTTTATGCTCATTTAATCTTATCTAAGAAAGGCCCTTTGGCCAAGGTATGGTTAGCTGCTCATTGGGATAAGAAGTTAACCAAAGCTCAAATTTACGAAGCGGATGTCAAATCATCTGTAGATAGTATTAAATCACCTCAAGTCAAGATGGCACTCAGAACAAGTGGTCATCTCTTGCTAGGTGTAGTACGTATCTATTCACGCAAAGCCAAGTACTTATTGACCGATTGTAGCGATGCATTTGTCAAGATTAAAATGGCCTTTAGGCCAGGTGTTAACGTCGATTTACCAAAGGATAGTGAAGAAGCAGCTGCCAACGCTGTGACCTTACCTGAAGTTTTCCATGATTTCAACCTTTTAGATGGCAATCAAAGGTACAACAGTTCATCTTTAATCGGATAACACGAATAGCTACAACGGATAAGAATAAACTTAAAATTAGGCTAGACTCGATTTAAAAAAAAAAAATGGATGCAATCAGTCAACTTTTCTCCAAATGTTGAAAATATCCCCACTACACATTACAACTGCCATTTTCTGTTGAAAATACTCAATACAGTATGAAGAAAATCTCACCCTATTCTTACCATATTCAATCATTTTGTAGTTTGAAAATAAATCGAATTTAATCTACAATTGCCACTAGATAACATACTTACGACATCATCATCATTTTTATCAATCCATGTCGACTGATACAGTACTGGAGGAATTACAGATAGATAGATAAAATGGTCGTGTTATTCGACACACCATTTCAATTCACTGACTAAATTCAATTTCTAACATGAAGCAATCTACTGTACGATAGTTTCACCTTTGGTTTCTATTGATTTGATACTAGTCGACGTTATTGTAGATATTTCCATTGCTATGATTTCAGTCTTTGACGGCCAATAGCGAGATTGCCTTGTTGTAACTTTTCACGCGGATAACTACTGTATTCTGTAATCAAGGGAAACAAATTGTAAATATTAGTTAGATATGTTAACTTATATGAATCGATTAATTAATCATGTATCAATGAATGAGTTTGTTAGACGAGGAATTTCAATGTTGTACAAAGTAGATGCACTTTAATTAATGCGATATTGATCTCGTTGAGTGATGAAATATTTTCCACATTGTCATCATTGATACTTAATACTGTAAATGCCAATCATACCTGTGATGCGTGGATCATATTGCCATTGCAGTAACGTACTTGAAATTCCTTTGCTCGTGCACTCTTTACTGTGTGTACATAGTGTTAATTTATAATCAATTTAACACTGTAAATACTATAATTACTCCAGACGTAATTTTAAACTTACTCTCTATTTTACACTTTACTGTAGTGCTTTGTGCTTTTCATCGATATGCTATCCATGGCTAGAGATGGAAAAATCTTTTTTAAGAGTCCAGTTATTGTGTCGCAAATTTTCAATTACTACACTACTATGCCAATTTTTAGCCATTTCCAATAAATAAGACCCTAAAGAAGATACAAATTACTTTTAATAATATCATAGAACTGTCATGTATCGCTGCAATAAGAAGAGGACTTAATGCATACAGTATACCCGTCGATCTGCTCATAATTATAGTATAATGACTGATAATAAGAAATTCAGAAACTAGACACGCACGAGTAAACGTAACTGAACTGTAGGATAAAAGTAATTACATACAGTAATTATTACTCCGTGTACATTTCAGTAAACTACGTATATTTAATAGACTCCGGCTCGATACTGTTAGTCATTGTAAGTTGCTCGTAAATTATACAGTATAGTTGTTTTTTTTACTAATCATGTATCATGGGGTTTACAAATTAAAATCAAATTTATTGAAACTTTTTTATTGGAAATTTGTACTTAATCGTGTGTATATATACTGTACACTATGGTGTTGCATATATTTTATATAGGTGTATGCCTCGTATCAGTGTATTATGACGAGCAACTCGCACTGTCTGTAGTTGTAGATGTAATGATGGGAGATCCTATATTATTATTTTTAATTATGGTTTATTCCCTAGTTGATTAAGTTCGTAATAGTTTAGAAACAACAAATTTCTACGCCTTCACACACTTATGTTCGATGATTCTTACAAGGGAAGCCTTTGCCTGAGTTGACATCTTTTACTTATTATAATTGCATTGTAGCTTCGATTTAGAAATACAATTACCCAACATTAATCAATCTCGTGCCGAGGAAATCACCATGAAAGATGATTTTGGTCAAGCTTCAGTAATCTTTGCTGGTGAAGATGGCTTTGGTGAAATGCCTATGGATGATGAACAAGAGAGAGAAATTTTACGTCATGCTGAAGAGGAATCTTCATTGTATGACAAAAATCAACCAGTCGGCGTATTAGATGAGAGCAGAAGCCTACAAAGTAAACATTTACTAGATGATAAATCAGTCGGCAAGGATAGTGTTGGATTAGACAATGAATTCTTGGAAGGTGAAGGCTTTGGTATGGATATAGAAGCTGCTAATTTGTTTGATAATGATGATAATGCATTCGGTGATATTGATGAGAAACGACTAGAAGAAGAAGAAAAAGATGCATTAGTTACTCCTGTTGATATCACCTTAAATAGCATCGATCAAATGGGCAAGACTGGTATTGCTGATGATACAACATTGATACGAAATGATCAGGACCAGTTCGTATTGGAACCTTTGGATATGACACAACAAAAAATTAATAATCGTATTAGACGAAAAAGAAAGTTGATCGTAGATACTAAACTGAAGCTATCAAAGAAATTTTTTGAAGATCAATTAAAGGATTCCTCAGATATTGTCCACAACTATCCTATTGAGCCTGCTACTAAGAAAGCACTACTTTGGAAAGGGACCCTTGATATAAAACGTCTATTTCAATCCCCCATACATGAATGTTACGCCCTGAATTTATCCTTACATCCCAGGAATCACATGGGAGATGATAGGGAGTTGTTACGTGAGCATGACATTTCTATTCCATCTCCTAGAATGGAGGATGACTATGAAAAGATTGGTAAGAATTGATATCTTTATGGCTTTTAATTACGGTAGTAACTTGCTAGGGCTTTGTTACGCTGGAGATGCCGTCAATCTTCAAAATTTAAACTAGAAATTGAGCCATTTATCAGTTAATAATGCAATTGAGTATAGCATAAAATAGCTTATATTCCTGATGATTTATGCTCACTACGCTGAGGTAATATATATCTACAACCTTTGTTATTTATTAGTTTTGGATCCGACTGCTAACGAAAATGATGAAACTGCAATAAACGATGAGCAACTTAATTTCGACGAAGGTGACGCGTACATACCTGAAGAAGATGTTAGCAAAGAGCCTCTGATGGAATCTAAAGTTGATGAAATGCCTGAAGTTGATCTCAATGTCTCATTAGAGCCAGAGTTTACAAGTCAAGACGGCGCGGCACTTACTGAAAATCATAGGTATGATCATATTCCTACGAATGACATGTGCTCTTTTATTACATATGGTACGATAAGATTGGTAACGCAACGTGATATGATATTACACTTGTTGTTTATTGTTGTATTACTAAATAATGCTTTGCTTAAATAGAACATGCTTATTATAGTAACAGTAACACTATATTGATAAGATCTAAACACTGCGATTGGATTATCCTTCAAAATTATTAAACTACTAAAAGTCGTATTAGTACTGTAAGTCAGTGTAAGCTTTATAGTAACAACTATACATATCAATAATGACCGTAGGTGGCAACAGCGAAGACAGCGCTTTCTGGAAAGCATAACGAAAATTGAAGCCGAAAATCGTAAAGCAACTTTCTTTGAAATTTGTAAGAAAAGTAACAAAAAGCAGGCTGCTGTCAAATTTTATACCCTGTTATTACTAGCAAAGCAGAGTGTTGTAAATGTTAAACAATCAGAAATTTACGGTGATATAGCTATCAATAAGCGATAAAGTTATTTCTGTTAAATCCGTTCATAGATAATGATTATTTCTATCGGGTCACGATTCTATTGAATATTGTAAAATATTTTAATTGTAGTTTTTAACGGATAAGAGGTTGTATCATTCGAAAAGGAATGAAGTATTTTCACGTTATATGTATACAACGTACATGTCAGAAATTTATTGCGTTTTATTATTTGCATTTTCGACTGTTAACTTTGTATCCGCGATGTAATATAATAATAATAGGTATACTCTAGAATTAAGTTACACTCAGTTGATACTGTATGAAAGTTGTCAAGATCTTGGTAAATTACCAATTGTTTATTGTATTGGTTGTTAATTGATCCATAAATTGACTTTATAAACTTATAATAGAAAGCTCCAATATTTCAACTGTAGATCAGATTTCAAGAATTTGTATGTGCTTACTAATGCGGTCTACAGATGTAACAATCCTACTATTTTGAAGCGAATTTTCAAAAAAAGTTATTTAGTTCACTACTTTCGGGCCATTCATAGAGGATAATATATTAAATTTAACATTTGACCGTTGCTGTTTTAACGCCGTGCTTTTAATAAAATATATATGATAAATTAATTGTGTGTCTATATGGTATATCAGCATGTGATATATTATTAAAAAAGGTCAAAGCTTAAGGCTAGTTTATTGAATATATTTATTCATTAAAATAAGTAATCTCGAATAGGCTATCAAAACACTTCAAAAAATATAAATGAATGAAATTATAATACGATATAATGTAAATACAGACATGTATGTATATATAAGTCTATGACCACTATGTCTTATTAATTCGTTAAGGCAGTAATACTGCATCCTATAGAAAATGTAATCGTTCACAGAAAGTAAAATAGCTAAAGTAATAGCCTTAAAAATACAGTACCTTAAGACGGAATGTAGAATCTAGATCTCTTGTAGATATACAAGTTCTTTTACAATTTTCATTCTTTTCTATTATATCACAATTCTATAAATGCAGGGCAGTGCTAGAACATTTACGATAATCACAGTTTGAGAAAGTCTTTTCATAATTAATTAGTTTAGGGGTAAATAAAGTATAGAACCCAGTTTTAGATCCATGCAACTGTATGTACAAAATGGTATACATTTAAATCTATAATAACAGTTACGCGATTAATTGTCTATGACATCGCGAAAAGCTTCCGAGAGTATCGTACTGTATATACTTTAAGTATTATTGCGAGGATATGTAACATGAAGACGACTATAATGTTATCATATAGAATACAGTACGACACTAAACGCGTGTAGAATCGATATACAGGATATTTCGTTGCATTCTGCAACGTTAATCTTCGGTGTTTAATTCGTTTTCAGATTTATTGGCTTCATTATCTAGATCTGCCTCCACACTTAACGTATCAGTCTCTATGGTGTCTGATATTGGCGTATCATCATGGTCGGTGTAGCCATTTTCATTATTTTCTTCAGTTTTAGCGATTTCTCTTTTAGCAATTTCAGCGTCTTGTTCTGATTTATAATGTTTCTTATAGTACAAAACATGCAATATTGGTACGTCAGATACTTAAGACAGATAAAACACCCAACATCTGCTATAATTATTATTAATTTGCTGTAGTTTCGAAAATTATTTATTTACAAATAGACATACTAGCTTTCCTTGCAAAGTTTCCATTAATTGAGGTATTTCTGCAGTTGTTGCAGGTGCATGGAGGCTTAGAGACAGAAATTGCTCAAAAACTTCCGTGTGATGATTTAATCTCTGTGCAGTACATTTAAATTAAAGATAATGCGTTACCCAAACTTGCCTTTTTATTACGTTATGTACCATACTATAGCTGCATCTATCACTGCAACTTACTTTTGTATTAGCTACTTTTCGATTTTTTCTTGCCCTTTTTTTATTTGATTTCTTAGTAACAGTCATAAATTCTTCATCATCATCAGATTTTTTGCTAATGAAGACTCCATCTGGATATTCAGAATTACTAATTTTATCTTCTTTTGGTCCTGTAGCATGAGTAAAAGTCAATTCATTCATGCCATGGAACGATTTATTGAACAACTTTGTAAATTTCTATTCGATAGCCGTAATATAGTACAAAATAGTCGGATAAATAGTCTTACCAGCAGCATCGTTAACATCATCTTGCGAGCGTACATCGACCGAACTACCAGTTCTTTGTAAATAAGTTATAAGGGAGCTACATGTCGTGATTTCGTTCTCGAACGGTAAAAGAGAATTTTCATACTCCTTACTGAAAAGAAATTATTTACACATCTTTATGTACCAAAGAGGTTATCTCTTAAAAATATACTTTAAGCAAAAATAATATTTGTGTCTATTTGATCGATGTTATTCATTTCTATTTAAATATATAGCAAATTATATTCCGTGCATACATTGCTAGTTGTCTTGCAAGTTCTCTTTCTTCTTTCCTTTTACTTCGTTCATCTTTACTACGTTTCATCATTTCTCTAGATTGCTTATTGTACATATTGAGTTCTTTGTAAAAATTTGCGGTTAACTCTCGTTTCTTATTATATAGGTCATCAATTTCTGAAAGAATAAGCCATCTTTAGATGAGGAATAATAATATAGATAATTTATGACAAGTACAAATCGTTTATTCATTATAGCCAAAAGTAGTAAATGCTATTTCAACTGTTAGTAAATGATGTCAAATATAGCTATCATGTAATAGCAAATTTTTAAGAGTACCTTTTCGTAAGCTATCTTTTTCAGCATACTTTTCACGAGCTTTTATTCTCGCATCATCGTTTTGTATCTTTAAAGATGAGATTGTCTCTTTTATTTTATCTTCTTTTGCTTTTAGCTCAGAGATTTCTTTACTGCACGCCTGAGTTAGATCAATACCATGTTTAATTACTGATTTTTAATGATAATATTGAGTCATTATTTTGTTAATAACTCATTAGTTCGATGTACATTGAGTAACCACTGTTCTACCTAAATATTTACAAATCACAGTTCGTATGTAGTGACTCTTGTTTAAATCTATCTATCTATCTATCTGAAGCATTGCCTTACTAAATAACAATCACTGTAATGATATTAAAATGTTATGGTTTCGATTTTACTTACATCTTTAGCTTGCCTAATCTGTTTCACTTTATCTCGATCCTCATTAAGTGCTTGCTGAGATAAATTATAAGTCCTGTCAAGTGGTTATAAAATGTGGTAAGTAATCGCTTACAACCTTGTAAAATGATGGTGCAAGTTCAGTAGCAAATATAGTGTATAATGAATGGGCTGACTATATATATATGTATATATATTTATTGGCATAGATCAACTATGATCCAATGCTAATTCAAGAGAGCAGAGCTGATAGGTTCACCGTGATAGAAACTCAATGTATTGTAAAAAATGAGCAGAACATTAAAACCTACTTTAAAGTCTTTTTGGATCTTTTCATCGCATCAATTGTAGCTACTAAATGCTTTTCTTCCTTCAATGATAGACGCTGTACTTGCAATTGAAATTCAAGCTTCCTACAAGGAAAAATAATTAGGCTAACTCTAACCCTTAATGTACATTTATTCGTATAATGTCTACAAGTGTATTGTATAAATTTGAACATTGTTAAAATGAAATACAAAGTGATACTAGTCGTTCCGATAGCATAGTGTGTAAAATGCTTGATTTCTGAATCAAGTTAAGAAGGATTATACTCTATTTTTCGGTTTATAAAGAAATGTCTAACGTTGATTGTTCTGTTATAATTGTTGTCGTCATGTATGCTATATTTTACGTATTATACGCGCTCCGATACTATTTTCATATTCAAAATTTGATTAATGTGTATTTACTAATGGATTAGTACTGTAGTATTGTATAATTGTGAGGTGTCATGTTACGCTACAAAATCCTAGTAAGTACTTGAAAAGGGCAAATCAACAACAAATTCTATTAAAAATCATGTAATATAGCTCTTAATGTATAACCCAAGGCAGACAGGTTAAATTCATAAGTTGCCCATTTGCAAAGATTAGGCATAGCATTTTAAAATTCTAGAAAGAAAGTACTAACTTGATAGCATCATCAATCGATTCTTGAGATTTGTAATGATGTAATCCGGCTAACAGCCTTGTAATATTATTATTCTAGGTCAAGGAAAAGAAAGCATAGATCAATCAAGTACCTGAAAATAATTCTTCTTGTGGATAGATACTAGGCTTAAATTAAGAGTAAGTTATGCAAACATGTTGTTTGTACAATTCTAGGTGTATCATACAGTACTGTACAATGGTGTAAAATAAGAAGACCACTGGGTGATTTGTATAATACAGTAGTATATTATGGGGTAGGGTAGTACCAGTCCAGCAGTAATCTACTACCATTATACTGTAGAGTAGGTTACTTGCGTTATGGCTTGTGCTATCGTTTTGGCTACCATTTGACATACAGCTTGATGATTTCTCGAATAGACTGTAGACAATTAGTAAGAATGCTTTCTTTTGATAGCATGGCCTCTAGCACTACAGTCGCTAAGACTTGTAAGCGATACACACAGATTATGAATTGCAGATTATTAATAAGGGTGAATCGACAGTCGTTGTTACAACTTGATCGCCATACCTTTTCAGCCACTTGCTTATTAAGGGCTTTCAGCTCTTCATCTGTGCTTCTTCTTCTATCGACGATGTTTTGCTTTTCATTGCGAATCTCTGCAAGTTCATTAATCAATTTATCCTTCTTTGCAGTAGATTCAGAACTGGTTTGCGGAAGAGGCTTGACGATCGATTTCTATACCCATACAAAAGGAGAGTTGTTTTATCATTCAAGCCTATCAATTCGATGTTGTCTAAATTAGAAATGTGGTAGCGGCATCAGTACATACAATTCGCTTTTCTTTTTCCTTAATTTCCTCCTTTAGTAGTTCGATATCGTCATTGAATTTTTTCCGATTAGGTGGTCGTAATTTTCGCATTTTGGAAGCTGTCAATAGAGTTTGGCATTGAGGATTTATTTGATTATTGATTACCGTATCGATGAATTAATCAGCGTTAATTACTAAACAGCCTAGGGTATGACTTCGATTATGGTATTACCATGCACAAGATTGTACCATTTCAACAACATGATGAATTAATCCATCTATCCTGTCCATTTGATTATTATACTGTACAAGATTGAATTGGTTTTTCGTCTGATCGTACCTGTCTCGTTCGCCTCCATGTCATCATTCTCGGCCATTTTGTTACTATTGCGGTAAAGTCCGAAAAGTAGGCGTGCAATTGTAGCCAAGAGTGGAAAATAGTGGATGTATTTTGGCTAGAGTGGAGTATACAAGTGTCCAGTTGACCAATGGATACACTACAAGGTAATGTTGGAGCGCACTTTCCAAATGGCCAGAAAGTGTGATTGACGAAGCAAATATTGATGCAATGTTGCCTCTTGGCAGACTGCTTGCAGCCAGTCAGTGAATGGATACTCTCTCGAGACCGTGGAGTATAGTACTGTACTGCTCTTCACGGGCTTGCTGTGTGGTCGTGTCAGCGAGCGAGCTGATACACAAGTTAGACGTCAAGAAGTTGCAGTCGTTTATAAACAGAATGAATCAAGTGAGTAGAGTATAGTGTCCGGTACTTGTAGAATGTGTAGTACTGTGCCCTGTAGTCCACATGCTCTGTGCTGTACAGTGAGTGTACACTCAGTCACTACGGTACTGTACATTGAGCATGCCTAGTTTTAACTTCTACTTACAGTACCAAGTCGATTTACTACAGTACCAACCTCAACGACGTGTCAGTTTTTCAGTGGCTAGCTTGTCCGGTCTCTTTCTGTTTAGTACTGTACACTGTACAGTACAGTACAGTAGACGACAGACCAGACTAACTTACAGTACAGTATTGTATGTATTGTACTGTACACTGTACTGTAGACAAGACTATCAAGACCTCCAAACTTGAATTGGAACTGTACTAATACTGTTCATGACAGTAGTGTACGGACAGTAGTATGGACATATTGCTTACTGTACTGTAGTTTTGGAAAGAACGGTTTGCCTTGAAACGTCATTTACCAAAAAATTGACGTTGTACAGTAATTCTGACAACGGATCCTTGTAGATCAACTCATTCTCTTTATCGACTGATATAAAATGTGTTATAAGATCGCCCAATTCTTATGCATTCACTTTCACTAAAATCCTACATATGAGCCCGTCCTCCCTCACACTGTACAGACTGTGTAGTCAATTCGCTGTACTGTACAGTGACAAGACTACAACAGTCCAGTATTGTACACTACTACAGAATAGCCCGACCCGGCCTAGGACTCGAAGGTGGACACTCCTTTGAACGGACAGGCATTTGGCCAACTCGGGTTAACAAATTGTGTCAAACACTTGGTATGCAGACAGTCGATTCTAGATTGACTGATTTTTTCGAAATGAATGAATATTACATTGTACTCCATTGGCTGTTACTAAGCTTTGCTTGCAGCAGTCACTTTAGGTCATTCATCTTCTTCAAATTAATACCAGTGATTTACAAAACAGACTGGGAAAATCCATACTGAGTCAGTATTTTTGGACATTTACGGTCTGAAATGGTATGAAAAGTCCGTCCATCTGCGGATACAGTAGTGTCCACTGTAGACTCTCTTATGAAAGGGTCTCTAGTCTCCACTATCCACTAGTCCACTCACTGTCCAGTGTCCGGTCCAGTCCAGTCGTAAGAGAGTGAGCGTGCGCAAATGACATTTATTGATATCATGAAATAAATCAATCATGACATCACCGATGATGGATCACTTTTTGCTGATGCAACAAAATTTGGCAGCTATCTGTCAGTCTGTATCACTGACACTACCCCAGTAACTGAGTACAGTACTGTACTGTAATAATGGTACGCTGACTGACGGTCTGGTCCGGTCCGGTCCGGACCAGATGATACTGTAAGCTTGGCTTCAAAGAAATTTCTGCCCAGTCAACACTTTTTCAATGAATGTAGACGACGATGGGCTCTTTGGACGACAGTGTTATGACTGTACGCTTGTCTACTGTATGATACACAGTAATGAGGAATGATCGCTTTGCTAGCCTTTGCTACTCTCTATAAGTACTCTTAGTATGCAAGACCAAAGGGCATTTCCTAAACTTTCTGGTCTCTCTTACTATCCTTTGCCGAGTGGAGAATAATTTGACCAATGGCAGCAAATGATGCCGTTAAGAATCCTTGGTTTAAAAACCAACCTTTACCAAGCCCCTCACAAGACTGTTCATTACAAAATGTGATGGATGAAGAGCTAGCTAGAGTATTACAACGAGGGGAAGATAATCCAACCCAATTTCAACATGGAAACATCAATCTTGTCGACCAAGTCAATCCTACTTGTGAGAGTGATCATATTTTAGCCCAGATGCTACAAAATCAGTACGATTTCGAATATGATCAAAGTTTAGAGCTAGAGGAAAGAAAGATGAATGGAAATAATGGAAAAGGTAAGTCAAGAGTGATAGACCAGTGGAAAATTGCATACGACTGTCTTGATAGGATATACTGACTGTACACTGTACAGTATCAGTATTGGGAACGGCCCCCCCTGTACTGTATCTATAGTATATGACATAAACACTCTATACTGTACAACAGTTTTAAAAGCAGCCTGACATCCTACTTTAATGACAACAATCTAAATACAAGAAGGAGAACGATTCTCCTTCATCGTAGCTTTATCCAAATTCTTTACAGATGTGAAACTGTTACTCTATTCTAGGATGGTAGAAATAGGCAGTTTACATTGATAACATGAACTGCTACTTTAATGATAACAATCTAAATACTGTACTGTGTTTGGTCAAAAAAATTGCGTTGTTAGAAACTAGCGTTTTTACTATATAGACCCTGATTATATCGATGATTGTCACACGTTGTACAGTATTCTAAGGCTAAGACTATTCTTTCAAAACCTTTTATTAATCATGCTTCAACTTACTTATCATAACTTGTCAGTAAAGGTATGCGTTTTAAATTGTTTTCATAATTTATCTTGCCATAGTTACCATATCATATGATAACTATCGCTGTATGCATCCTCTGGATAAGGAATATTACTGTGATGCTGGCCTAATAGTAGGTAAGACAATGATAGTATTGATAGCAAAAGAATGAACTAACAATCGCAATTGTTATTTTGCGTATTTCCTTTAATAAAAAAAAAACCTTCCATGTTAGTAGTCTATTAGCTTTAAAACGTCTACTGGTTTAAGTTAAATACTATACCCATGCAGTATATGCGAGTTCGGTTATAACTCCAAAATGCATATCATAATCTGTATTTTAATGATGTATGCTATTAAACCTATTTTACGACTTGTTATTGTATTTGTAAATACGCGTATAATATCGTATCCATTTACGTGAATATCAAATAAAAGTTAAAAGTACAGTAGAACTACACGTGAATAGGCTTATTCGATTGTCACAATTGAGTAGTACTCTTTATAGTTGTATTTCATATGCTTACATATTTCTATCGGTAGCATAAAGTGACTTTTTCGGTGATCCCTATCTTTGCTAGATACCACTGCTACTGATGAAACGTACAACGATAACGAGGACAAGACTGATACAAAGCTGCCAAAAAAGAATACAATCACAACCAAGCATGACTACGATATCTGCTGTCGGAAGAATACTAAAAGCATGGAAAGTAAAGTAAGTTTCGAATCGATTCATGTACAGTCGATACTGTACTATGCTTTCGTTGTTTTCTATGCTATTGAAATTTATAAAAGTACACTACAAGTAAGCGTAAAATATTAAATTAAAGTTTTCCTAATAACATAAGGATGTTTTTAGAGTACCCTAGATGGAAATTTTTGTAACCTATAGCAAACATACGGTCGATCACTCTAAAATTTAAAAATGCTCTCAAAATAGTGAAATCGCTTAAAGTATTTGGATGTCGCTTTTCGTACTTTAAAAGCATTAATACAATAATTTATTAATGAATATCCTGTATCAAGGTTCAAGCTAATTTTATATGTGTTCGTATTTTTCGTCTACAGTTTCCTCCAAATTTTCGATGCGGTGATTTAAATGATGCATCAACTGAAGTCAAGATACCTAATCATGTCTACAACTCTTTAAAACAACATTCATTCCGTGAAGATCGTCAAAGTCATCGACTTCATGAAAAGAAGGAACATTCAACTCATGTAAGATAAGGAAAATTAATTACATAATTGTATACAAATGGAACATAATAAAAGCATAGCAGCGAATCATGTATATTAGTCCATTGGTAACACTTGATTCAAAATTTAATAGGAGCAAGCACTAGACGAAAAAACCCGTTTACTAATATACAAGTTAGTTAATAATGGTACTTTGGAGAATGTTGGAGGATGTTTTAGTACTGGTAAAGAAGCTTGCGTATTTTATGCAACGGGAGGACAGTAAGTGAATCCGGGGTTTACAGTTTAGATATATACGCTTTCTTGAAAGATTGATTTCATCATACTGATAAATTTTTGAACGAATTCTTAGATCTTATCAATTCATGCTTATTGATAACTTGTTAAAATTGAATTGTTGACAGACTTGAAAAGATAGATCTGCCCGCCGAATGTGCCATCAAAGTATATAAGACAACGTTAAACGAATTCAAGAATCGCGACGAATACATTAAAGATGATTACAGATTTAAGGATAGATTTAGTAAACAAAATCCTCGGAAAATTGTTCGGTTATGGGCAGAGAAAGAAACACATAATTTACACAGGTTAGTTGAACGATCAAAAGTTTATGTATAAGACGGAATGATTATGCTAGATTAAATAGTTTTTGTTACTGATCAACTATTTGTAGACTACAAGCAGCTTCCATCCATTGCCCTCAACCACTTTTGCTACGAAAGCACGTATTAGTAATGAGTTTCATTGGTCTTAATCAGAAACCTGCGCCGAAGTTGAAAGACGCTAAATTGTCTTACTCCGATATCACTGCCGCTTACAACCAGTGCTTGCAGGTAAAAGTGCTTAAAATTATTAACTTCGTTTCTGCAGCTACCTGTAATCGCTACGTGTAGACTTCAGTTTGTGGGTTATATTTCACTATTTTTGTAGATATAGCAGACTCTGCTGTAAAACGTATATATAATTTCTTAGTATTAAGTGGTCGATCATTCGGTAGAATAATTCAATTCCATAATGAGTATTTATAATAAGTTAATACATTGACAAGTTTTCCCAATTAGTGTCTAGATTTAATCATAGTATCTTTGTGTTAATGTCTTTTTTAATATTTAGGCAATGAAAACCATGTATCACAAGGCAAAGTTAATTCATGCCGATCTAAGCGAATATAATATTCTATGGCACGAAAGTAAAATTTGGATTATTGACGTCAGTCAAGCCGTTGATAGATCTCATCCTAAATGGGCAGAATTCTTGCTCCGGGATTGTAGAAATATTTCCCGATTTTTTGAGCAACGACTAACAAATGATGTCAAAACTCCTATGGAGATTTTTAATTTCGTTACGGAATTGAATATTTCTGCTAACAGCGAAGAAGAATTTTTACAGATGGTTAGAACACTTGAATATATATCCTCCTAATAGCCTCTTATTTTGTACCATTAGTTTCATTCATTAATATAATTAATTTCTCCCTCTGTAGGTTTATATCCAGACGTCAAATGCCGAAGATATTGATATTTTTAAATTGCAGGAGATGAGACAAAATGTAGATCACGAGGAAACTCAATCATAATTTAGTCTCTTGCTATTATTCCGTAAACAACGATTAACTTATATGTCTGTATAAAACCTGCAAAAATAATATTCAATACAAGAATTTCGGTTTTCTGTTTGTATACTGAAGTAACGTATAACCATATACTTTTCAAAATGATTGTAAAGTATCAGCTCATTTTGGTGAGCATTTAGAGAATAAATCTTATCTGTATACTTTCGCCTTATGTAATACGATTTTAGTGACATCGAGCTAATATCAAGTGAATGTATTCAATTTTAGTAACGTATCAGAAACTCGAAAAGGCAAACAAATTAAAGACTATAAATTTTATTTCTTGCTAAATATCAAGTACATACATGCCCAAATTGCAGTTTTATAACTACAAATCTACAATTACACCATGATAAAATTAAAATTGACTACTGCAAAATCAAGTAATTATCTTAGTATTTTGGCATGCCGGCTACAATGCTGGATTCAATTCCGCATTCGTCCTTGCCTCGGATGATCTTAAAGTACCCTTTAATAATAAGTTAAAGAAATATTTCAATGAAACGGAACTACATATTGTTAAAATTAAACAAAATAACAAATTAAATATACCTTTATCTCCCCATGTTGGATTCCAAGAGTTAGCAATAAGCCTATACAAGATATAATTTAAGGAGTAAAATATTTGATACTGTAAAATTTTGTAAATTCTATTACCAATAAAAGTATTTTAACACTGGGAACATGGGTAAGGATAGTATGATAGAAAATAATTTACCAGTAAGGAGTATTATTTTCAGTACCCCATCCAAGGATTTTTACAGCATGGCCACCTAATGGACCACCGGTGGTATGCTGATAAACACCTATTATGATAACATTGTAATAGGAAGATGAAACTTACTACTGTCTAAGATCTAAGCTTTAAGTAGGCTAGTATCATAGAATAAATTTTAAGATTTAAATTAAAAGGTAGTAACTAACCGCTCTTGTAACTTGGGAAGTCTGCGTAGACGGTAAATGCAGCTTCAACTGGACCGTTCATCATGATTTCTTTCTGAATTTGCTGAATATTGTTAGTGATAGAATAGGATTTCTTACCAAAGTGTTTGTCCTGATTAAAGGTCTTATTATAGCCGGGTTGGCATTTTTGTGAGCATTTTGGAGTTGGCAATTCTTTTCCACATGCCTTAAATGGGCCTTTTACGTGATGTTCGCATTTGGGAATTTCATATGGTTGGCAGCCTTTGTGACTGTGGTACTGACCACCAGTAACGATACCATTGTTAACCCAGTAATGCCTGTATGATGAATGCGTAGTAATAGAACCGATGTAGATAACATTCAGTTCAAGTCTTTTAAAGTAAATTTATAATCTTGCCATTATAGCATTAAATACTTGCAGATTCTAGAGTCTATGTTGTACAATTATAATTATTCACTCTATTTCTGAAAAATCGATAAAAAGCTATCAAGCGTGTGCGAAACTTACCAAGCTTGAGGAAGGAATCCACCGTTACATCTAGAGAAATAAAATGACGTTATCATATATATACTCGTATAAACACATAAAACTGGGACATGATAACAATTTTGAAGGGTAATATGATCATTAAAAGTATCCATAAGAAACAGTTAGTAATTTAGAAAGAAGAATAGGATGTAATATACGATATTATGAATAAATTGTAAATACTTGCTAAATGTTACTATTGTTGATTCCTGTAGAATTACATCGGGTCATAAATTATCTGACTTTAATGGGTACATAAATAGCGTAACAATAGTGATCTTTTCCCAGTGATACATGCAAGACAAACACTGCAATGTGTAAATATAAAATTGAGTTGTGATGGCCGTAAGTTCTACACGAAGATGTAACGCTACCACGAATCAAAATACAGAGTAGAAAAGTCTTATTCGTAAAGGACGAAATAATATTTCCCCTCGCCAAGAAATACTTGTACTATACAATGATGACTTTTGTCTTTGTAAAATTGTAATTATGGTTTTGCTGGTACCGAAAATATCAATATATGACTGCATAACTAGATAAGATAGTTTATATTATTGGTCATAAAATAGTTAATAAACAATCATCATTCAGTTCATTAACATTGTTAATACGTAATATGATATGAAAAAGTAACTTTCAAAGTTCGACATATAGCTGGGCAATTGTGGGTAGGTTGCAACAGTCGTGTTATTTATGAGTTGATACATGTAATACAACAAGGAAAAATTAAAGTGCATAACCGCATATGTTACGAAAGATATTTCATCGAAGTGTATAAAAACTGATTGCCAGTAATTAATGAATTATCAAATTAACTTGAGAGACAATAGTTATAAATCGAAGCACTTAAATGTAATTGTTTTTGGAAAGTGATTAAGATTGCTGACATAAATTAGGAATATTGAAGGGATTCTTATAGTTGAAGGATATATCGTAGGGAAAGGGCATGGTTACCCACTATATTATACTGTAAGATGAGTATTGTAATATAGCTAGTTAATAGTAGGAATAGCATTTAGAAGTCGTTTAAATTGAAGCGCTACGCTTATCCGATACAAATGTTAGGTTACGAACATATTTCAACTTACCCCATACCGCAGCTGGTGCAACAGGTCATTAAATCTTCAGCGGAAATATGTACTTTAACTTTTCCATTAGAGTGGATACAGATTCGGTCAGTGATGGATTCAACAGCACCAAAAGACTATATGTTGAAATGGTCAGACTCATATTATTATACTGTACTGGTATAATCATTGAACTCAACAACCTTTAATACGCCTATATACAGTATATACATATTGTAGCTATGCTGCTAAAATGATTATCTGCAGGTAGTTAGATCACACCTTAACAAGTAGTTATAATTAATCATAAACAAAAAACTCAATTTTCGAAAAAATTGACCTTGCTTCCTTTTGTCATATAACGGCAGAACTGTACAGTATCACTAATATAACAGATAATCGAAAAATCCTAGAAAATTTTCAATCGCTCTAAATATTTCTTAAAATTTATGAATGCTACAGTCTATGGTCATGGAAACTACCACTGTATATGATCTACAATGCACACAAACGAAAATAAAAAGAAAGAAGGGATCGCATTTACGTGTAATGACTCTTTTTTCTTGTTCTTCTACGTCGATAGCTCTCAGATACTAAACATAGAGTATTTCCGTAAAGATAGCAATGTTACTGATACTATTTACCACAATCTCTAAAATCGGCTTGTGATAGATAAAAGTTATTTACGCGTTAGACTACAGTATTTAGTTCAATAGGATTCTAGAATACGGTTTCAGGTGTTACTTCCAATTCAGGTTTTCCGATATCCATAAGAAAAATTTTGCAAAAGAGTGTGCACTGCACGGACAACAATAAAAATGACGAAACTAAGGATGGAAAAGGTATCAGTAATGATGATATTGCAACACTTTAAATATTCTACTTCGAGGCTATTGGCGTAAAGATATCTCATTTTCTCGAAAGTGGCATGATACAGCATTGTTGTATCACTTGTATGCTGTTCATTACTCGGCCATGAAGAAAAGAACTTTTTCAACGTTCTAATTTACATAATTTACTTATTTGCTCCAAAGTATAAAAAGCTATGATTGTAGCGCTTGAACTGTATACAGAGATCTTCATGTCTGTATATTTAATGCATGGCACAGATTTGAAAAGAATACTATAAGAAAAAATCATCATCGTGCTAATATTGGTGAATGCAGAAGTAAAAAGGGTCAAAATGAAGAGTGGATAGACACCGTCATTTTTTGTTTGTACAGTGATGTAGCGTTTACATGACGTCCCTATCGATCCTTTGATATGGTCTATTTGTAATCATATTGACAGCTGCAATATTCGCTAGTCAAAGAAACGACAATAGATTGAAGACTTACCCAACAGCTACCACAAGAACCTTGGTCTCGAATCTCCCTGATACTAGGGCACATTCTCCATTTGTCTCGTGAATCGAAGGATTTTGGTAAATCGCTGGTGTCTTCATGGACGTGGATAGGGAGTTGAAAGTGGTTAGGATCTTCCAAAGCACCACATAAGTACTTGACATAAGATACTGGTAAACCAGCAAAATTGGTACCAGCTTTCCAGCTTGTACTCACTAGATTGACATAGTCGATCAAATCTTGCGACAAGGGTTGATGATTGGGAAAGTAAGCGCCTTGTGCGCTGAAAACTGCAAACAAGGTGATGACGATTAGACTTGCCTTCATGTTGTTCTAGCAACGGTCAGGATAGACTGTAATGATGAAGAGGCGAAAGTCGATTTTTGTTGCCTTTGGCCTTACTTTGGTAGTATGGTATGGAACTGTGTGCAGTGCAGTAAATAATGTCACTTACATAGTTGATTTTAATTTGGTAACACTAGGGATTCCTCTATGCCATTTTGTAGTTTTTTGACTGTATACTACTGCTATAGTGACATCACTTTTGCTCGAATACCGTGCTTATGATAGTCATGTGACTGACTGATCGGACATACTGTAGTATGGACTAGAAATTGCTAGCGTAGTCCATGATTCATAGTCGTAATTTATCGAAGAGCTTTTAACCTTTCACTAGAATGGACTGTACTTCTAGTACTAAAAGTGTACATTGTCTCAAGAATATCCTGCTAGTATCTTGATCTTGATAATATCTTAATAGTACAGTATCAAGACTACACTGGATATTATTATCATGATAATATTATATCAAATCTGATAGTTGGCACCTCTACTACTACTAGCAGTTCATTTGCATGGCAGTCTACAGTCTAGTGTCTACGATTGCATGCCAGTAGTATGTAGTTGATTGCTAAATGATCATATTGCGTTCCTCTCTCTTTCTTTTTGACAGTTCAAAATCGAGTACAATCATAATATACACATTAAGTCTATTAATAATATACAAACTAAACTGTTATTACTAATTGCTGACGCAGTGGTGTGCCAGCATGGACTACCAGATGTATCTCCCAGTTAAAGTAGTAGTTATGAGTACACTACAGGACAGACGGATAGAAGCCTAAAGGGGTCCGTTGGTCCATCCGACTGAATTTTGATGCGGTCAGTTGTTGCGAAGGGATACTTGGATGGCAGCCTTTTGCAGATGGAGAGATTGAAGGTTTTCCGATATTTGTGTTACTATGCACAAGAAAATGTCAATTTTCGATTAGCTGTAAGTTCATTGAGGTTGTAGAAAGACGTATCTACAAGCTGCAGAATGGAGTACTGGAATATAGTAGCTCTTCAATGTTATAATATTATACCATGATTGTACTAGCCTTTGTACCTCCATGGTGTAATTATTGTATCCTTTAGCTCATCACTAATATTCTTACTTACCTCTATGTTACCAATCATACTGCAAATTGAAAACTAGAAACAGGTTTATGTTACGTCAATGATAATATAATACCGCATGGATATACTGTACTGTACGTTAATAGTGCAACAATTTTAAACTTATCAAATGATTAATGACAATATACGTATAATGCACCTTACGTCAAGAATTGTCTAAATAGCCCCCAAAGATGCTATCGTAAAGTAGCTATTTTTCGCTAAAATTAACGTAATTAATATAAATTAATTAACTGTTACGTTACCTTAAAATAAAATCAATGTTACATTGCATGTATATATACGAGTATAATCATTTACTAAACACATATTTAAATATTGTTTAGGAATTATACTCCATCGCAAAACTGTTAAATGTCGATTTACGTGTGGACACTGCTAATTATTCAGATCAGGTAACGCAAAATAGCAATTTAAATTCTGTAAAACTATATAAAACTAGATTTAGTAATGATTGGGTAAATCTTAGTAAAGCAACCTTGAGATGTAATTTATGAGGCAAATTTAGTTATATAGACTAACTAATAAATGTAACAGATGTAATCCATGATGTACAAGTCGTATACTTAAAAGCATGATGAACAATATTTGATACTTATGAGTATATCATTCATGATAAAAGACTGCAAGTATTGTTAAATATTACGTGCTGGATGTTTAAATTCGATCCGGTAAATTATAACATTAGCAATTGCTAGTATATAACAAATTAAGAACCTGTTATAAAAATAAATGTCATTACCCATAATAGTATACTACTTTATCTCAATGCAAATGAATGACATCTTTGGCAATACTGTTTTTGTTGTAAACTGTAATTCCTTTGCTCGTCTAGAATCCTTTTGTTCGCATTGGTCTGCCTGATGAAGAGTCCGCTGTCAAAATTTTAAGTAGATCAGTCTTAATAAGGTAAAATTAGCATCAATAAGAGTTCTCTCTCGAAGTTGCTTGTATGTAAAGCGTTCATCAATAATGTCATTTAGTAGTAGTATCTTTTCTGCAATTACACTGTGAAAAGTAAAAAATAATCCACGCTCTAATATTTACACTTAGTTACTCATAATATTTCTTTATAATGAATTAGATCAATTATCGATGTGTGGGCGCAAAGCACTACGTATACAGATTTATTTACTCAATTAAAAAATTTATCCGAAGAGAAGCTGGTAAGAAAAATTTGTTGGAACATATCTTTAGCGCATATAACATCACATACCTTCCATTTGGCTTTTTTCTACAGCGATAATAGTGCTATATCTACCTTAATGTATTCATCGATATTCGCTAGAAAATGAATAGAAAGCCTTAAATTGATAACCACTTTATACACTTTGTAATTTTATAAGAAATATCTTTGTCTAACTAACAACGATATCACGATTAGATACTTTATCTATCAAATGCAATTTTTACTCTTTTAATGCAAATTTTTTTGTATTGTCTTTATGTAATATGATCAGACGCGGTTCTATAAGGACGATTACACCTTTAGTATCAGGATAGAATCATTTAATAAGAAAGTTCCTTTTTCCCAGCAAAAGGACTTACTTATGGTATGATATAATTTAATGTGCATAACCACATTCATTTAGACTTTTAGAGTATAGCTATTTATTTAATAATTCATCAAAATTGATGAAGCAATTAATTAATAATTTATGTGAATATTTACTTTCAATCTGCAGAAACTAGATTTTTTGCCATTTGGTGGTTCTGTGAAGCTAAAACAGCCTGACTTTACCTTTTATTTATTGCAAGATTTTGGAGATGACTGTAATCAGCCACGAGAACAGCCTTCTAGATTATTTTTTGGTCGTTTAGTAAGTATTGTTGTCTTTACAACATTATCGTAATTTATTCTTAATGAATGATATTAGATTAATAATACGCGTGGAATACTACTTCGGTTTAGAATACATTTTACGACATGTATTATATTCTAGCAATGCGTGATGTTCATAGCAAAATTCTTTTGACAATGCAGATTGGTTTCGGCCAACGAGATATACTACGAAACTATAAAGTTACTGAAAGAAAATATATTGGTAACACATCTATGTCAGCAGAATTATGCTTCCTTATGGCGAATCAAGCTTTGGCAAGTATTATTAAAATCACGTTTTGAAATTACTACACTGTCCTATCAGTCACTAACTACTGCAAGTAAATAACTTAGGTTCGCCCAGGATCCCTAATATATGATCCTTTTGTTGGGACTGGTAAGGGCCTACGCTTTATTGCTTATCTTTCAATATGTCTGTATCAATAGTTTAATACCTGTAATAATTTAGCTCTCTATTACCAATCAGATAATGCAATCCGCATACTTGTGTATTTTTAAATTATTATGAAATGCTTCAGCTTATAATAGTGCTCTTTATTAGGTAGCATAACTTTAGCTTGTGCTCATTTTGGTGCTTTTACACTTGGTGCTGATATTGATCCCAATATACTTCACGGGAGAGGTCGTTCATCAAGAGCTAAAGGACCGAAGTTTAGAGGTATCAATCCATGTATTACGTCGCATCACTGTTAATATTTAATAACTTCCCTTTAAAGCTTATTTGATGACTTTTATATAACTCTTTAGGACCGGATGAGAACGTCTATGCGAACTATTGCCAATATAAACTACAGTCAAATTTTGTAGATGTTATGGTTTTAGATGCAGCCAAACCAGCATGGAAAGATGGTTTGCACTTCGATGCCATTGTGACTGATCGTAAGGATTTTTAGTACTCTGGTATTTTATCTTAACAGTAAATTTAAATGTAAACTAAAAAATCACTTTTAATTTCTGATAGCTCCGTATGGAATCAGAGAAGGAGCGCGGAAAGTCCTATCCAAGAGTGATGGGTACTATGAGAATGACTATAAAAATAATACTATTCAACCAAGAATCGACTTATAAAATACACTATTTTAATTATTTATTATAGTGCTTTTGCAAAGACTAGTCAATACAATTTATCGAAAGTTTATAAAGATTTATTATCTTTTGCTGCCAAACATTTGCGAATGTACGGACGGCTGGTTTTTTGGTTACCGTTCCATCGACCTAGGTACTTATATATCTTTACCGTCACAATTTTCTATACTTAAATATTATCTGAAACAGTATACCTCTGTATACTGGATGTAGCTACACCGATGAATTGATCCCTAAACATCCCTGTCTGACTGTTACGTCCAACTCCGAGCAAGTTTTAAATTCCAATATTGCTCGACGACTAATAACGATGGAAAAAACAAAAACCTTTCATAATGTTAGGATCTGACTACTATTCTTTGAAAAACGCATATTACTGATATTACATGTAGATATCATGAAATTATGACTTGTTATACCTATTTTTGACATATCTAGGACTCAATCACCGATCATACGGAAGCAAATTTGCAAAGGCTTCAAGATTCTTTTAGGGATTTTTATTTTAAATTACAATAAGTTGGCTATAACAAGAGGCTACTCAGAAAATGTTTATATTGTAAAAAATGTTGATATTGTTGATATAGTAAACTGATTTATTAAGCTTTACTGAATCGTTGGACGTATCTATAGAAAGCGATGAAATAAAGACGAAAGAAATCACGGGATCAGCACATTTCAAGTTTGTTTAACTTTATTAAAGATCTCTAGTACGATGAAGTTCTATTGTGATGATTAACGAGTTTATTGCTGTAAGGAACTGGCAGAGTAACGGTTCATGGAGTGAACTCAATACAGTATATAAGTCAAGTCTGTGTTTAGCAGAAGTAATTATGTTGATATACAACAACTTTTTTATGAACAGTCTTCTAGCATCACAGCATAAAATTGATTCTAAGGTTCAATGGAAATTGTTAATATCTTTTTATGATGTTTATAAACATGGTTTGAAAGTAACCCTGATAGACTACGTTGATCTCCAAACGTTTACATGAAGAACAACTTCAGATCAAGTTCAGACTTTATTAAGACAGTTATTGCCGTTTTAAGGAGATTGAAGCTTATGAGGTACGGCAAGATAAACTTATTTTAAAGCATGACAAGTAAAAGGCAAGAAAAGTGGCTGATTCTAATGATTGATCAAAGATTTAGTTAGGTAGTCTTTATCAGCAATGGAATGAAGTTAATAAAGCAAGTTAATACTGTGTTTTAACAATGTAACGAATAAATTATTGGTGAAGCACAGATATATTTTACTTTCTAATTAATGACTTTATCGGTTTAAGTATGAACTGCAGGTAATAAATCAACCTCATTTATACCGTGGGATTTTATATTATGTACCGTAGTAAATAATCTTTAGTTCCAACTATAGGACGCTTTTTACTCATTTCTGTAATAACAAATAAATATGTGTAACACATACGCCTATACTATATCTATAGGAAAGAATACGATTGCAAATTTTCAGCATTAATGAAAATTCCAGCTCTAAGAAATTATTCCTCTGTTAGGTATCATACAAAGAAACAGACTGGATTTGACTTATGTTTCCCATGATATTAGCCGTATCGCCATTGACTAATCAAGTGATATTTTTGCGTAAAATGAAGGTCAATGAATTAACGTAAATGAGTATATTACTATTATTAAACTCGTTTTATGATAGCCGTTTGCAATAATGTACAGTACTGTATTTAATGCCTCCTTCCAAACAAAAATATAAAAATTTTTGTAAAAGTCTTCTTCTAAGTCGAAGTGAATTTAGTGTCCAAAGTAACTTTCGGGAGTATCTTGTAACCATTTAGAGCACATTAAGTTTACTACAAATACAAAAATAATTATTAACGCTGTCGAAGGTAGGTAGGATGAATTACAACAAGCGATATTTACTAGAGAAATTTTAACTATAATAGTTTCCAGGGATTTAGTACAATAGAAGCATGGCATGCATCACAGATTGAAAATTACGACATGTACATAGGCCAATATATATAATGCACATGTATATACTGTATGTGTAACGTGCAATTAATTCCTATAGATGAAACACCATCTGATACAGATTAAATGCGTTATTCAGTCTCTAATCCACTTTATATCAATTAAGGATTTAAAATTGTTGTCTATCATGATACATAAATCGTAACATCGTGCATACTACATTGTCAAGTCTAAATAGTAACGCCAATACAATATTTCGAATTCAATGTGAGAAATTTAACTTTAAGAGAGGAAATATAAATAAATTTACATCTCATAAAAAGAATTCAATCCAAACGTCGTTATAACGTCAAGGAGTCTAATACGGCACCTAAATTTTCAACTGTTACAGACTGCGATTTCAATTCCTACAGCAGAATAATCCGATAAAGGAGCACATTACTATACAAAAATATCATAACGAAGGTATGTCATTGGCAATTGAAGGCCATTTTTCTACCTGATATTTTTCCATGATTTGCGCAGATGCCCATGCAGCATATCTAGAATTATCTTTTTTGGATTTACTGCTAATTTTCTGTGATTGTAGTAATTGAGACGAAGCCTATATACCAAGTAATTTTACAAACTGAATTTATCCACGTTGCAGTAAAGCTATTCCTAGGGTATACATATATATATATATATTGTAATATACCGAAATACTTCAAAAATTACCATGAAAAATCCATACAGAGATCTCATATTTTTACTATTCAATTTCAACGACTGAGCGAAATACTTCCTTGCCGATTCTATGTTTTCGATTCCATTCATAGTATAATAAATCTGAAAGATAGAAAAAAGAGTTATTTTTCCATCAACCAAATTTATAACATCTTGCTACGGCACGCTAAAATAGACAAATTTTGAAGTATCATGCAAATACCTCTGCACATCTTTGATAATAATAGTGATTATAAGGACTCGTAAGGATGAGTTCTTCCATACAAAAGGCTGCCTTGGAATAACTAAAATTATTTCCGATTGAAAAATAATTTTTACATAACGTGCAATATTATAAGAAATTTTTCTATAATCAGTAACCAATACGATGCAAACTTACTCCATAAGGCTTATATACAAGTCAGCCAACTCCATCCAAGCTTCTTGATCAGTCATAAAACTGAAAAATTATAATAATAAGGCTTTATAGTTCATGACTAATTTAATGTATATGACTTTTTTGCAAGTAACGCTTAGTACACATTATCAATACTCACGATTCCAGGTAATAATTAAGATGTGCAATAGCGGAGGCTTGATCTCCAATGGCTTTGTATATAGCTACCAGTCTTTTTCTTGCCGGCTAAAGTTGCAGTGACATCAGAATTATATTTTTATCGTAGCTGTTACTAAATAAATATCGACATAACTTGTAACAATTATAATATCAATGTACAGTATGCAATCGTATTAAGTACTATGCAATGCAAATTCATTAGGTGTCATATTTTACACAAATCATACAAATATGATATCTTAAATAAACCTACCGCGTTTGCTTTATCACGGGATAAACATTTCAAGTATACTTCTTCTGCCTCCTTAAAACTAAATGATATCGATAGAAAGTTATATCAATAATGATCCTGGGGCTAGATAAACTATTCAGAATTTATTTTAGACATTACACTCGAATACATTAGCATGCATTTACATATTCGAATTTATGTGTATTTATTATACACAAATAACAGTTTTATACTGTAAAGATGGTATGCACTTGTCAGTCACTGCTATATAGTACGTACTTTCCAGTTGCCTCTAGTGCCATGGCTTCAAGTTTATATACACGGGTACTTTTTGGAAATTGCCGTTGCAAAGCTTCTAAACATACCTAAGAGTAGATTTTAGCAATGATCTAGTTAATCGATCGAATCGTCATAGTCAGAAGTAAATGCACTTGTGAAATATTCTAATAGGTTACATACCTCAGCTAAATCTTCTCTCCCACAGTCTAACGCGGCAATAAATACTTGTTCGTAAATGTTCCAAACTAAGAGTCCATGTAGTATGTTGAATGTATCAATGGAATAATTCATATTAGAGATGTGCAACACACTTAAAAGATATTTGCATTACCAATAAATGTACCGTACTATTACTGGAGGTGGATAATAATAATTATTATTCGATAATGGCTACAGCAAGTTATTTATTTCCTGACAGAAATTCTAATCACAGTAGTAGTCAATTAATTTAAAGTTTTCTAAAATTTAGACGATGTGCATTACTACGTATTAAGGTCGGGGTAGTTCTTATCAATTGACGTCATCAACCGGTACAAAGCTATGTAAAGATACTGCCTCGACCTATACACTATTTCGCTCTATCTCTAGTCTAGATTGTGTGCATCTAATAGTAATCTATATCCGATTGATCGATAAGAGAGATGTTCATTTATTCTACCGTTGAATTGTACTGCAGCAACTTATGCACTCAACCGACTCATCGAGCAAACAAGAAGTTGTATCAGCGCTTTCAGTTAGCGCTGCTTGATACTGCGCTCGTCTCTTGTCCTGTATCCATGATCGATCGTTGTGACTTTTATTTGACAAGACTAGGTTTCAAATCAGAGATGAAATTGATGCTATAGCGTCTGTATGGGTTATTTTTCTTATTCTTTATGAGCTTTTTAAGTCAATAAGCGATGCAAATAAAGCACCCATTCAGCCCACCAAGATACATTACAGTAGTGACAGTAGTCAAGACGCGTTCTGTACTATACAGTACAGTACGGTCGGCATAAAGAGTACGAAGTACTATGGCTATAATTAAGATAGTTGGCATGGCTCACTTACTTTCCTTTCCCAATTTACTTCGATAGTTTGTAATTAAGTGTTCTCCTAATTCTACGACATCATCACTGGCTCGAACGTTGTCTTCTCTAAACTTTTTTAATGTTTCCATGGCGCTTCTCCAGTCGATCGAGGAGAACGCCATTGTCCTAGCCTTGCGGTAAAGAAATGTGAAGACTACAGTCTACAGTAGAAAGCAGTACAGTATGTACCGTCGACTGGACTGAATGGACGGCTGGACGTAAGATACTCAGCAGGAAGGAAAGAAGGATGTGAACAGTTGGATCCAAAAAAGGTACAAGTTTCTCATTTTCTGGTCATTCTACTGTCCTCTACTACTGAAAGTATACAGTATACAGTACTATACAACGTAAAATTACCTGACAGACAGGTCGACAACAACCGTAGACCGTTGCAGCACATACCTGCTTTACTCCTTAAAATGTTAACCTTCATTATTTATGAGTGATGGCCCATGATTGTACTGATGACAGTTTATCACTGAGTTATACAGTACAGTAAGATTGAATATAAACTTCAACTTGATCGGTGTTGCTACTGACTCAGTTGCAATGACAGTCATGTTCTTGCTGATTCTTAGGAGTAATATAAGTAGTGACTGCCCGATTGGTACTGCGATTAGCACCGAATCCGATCCATTTTACTGTACCTTTAATGTAGTCGGTCAAGCGTTTAAATTACAAATACAATAAATGTATCATATCATTTTGTATTGCAACGACGAAAGTAATCAAGAAATCATCTCATTCATACAGTATATCGTCAGAGATTATTCTCTAGCTAGTTAGTGGACTTCAGTGACACAGCCAGCGTTGTTGATAATATAATATAATGTTTAATGTTAGCGTGTGAAGAAATTGAGCTTGATTGCCCACTTGGGGCGAGTTGGGGGTTATCCTGATTTAGGCATGAGCAAGTGGGCCGGACCGGACCAGGTCTAGCCTGAGGTCTCACGTCACCCATTGTACAGTACACAGTACGGTAAAGTACTGTACTGTACAGTGTACAGTACTGTACTGTACTGTACTGTACTGTACAGTACTACAGTATACTGTACAGTATACAGTACTGTAGTACTGTGCTGGATATACTGTACTGTACGTACTGTACTGTAGAGTTTAGTATAGGCATTGTTCTAGTTTTCCCGCGGTTGTACTGTAGACTACACTAGCCGATTGCATTGTGCCAGAGAGCATCTTGGCTTTTCACTACGTTTCCTGTAGCGTGGCGATATGTCTGCGACATTCTACTCCTTCCATACCAGTCCAACATTTTGAGCGTGGATCGAGCTACTCCATAGGGTGACCTGCTAGTATGAGTCAGGCGGTACCGGGTGACCCACAACGAGTATGACCTGTATGTACACTACAGCGTCGTCGTGACCACGCATCCGCATGAGTTGTCATCCACTGAGTTGTGTCAGCAGAGTCTGCAATCCTATGTCGTAATCCATAGCTGACAAGCTAGTGAAATACTTCAATATTGCGCCACCTGGCTGCCTCCTCACTCAAGAAGTTGTCCAGTCAAGACAGGTCCATGTTGACTTGGAAGCTTTAACCGGTTACCTGGCCTGGCCGTTGGAAGCATTTTGCATACAGTTAGTGATTGGATCTTTTCTACCTAAAAATTTACGATATCAAGTTGTCTTTAATTGGAAATTACACTGTTAAGACTCGATAGGAAGTTTCTATCCATCGATGCAGACAAGATTGTAACCATATCGAAAATTTCGAAATAGTTTCAATCGACAAACTGAGCGATCAGTCTATTCATGAGCCTACGCACACGCAGTGGTAGCAAGGTGGACAACCAAAAGAAGAAAAATGTTGGCCAACAGACTACAAATAGTCAAGATAGCAACATTAACAATCAATCCAAGCAACCAAGCATGATTTCAAACAACAGTAATAGTAATGACAATAGTGTAAAGCAAGGTCATAGCTATGGTACTCGACGAAAAAGGAAAATGGATGCAGATGCCGAGCTGAAAGCTCACTCATCAAGCCATAATTGCTCTACAGGAGAGACAAGCCTTGATCCAGCGATCGATAACAACAGTAATCCAACACCTACCATGATTGCAAAACAAGCTCAAATCAATACTACAAATGCTGATAAATCATCTTCAAATCATGCTCAACAACATTTATACTGTATCTGTCAGAAACCACATAATCGAAGGTATCAAATCTAGTTTTAATCGATCTATGATAGTCTATAGTCATTTGGTGGCTCTTTTCCACACTGCAAAGAGTCATGATACATGTGGAAGGAGAAACCCATCGAGATTAACATGATATTATTTATTATTACTGTTCGTTATGATGACAGTATCATTAACAAGAAGTTTATCAATATCCATACGATCCAATACAATAATCGTTATCAACATTCAGCAAAGTTTAGATACATACACTTACACCTTAATAGTTAAGCATAGAAAACAATCCCTTGTTATGTTCATACAGGAGATTTAAATGAAAGAAAAGGAAAACAAACCAATATACAGTACTGTACAGTACTGTTGATATCATGCATGATCAAGATATTGGAGTAATGATACAATGATAAACTAGGAGTTAGATAATTACTTAAAGATATTGTATCCATTAACTATTTTAAAATAGATTTATGATTTGTTGCGATCGATGCGAAGAATGGTATCATGGCTCATGTGTTGGCATTAATGCTGCAAAAGCTCGCATCATGGAAGAACAGAAAGAAGACTTTATTTGTACAAAGTGTCTCCAAACATCAAACCAAGTTGATCCCCTTCCAATCCAAGGTAATACCTTATCCATCGCCGTCTAGAATGAATTAATACGAAAATTATATTATTTTTAATTTATCGATGGATTGGCTGTATTAAAAATGGTAAACTTTGTCATAGCCATATCTCATTCGGTAATGGAAAAATGGCAAAGCATGTTTTAGTCAAATGGGTAATTTTACATGCCATGCGAGGAGGATGAAAAGGATAGCTAATGTTATAATTAAACCAACAAGGACTACTCGAAAGACAGTATATTCCTATTATTGAGTAGATGTTAAGCTCCTTTGCTAGTACTGGTCTACATCCTTTGTTATCGAATATGTTGTAAATTGATGAGGATAACAGCCAAATCATCGTACATTTACTGTATATTTTACTTTAAGCATGATTAGCTCATATTTGCATTGCTACCTTCATCATCCAATATCGTATAAAATCGTCTACGAATACCTACCAGCACGTACACTATATCATACTAACATACTGAGAAGTAAAGTCGTTTATAGTCAGTCTGTAACCAAATTAGTTAAAGTTTTGATGACGCTTTAGTATTCGACTAACTTATACAAAACATTAGCGATATTTTCGAATGTAAAAATGATATTGTAATAAATACCCCAATTTCAAGATCAAGCGATTCTACATCAATAACCTATGATTTAAATTTCAGTATCGCGAAAAGATGATCAGGCCTCTCAAGATATTCCTAACCAAGACATAAGTAAGAGTACAGATGATGAGTTGCCAAAACTTGCTCATGATAAGGTAGGAAAAGATCATCCATCTGCTACTGTACTTGATTACACATCATTTTCTACAATAATACATTACAATTATTCTTTCTTTTCACCTGTTAAATAGCCAACGGAACAAATTCAACCAGTTCCAACGGTAATAGAAAAGATCGATGAACCTGAACAGACAGAATTAAGATCAAGGTTAGTCAGCAACCAATACAGTTATCCATTCGCTACGATCTCAGATACCTTACATTATATGCTGTCAATTTTATAAAGATTACTGTATTATCGCATACGTCTACTAAGTTAATAAAAATTTGCTTTTTGTTTATGTTTGTATTACAATTGATTTTCATAAGATCTATATATACATTGCTATAAAAACGTCATTATCACTTTATAGCTTCGTGACGCTTATGTAGTCTTTGCATACCGTTTAAGCAACTCTGATTCTTAAAGAGTCAATCCCTAATACGAGTATATTGACATAGGTAGTATAATTCGTATTTATGTTCGATATCATTAAATATCCTTCATTGTTTCTTGTCCTAATTTCGTTACAAGTATGAGGAATCGGAAAAGTAACAAAAGAAAGAGTATTTCTGATAACCACAAGCCAACTAAGGTAAGAAGACATTCTCCAGAACTTTTAATAAAATTTATAAATGAGAATACTACTTTAATTATTGTCGTCAATTGGAAACAACTCTAGTGGCAGTAGTAACATCATGTCGCAAAAATTGTAGTTACCGATCTTACTGGATACTATAATAGCCATATTACAATAATCTCCTTATAGATAAAGAGTCAAGCTGAAGAAGAGAAAGTTGATCAACTGACAACATTATCTAAGATGGATTCCGAAAATGATCAAGTTATTGAGAAACATATAAAAAAAGTTAGACAAGCTAGTACGAGACCTAAGGTAAATTTCAAAAGTGATCAGCCTAAAGAACAGACAAAACTTGATCATGTAGTTACAAAAGTTAGGATGGATACCGAAAGTGATCAGGTCAAGGGAATGCAAACAGCTTCAGATCAAGTTACTGCTAAGTCTAAGGTGAAATCCGGAAATGATCAAGTTAAGAGTAAACAAACAAAATCCGATCATGTAATTGCAAAATCTAAAGTGGAATGCGAAAATGACCAAGTTAAGAAAAAACTGATAAGATCCGATCAAGCGATCACAAAATCGAAAGTGGAATACGAAAATGACCAAGTTAAGAAAAAAACAGTAAGATCCGATCAAGCAATCATAAAATCTGAAGCCAATATTGACAAGAATCAAGTTAAGAGAAAATTGGTGAAATTTAAAGCGGATTCCGAAAATGATCAGATTAAGAAAAAACCGGCAAAATCCCAGCAGACAAATATAAAGTCTAAAGCGGAATCTCAAAGCGATCAAGTTCAGATAAAGCATACGAAATCTGATCAAACAATTGCAAAACCTAAAGTAGACTCTAAAAATGATCAAGTTAAGGGAAAATACGCAAAGCAAGATCAAGTAATTACAAAAACTATAACTGATCCTAAAGATAACAGAGTCAAGGGAAAAAAAGATTTACGTGACGGTGGTTAGTCAACTGATATTTTAATTGAATTTTTTAATTCGGTTATGTTATCTGAAATATCCGAGAACTATTTGTGTAACAAATAATTTAGACGTTATCTAATTGTAGGATTTAACTATAAGTTGTTAAAAATGTACACATATCATACATAATAGGGAGGAAATCTGTGAAAACTACAGGGGAGCTGCATTACGATAGTCCTGTCAGGGAAAACATCTACAAAGCTTTCCGAGATATTTTGTCAAAGGTTGCGGAAAAAATTGCTATCCAAATGAGTGTCGTCAGTAAACTGTCGAAAGATATCGAGGAACAATTATTTAATTTGTTTAATGACACTGGGTCTCGCTATAAAAACAAGTATAGAAGTCTATCGTTTAATTTGAAGGACGAAAAAAATAAGGTAATATTCATTCTGAGTACTATTATCACTTTCGCTGTAATACTTATAACATTAAGTAGAAAAGTAACTCATATTTTTGGTACAGGCTTTGGTCGAGCGGATTTTGCACGGTGATATATCGCCTTCTAAGCTTGTCAGGATGACCTCTGAAGAACTAGCAAATAAAGAACTTGCTCAGTGGAGAGAAAAGGAAACCAAAAAAGTATACATGTAGTCATAAAATGTTTATCAGTGATAACTCTACGATATCAGTACTATATAATTCCTGTATTTTATGTTATTATTATTTAGAATATTGAGATGATCAAACTGGCACAAACGGAAAATGTTGTTACCGTACTAAAGAAAAATCATAAGGTAGTTAGATATTATAAAATTTTACTTGTCACCAGTTTTAAATTTAATTATTTTACGTATATGATAGGGGGAATTCGTCGTAAACGATGAGAAATTTGCTCCATCTGAGGTAAAGGACGATCATTCCGCTATATGCAGTAATATTTTTAGTACGCGGATGATAGTATTGAGGCAACGTAATGGTTACACATTTCGTAGTATACATTGACTATCGTACTTCAGCCCAATTGGAGACTGTTGAATATCCCATACTTAAAGTATATTTGCTATTTTAGCCTACAGAGCCGATAAGAGCTTCATCAAACAGTGATAGTGACAATAAAATTGATACTACAGTTAATCACGACAAACATGTCTTCGATGTTGACTGCAAGATATGCATCGGTCGGATAAAACCAAAGCATGAAGTTCGAATTAATACAGTGAAATCAATAGAATCAGATATTTCTGGCCCATCTTTTAGCGACATGTGAGTGATTTCTTAATTAATTAACAGTGAGTACTGTAGGCACTTTTAATGATACTTCAAAATTATTTAAACGAAACTATAGGAATCTTACAGCCATGACAGAAATAAATCAAGAACATGATGATAATGACGATAATGATATCTTCTACAATGATGGCAATGAAGAATATATGAAACTGTTAGTATTATTCAGTAAATTTAACTGCTACTTTTTCACTTGTAATTAGATGATTTACTTTTGGCTCACAGTGATAAACTGGCTATGTTAACATTAGTTTATTGTAAGATTGCCGGTTTCATCTTTTTTATTCCTATATCCTCAACAGGGACGGAAGTGAAGATCAGTCAATACTAAATAGTGATATTGTATGGTCTGGTATGATTTCCATGCCAGGTATCGCAGAGTTTACGGCTTCGGCATACATTGCTCATGGTTTAAGTGAAGACGTAATAGAGGTAACCACAAAGAAATGGATGATACATTTAATACATATTTATGGTGTAAATTTGCACCTGTAGTAAGCAAATTCTTAAAAGATACATGGCTATCACACCTCTGAATGTATGTTTATTGCAAATTTCTAGCTATTACCTTCTACTCTGATGGTTCATGGAAGACTATCTCTGGCTACAATGTGGAACTACTATGAAGAAATCTCTCAGTTGTATTCTAAAGTATTATTTTATATACTTTTCCTAGTTTTATATCTTTGTCATATCTGTTGTGAATGATTTTAGTGATTTCGAAATATTTTCTTTCTATAGGATATCTTTGTGTTGCGTATAAAAACTATTAACAGCGATGAGCTTGCTGGCTATATTTCATTGCATTCGTATCTAAGTACAAAGAGCCGATGTGCAGTTATTGGTAATTGTCCGAAAATTGTAAAGGATATGTACTTAATTCCTGTTACCTCCAATTGTCCGCTACCAGGAAGTTTTAAAGGACTTCTAGATTCCAGTAAGTTTGATTTTTCATTCTGATGTAATTATCGTTTCATTACATCTTTATAATCTATTAAACTGAATAACGCTAATTTGTAATGTAGGTATATTGCAATGTGAGCGATGTATGCTTGCCATGATCATTAGTCACAAAAGGGATCCTGTACAGAACATATCTACTTCGCCTACTAATATCCAGACAAGTAGTAGGGGCATTTCATCAGTAAATGATGATGCTGATGCTGATGCTGATGATGATGATGATGATGATGAACCTTATGATCCAGGTGCTGCATTACCATATGACGATGAATACGATGAAATGGCTAACAAGGAAAGGGAACTAGACGATGATGAAGTCGCATCCCCACCACCTATCAGTTACCCATCGGAAGTGAAAATAAATGTACCTAGCGAAATTGAAAGTCAAAGCTCAAATACTTTTGAACTAAATAGGCCAAGTAGTGATAACGAATTACGTAATTTAGGAAATGAGTTAATAAACGAACGAAGTTTGCCTAGCCAAGAAGAAATTTGGAATCGCAATGAACAAACAGATTATACAAGTTATGATGAGGGTGGTATGCGTTCAGATTTTTCAGATAGAGGACGACAATACATGAATGAAGACTTTAGACCTGTTGATAACGAATATCACCATCCTTCCGATCATTATAGTATGATAGATAACAACCAATTTAGACCACCTCATCCACAATGGCGAGAATCCTTTGTTCCACATCGGTATCACGATTTTGTGCCTCATCGTGCTGCACAGCATCCTGAATATCATGGTGGAAGGATGGGACCTAATTTTCATCCAAATTTCGATCGTCGTCCTCCCTATCCTGAAATGATCGACCGTAATAGATGGCCTAGAGCTATTGCAACATATCATCGGAGGAATCGTGGTGGCAGAGATAGGCGATTTTAATTATATTTGAATAAAGGAATATTAAAAATTGATTGACCATAATTATTATTGCCTTTAGTTAAAATGTTAATAATACTTTTTCTGTATCATACTTAAAAAATTACGCTATTGTGCGTAGTTAGATTTTAATTTTCGGTAGCCATTTATCGATCTATCTTGTTGGTAGAGTTGTAGGATGGCAGTCTTAGAGATCTCTTAAGTACACGGATAATACTTTGATTCGGTAATTTTTTAAGCAAGTTATTCAATATAATACTTGCATTACAATTTTATAGCACTTTTATTATGATGGAGGTATTTTAACATCCAAGAGGGAATTCATTGCTTGAATGAGGGAAACGATTTTCATCCTTATAGGCTGTTAGTTGAGGCTACAAGCACAGTAGCTGCAATTTACCCTCGTATTTCGAGAATTGCATTGGTTTCGTAGAAAGTAATTCTATCTTCTGTATTTGGTTGAACGTTCATAAAGTTATTTGCTTAACAATTTTATTTGCTAAACATGATGATAAACTTGTAATAATTAGTAACGATCTTTTATGTACACTCATAATAATATAAACTTAGTACTCGCTTGATTTGGCTATATTGACCGATCTACGAGTTGTAGTACTAACAGTGTTGTAGTGGAAAATCTTTTCCGATAGTACTATCGGTTACTACTGTATAGTTCACTTTATTGTGCAGTAATAACAGTGCACAAAATTTGACGTAAATCTAAAGCGTATATGCGATAATATTTATATGGACTATATCTGATTTCTATCTTCGTCATTGTTGGTGTTGTAGCTTGCTCTATAAGATAAACCGGTTTACAGTGCCGTTGTACTAGAGTGAATATATTTCCAACTTATCTCCTGTTTTAAAAGGCTATAAACTAAGACACTGTCGTGGCAAAACGGTTGCTTATATATAATTATCGGTGCCCGTATACGTTGTAGATAATAAGCAGTGTCTTAACGTCATTCAATGAGATCCATTTTTTTTATTTGTATCTGTAAAATACAGAAGAATACCGCTATATACGTATACGATATAAAATTTCTTTTAGATGTATCGCTATAAGATGAGAAACAGCAATCGCTACTTCATAATTATTTAATGTTGTATTAACTATAAATCCGTTTGGATTTAACGTTGTAATATTCTTCATGAAATAAAGAAGAAACTGTATTTAATTTTATCATCTATATTAAAGGTCTGTCATTTCGCGAATGAGTTTAATTTAATCTCTAAGTTTGCATGTATATGTGTATGTCCTTTTAATCGTAACCATTAATGTATATACAAGAATTACGTATATACGTATTTATCTTTGCCTAGCATATAGCAGTATACCATAACTCAATCGGAAAATAATTTCTGCTCTTCGTTTACATTTTATTATGTAGATTTATAATTTGCCCTATTACCCTAATTCTATGTACTTTAATTTAAGTGAAGCACACTTTTATAGTTTATACATGGCATCTATTGTAATATATGGAGAATAAAGTCCGCTAGGAAATATACTACCAGAAATTAGTCACTTAAAGATAGTTATGAGTGTACTGTATAAAAGCAGGTGTTTAACATGGCCTTGGAAACGCAAATTTTTATGTATCAAGAAATGCAAAACCATATTTTAGGTAAAATTATAACAGCAATTTTTCTTGTCACAAATGAAAATTTTAGCTTTATTGATTCAATACAAATGGATAAGTAGTAATTAGGCATGTTATTCCTTCTTGTCTTGAAAGAATCTTCCTAAAAATCCCTTCTTTTTTTTAGCGATTTTTTCTTGATTTTCTGATTTAATAGAATTAAAGTTTGACAAATAAGAATTAATTATATAATTATACTACCAAAAAAATATATATATATACACATCCATCATTGCCAGTCAGGCAGCACCTATTACTAGCATGTTCTCATAAGCTTCTATTTTGTATATAGCATACTAGCATAGCCAGCATATGTGCATGCTATGTAAGTAATAGAATCAGGACGATATGGCAGCGACAACACTCTTTAAACTATGTCAAAGTTCTAGATCGATACTATATACAGTCGATGCAAAGGTTCTGCTCTAATACATATCTATGAAATTAAAATGAGTTTATTATTGTATACTTCTATGTGCGTCATACCTGTTGATAATAAATATGAATATTCTTTGGTTAAATTACCGGTGAAACTAGTATTTTTCTTCCTACGATACTAAACATAATCAATATATAACATTAGATCATTTTTTAACTAGACCATTTCCTCAATGTATATTCGTATGTTAACCTTATTGCTTCAACTATTGTAGTAAATGTTATGAAATAGGTATAAAAATGAGTTCAAATACAAGGAATGTGGTATACGTATAGTAATAACAATGATAATTACTTTTCTGGAATTAAAAACTCAGTCTTGGTAGTAATACTGGTGAATATTGCCTTAATGTTAACATTGAAACTGATGTAGCTATTTATCACGATGCGTTTATATTATATTTAATTGAATTCATACTCATTTTTACCTTTTGATAGTAGTAATTAGAATTTAGACGGGTTAAGTTGTTGATGACTTGCAATGGATTTTTCAGCTAAAGAGAAACGGCATATTAGATCAAGTCTATTATTAGGACAATACTGGTAGGACAGGATGTTAATTAAAATTTATTTCAATCCCTGCAAATCCATTGCAAACTGCAACAGTACTTCCATCCTGAATGGATTTAAGAAGAGTCGTTTTCTGTACTGAGCTAATCAATAAGATTGCTATGATGTTGTAGTAAGTACAATTGATTTTATGCAATTGACAAACCTACTGGAATATCAGCAAACACACTTTCTACGTTGTAATAGGATTAGCAGTTGAAATAGATTCATCAGATACAGTATATACTCTTATCTATCAACATACAAATTAATATAACGCGTTTGCATCGCAATAGTCGATCAGTCCAGTAGATCGAGTACGGCGATGTTGATTTAGCATTCTAACCTTATCATTTTGCAAATCTTGACCAATACGATCACGTAAAACAACTGCTAAATCTCTACCAGGTTTGGTCTTATCGATCGGCCATTGTTGCATGATCTGATTAAATTTACGTAATAGTTTAGCAGACATGGTAAGCACTGGATCAATCTACAATCTACCGTTCACTAATTATATTATTAATGGGGAAGAAATGATCATGCTGCTAGGCTACTAGCACTGCTGTAAAATCATCGCTCTCGATATGTCGGTCTTGATTTTTGCAGCGAGCACACTAGAAGTCAGAAATTGCCTATCTTCATGGTCATCTCTCTTTGCTTTTTCACTGCAACCATACACCATACTGAACAAAATCAACATGGCAGCTACTGACAAATCTTCCGTCCATGGTACAATACAGTACAGTACTATAGACTGTAGAGTTTTGTACTGTACGCTACGGTCCACAGATTCAAAGATTCAATTCGGCGGCAAGAAGCATCAAAACAACCAAAATGGCTTCGCATATTGATCCATCGAAGGCTGCCATAAGAATCCAGGCAAGCAATCTATTAATGTTATTATACAGTGAAATGACACAGTTGTCATCTATTACGATAGTAGACTTACATATTAGGAATTGGTTATTTGCAACATGGTTGAAATTGACGTTTAGTAAAATACATAAAACATGCCTAAAGTTCAACAAGATGCTGCAAGCAAACTAGGAGAACTAGCGAGCACCGTAGTATTCTATAGCTTATGAACTTGAAACAAACTAAAATGAAACTTTTAGCTAGTAGATGTCATCTCCCTTAAATATCACTTTTATAGCCCATGTGTAACCCGTGGATCGAATCATTCTTGTTGATGTTGTACATAACATACTTAGCATATTGACCACGATTAAAGGCTATGAACCTATACTGTAGGCGTGAACTAATAAACAGTATCATGATAACACATAGAAGGGGGTCTCATAGGGATAAACTTTAGCTTTACTAAGCATTGATCGACATTTTGAAATCATAAGACCAACTGCTGTACGACTTTTTGTGAACTGTGCTACTATCTCGGTCAAAGCTAAATCAATACTTTGACAATTTTTGTAAACATGTATGTGTACGTACGTTTACATTCTATGTAATATTGACACATACTGTACTGTATTAATTATTGAATTAGAAGTGTATATCTCCCTTTTTATAGGCTGCTTTTCGTTCATACCGCGTGAGAAAAAAATTACAACATGTTCGCCGCGAATTGGAGGACATAACAACCGATCTTGATTCCGGATATGTTGCTATAACTTGGACAAAATCTAACTTACCATGTAATCCATTATTTCATTCCAAAAAATCGACAGATTCGAGGTCAGATAATGAACTACATAAAATTTGAAATACTGTTGTTAGTTCTTACTACCAGATTACTTTTACGTATCACTTTACCCTTATCGTATATGTATATGACTGGAAGCAATACAGTGTCTATGTTTATGATTGTATGCTCGTATATTGCATCTTACATTTCTCCTGCCTTGCAGTAAACTTTTGCCTGTAACCAATAGCCATGACGATAGCAATCTAACAAATAAATTATCAACTATTGATAATGATATCACTGGTAAGACTTTTTACATAGCTGTTGCTTAATATAAAAACAGGGGGTAAATAAATATAACATTTCTAATTAATCACTACTGTCTTAACAGACGATCTTGAAGAGGAAAATGATCTGCTAAACATATACGTAAATTCAAAAGTGAAGGGAGAAAAAGAAAACAATGATACACTATTATCAGAAGGGTCTAGTCCTGGCAGTTCTCCAGACGATGCTAATTCGGAGAAATTAAAAGATTTTGATGTTATTCCAGAAGCAGATAGCACGACTAAAACTAGTATTTTAATCAAAGAGTCTTCGAGCAACAATGCAAGTTCCGAGAGTGATACTAAATTGGAGAGCGTTACCCTATCTAACATAAAAGAAAAGGAACATAAAGATGGAGATAACAACGATGAAACAATGACAACAAATATCCTATACACGGAATCCAAAGAACGTGGTGAGCTCACACCTGAAACATCGCTTGATTCAGCGAATGATGAGGAGCCGAAAGAAGATGATGTTGCAAATAATAATAATAATAATGGTAACAAAGAGATATTATCCAACACCGAAAGTCAGATTTCATCCGATTGTCATCCATGCGATAATTCAATCCCTAAAGGTATAGTAAGGCTTTTACTTAAATGACTTTGAATTTTTAATGTACTGCAATTATTTTCCATTTGTAAGGAAAAATTTTTGTAAATTTCGTTCAAAATTCCTATAGGTAGAAATGAAGATGACGCACCCCAAGCGATGGAAGATCAAGATAGGATTCCTAATGTTGAAAATGAAAAGGCATATAACAACGATGCTAATCATAACAGAAATGTGGTCAACAATCCAGATCTAGAGAGTAATGATCCGATGATAAATCCTAACAATGACTTTAAAGTACCAACTCCAACGTTGGTGCCAACACAAGATAATAAAATAAATATTGCTTCTATTAACGATTCCTGGGATATGATTGGTAATATGTCATATATAAATCGAAGGGAAAATGTGGAGTATGGTTAGTAAGGAATAATGCTGTTTTCGAAAATTTAAGCAGCGCTTATTGATAATAGACTGCACGGTTGACAGTATTTGAAACTATTTTTATACTAGATAAGTATCCGAAAGATATGAATAGCCTTCTAAAGTTACGTCGTGAACTAGCTACAGAATTACTCTGGATAGAACAAGCGATTTTTAGTAGAAAAAATGTGAGTATACCTAAGTCACCTCTTCAGTTTAGCTATTAGGAAGATGTACAGTACTTCAACGAAATGTATGTACAAATTTTTTAAATCTCTATAAGAATTGTGCATCGTTCTTTAGACCATACATGATCTCTTCAAATATCATAATGATGCTTTTTCTTTATCAGTGCTTAAAAATTAAAGCTCGATGTCGAAATGACGAGATATTTCCAGAATAAATTAAAGATTAGAATCATTGGATCATACCCTACCAACGGACCAACCATTCAACCTATAAAGAAATTTCTACTCATGATCAATTTTTGAGCCTGGCTTATATATCCACAAATTTTTGTATTTTCTGTATATACTGTACATACTGTATGCCAACGATGTTGATCGGTTGACAGTAGGATTGATACTGTAAAATTATGCGTGCAATGAACATTTTTGTACTTTTGTTCTATATGTGAAATTGCTGATTTTGCTGCTGATCTTACTGCTCCTTCATCCAAGTTTCCGAGTAGGGATGATAACCCTTCAGGCTGTAGGGTATTTATAAGCTTGCTTGAATAGCTGATCTACCCAACTCAAAGTAGTTTTACTTTAGTGGCAATACGTGATATTCATGGTACATATTAAATGCTCCATTTTTAGGTCACTAGATACACCATGATTTTATATATGATATAATATATGTCACGATATCATGTTGTACTGTAGAGCATAATTTATATAACATATACAGTATACTGCCGGCAATATTTCTATGTTATATTGATTTTGATTTATTTATTTATGATGTCAATGTGTCATCTTTGATATATGTTTAATGATTTTATATATAATATTATAGTATCTCTAGATCTGTATATAGTATAAATGGATATTGTCAATATATCATCGATGCATCTTTAATAACATTTTTCGACAATATTGTACAGTATGCGTACTATACAGAGTATCATTTTATGATGTACACCTTTGGTGTTTTCTGTCAGTAATTAATTCATTAAAATAATTAATAAAACAATTTTATATACGCTATACGCTATAGCATGATTGAAACATGGCCGAGTGATCGTCTCATTTCACCGATAGAATACCTTATCACAATAAAAAATGAGAATTATTTCAGCTTGTGTTATGATAATTACAAGATTATTCCATAGTAATGCCGATTCCATGATGGGCACATATTTTATCAAATAGATGCTATATCAACGGAATATTTTACCAATATTAATTGATTTATTATGGCATGCAAATGTTATTGATCACATACGAAATGCAATCTCGCAAGACGATAGCACACATCATGGAACGATCGCCGTGCTGCCATGAAGCAGCTAAACATAATAATATCATATAGACATTTTTGTAACACGATTGCATTAGTACGATCACTCTAGACTCGGTAGCCACTGTCAATTTAAACTGCTATCCTAATTAATACCATCAATTTTGAATAAATTGCATGGAAAAGTTGGATGAATACCTTCAATTCTGTAGTATAGTAGAGTACTTTTAGTACCTCTATGGCCGTACAGTACTATGGTAATTCGTAAAGGCTTCCAGTAGTAGTCAGTACAGTACTGTACAGTACAGTGCAGTAACGGACCACTGGAAGGAAACCGGTTTTCTTCCGACTACAGTGTACAATACATTCACACAACTCCGTCGAACTGTACACTGTACACTGTACGGTACTGTACCATTGATACCGTTACAGTTTTCCAGTACTGTACTGTACTGTACCATAGCTGTAGTCAGTGTACCGTATCAGGTGGTACTACCACCAGTCAAGTCCCACCTGTCGCCATTCACCATACTGCAAATGGCTTATAGCAATGTATCTTCAAAATATGGCGCAATGCTTGAAGATTCTAACCTGAAATAGATGAAGTTTATTGCTTTAAGACTTCAAAATGGGCAAGGAAGAAATTGGCGAGAAAAGAAAGTCATGGAAATTAGTTTTACTCTTTGTTAATTATTGCATTTTTAGTGTTGCAACAACATTCGTCAATAAGGTAAAGTAGAGTAGGCTAGACAAGAAACGTTTCGCTTTAGTTTCGCTCTTGGTATCCAAGCCAACATCAACTTGACGACCTGAGCCTGTAAAATTTCTCAATTTATTCTTCATGAATTGATTCATGACATGTCTGTTATGATAGAATACTTTAATGTATGGATATATTGATACTATAGAAGAATGCGTGTAGCGAACTCAAAAATAACCTACTGTCATTGAGTAAGAAAAGCACTTCGCTGCATCACTCACTCTAATACCATTCATTTATATCTACAGTATATAACATCAACAACAAGGGTTAAAACCACTATGGCAAACCATTTTAGGCTACGTAGTTGCCTGCCATTTTATAAATTGGCTTAGGATTGATAATCTTCTATGTATGGTACCGAAAATAATCTTGCATCCATAGAATGTCGTCCATTCGTTGTTGACCTTACGCTTCTTATACTCTACAGTAGTTGTATACCATTCAACCGCTTATTGAAATACTGTCGAATAAATAACATCAAACTTTAAGATACGCTACTGTACAGTAAACTTGAATTATGTGGTGATATCGTCATACGGATACCTTAAATTTCCATACTATAAAATCTATGAATACCATTTTCTGTTATAAACTGGGTACAATTTTACACAGTAGTCGAGTCCACAACATTCCTACAACGTTTACTCTGTACTATTCGTTACATCAACTCTTGCAAATAAAAGATGATTTTTTGATGTTGATAGACGTAATATATGTACGTATTGGAATGTATGTGAAAGTTAGTTTACAGAAATTGCACGATGGTGTAGTTCTGTAAGTTCTTCCATATGCGAGAAAATATGGACCATTACCAGCATTATTACAACAGTTTATAACCATTACTGTTCTATGGGTACAATTCGAATTCAGTTATCGATGATTGCTAAACTGAATAAATGATTCCTTTGTGATAATGATTGCCTAATTGGATAGCTTTACGAGTAATAAATTATAAGAATGATCATCTAATACATAGCAGCGCAATAATTAAGATAAACTTATCTACATTTAACGATAAAATTAAATTGACAATGTGCGTGCTTAAAAATAACAAATTCTGCTATGCCTTCAATATCTGATTTGACTATTTGCAATCCAATCACCTCTTTCTTGCCTTTCTCTATTTTAGTATGTTCTATCCGTGATTGGATTTACTTTTCCAACCATATTCTTAAGGTATAGTAGTCCTAGCATCCTAAAGTAAAATGATCAAAATAAGAAGTTCGATATACTGTAACATAAATGATCCCAGATAAACTGGTTAGTATCTACACTGAAATTATAGACACAATATCTTGCCATACAGTATAGATTACTTCTTGTTACCAATTGTATACCATAGACCATCACGAGTAAGCTAAATTGCTTGTAAATAACCAATAACTGAGAGTCAGTTTTACTGAAATAATCACAAGCATATCACTGTAGATTTTAGTTACAGACGATGTATTCTAGACATCCTACTTTATGATTAATTGTTTTAACATATTGCCGAATGGGAATAACAGAGATAAATGTCGCCAAAACTATTATTTATTGATAGATACGTATGCTTTTTGTTAAATATATCAAACATATCTTAATATAGAAATTATTTAAAAGTATTTATTGCTTCCCAATTTCTGATTCTTTCTATGTCGCATCGAATTGTTTTACTATATAATTATATTCAACTATTAGCTGGCAAACGGCAGTCGGTGTCTGTCTTTTCAAACTACTTGCAAGAATGGGTTATATAGACCTTGGCAATATTGATAGGTATGCTGGATGGCTATTACAAATACTATAACTTTCTCTTGTATACTACCTTTGTTACAATACGCATATAATGTCATATGTAAAATTTTCTTGCATACCCTACATGGGAACCCATAAAACAGTATCATTCTGATAGTCATATGCAATATTTGAATGGTTCTATTCACTTTGTTCCTAGGAGTTTGCTATTTTACTCAGAAATAATACGGCTCTCAAACCGCATTTAATAACAGTACTAGACTAAGTGTAACAATTTCGTAAAAGTACATTTACGATAGCGCCAATATTCAAATAAATTCTCTTAAGAGATATTATATCCATCACTGGCAGATTTTTATTATACTACTATTAACAAATATCACATTGGATGATGGTAGAATTTATTAAAACGATATTGTACGCATTATTATATCTTTTAAATGATATATAAATTTCATTGGAATCAATTTTACTGTTAAGCAAGGAAATCTATATATCTTATTGCACAAACGATGTATTTCTTGTGGCATGATTTACTTAGGAAAGCAGTTATTCAATGGCTACCTGCTATGATTTTATTTGTGTGTATGGCGTATTCTGGTTCAAGATCACTTTCAATGACTGTATGCATTAATAGATATGATTAATGTCTTTAAGAATAGGACTTATCAAATATTGTCAACTCAATATTATCTTATCGTGCTGTTGAAACTGTTGACTGATTTTATATAGATCCTTCCTGTATGGATAATTGTATATAATGTTGTATACGTATTAATAGCTTGCGGAGATTGGGTAATCCATAAAAAGGTACAAATTTATTGGCCTTTCAATTTAAGTTTTCACCTCAATCTCGAACGATTAACACTGCAATGCAATCTTATCTATAGGTTCCAACGTTTGCCACTCAAGTTTGGTAATACTTTGTAATCTGGCTTACTAATCATCGTTAATTGTTTCAAGTAAAATTACTAAATAACTTTAATTTTATAGTGCAATTATAGTAGTATTTTCAGCTGTAATGGTTGGACACACTGATTCTCAGGTAAGTGATAATATGATCCACACCTTTGAGAGGCATTAAAGTTTTTAGTAGTTACCAAATCTTTAAATAAACACACTACTATTAATTGAACAATAAATTCTATAAATCGATGTATCCTTTAATAAATGCTACAAATAATTAAACTGGGCGACAGTGTTTCACAATAGTGACCTTTGGGCTTTTACAGTTTGATGACATGGGATATGCATGGATGGAGTTTCACTGCTTTTGCGCTGGATTGTATACTTTATATGCACAGGCCAAGCAAGATGAGATCAAATTGAATGAATTTGCCAAATTATTTTTAAATTTTGTATTTACGTAAGAATTGCTTATGTGATGTTTCAATTTTTACCCTAGCCGCTAGATTTCATATTTTTAATGACTTTCCTTGCTTAACCCTAACAGTGTTGCAGTTCTTCTCCCTTCAAGCTTTATAACAGGTTCACAAATACTACTGTAAAGGTTGAATTCGTGAGCGACATACAGAGATCTAATCAAATTCTGTTCAATTTTTTGATATTAACCGTATTGTAGGACAAATATATGAAGTTATTAAATTTCCTGCTATTTATTTTGGTAGATTTTATTTTGGCTGCTTTCTTAGGTAAACCAGTGCAGTTAGCTAATACAATTGACTAAAAATTTTTCACTACATAGCTTTAAAGAATCCACTTAGTTAATCCTACTTACATTTACCGTTTATTTTTCAAATCTAGTGGGATATTTGGGACAATGCTGAGCGTAACAAGTATATGGGTATTAAATGAAACAAATACAACTACAGTTGGCATTATCAGCACTATAAATAAGGTTAAAAATATCTAGCAAATGAATCAAATTACCCATACTTAATAATATTCTCCTTAACTCTTCATATGAACTACCAGGTCCCAATGACTCTTTTGTCGGTAGTGCTTTTCAAAATGACTCATAATACAGAAAACATTGTTTGGTAATATGCCTTGGGTATACGATTATCATTCCAACATTAATTGTTCTAATATGGCTAATTTCTCATTTAATTCATTTAGCATCGCGTTTGGATTAGCTAGTGGATTTGCTTTCTTTGTTACTAAGTACCAAGATGTTAGCAGAGTTGCTCCCATGGTTTCAGTTACATAAATAGCCATGTAAAATTTATATCAAGCTACCGGATATAGCCCAAACAATTCATGCACCTCGGAAACTTAAATCTAGTATATATGCTATTCTCTATTTCATAAGTATTAATATTGATTTTATTTCAAAAAGATGTCATTCCAAAAATGTAACTAGATGCCAATTAATCTTGCCAATACAATCGCTGTAAAATGTTTAAATTAATCATTATTATAATTAACCAAAGTTATGGACGACTTGGTGGTAAATAAGAAAATATCTGGATTGAGTGCATATTGCCTCAGGCTTACCTCTAAGATTTAGTTTAGAATATTGTAATATATCAATTTTCTATTGATATTAGTGATGCTTGGAGAATGTTAACCATTGGATACGAAATTATAGCAAATGTACAGTTTGTCCATTCCGTAGTACGATACCGTACATGTACTACTGCATCTTGTTGCATTTAAGTAACATATAGTAAGCTTATAAGCAAATCTTACGCCGTACAAAACCTATAACAACAAAACGTATTGCTATACTTGCTTCAGTGAAGAGATTAGTGATCTGAAATGTACATATTAATGTTATTACAAATGATTACATGTGATGTAATTAATACACTCACCTATGTTTATATCATTAATATTAGCTCCTCGCATGAAGTATGTTTTCAGTTATACTTTACTTTAAATATCAATTACGAAGCGGTAAATTGGTAAAGGAATAAAATTGTGGTATTGTATAAATCAATGCCTATATCATAATTCTATAACTCAGACATAAATTCTCTGTCTTACGGTACTATTACGATAAAATTAATTAATATCAAATATAGCATAAATTATCTAAATTAGTAGAATTGAAGGTATTAATATTGTACGTGTACGCCTATAAGTTGAATTGCATTTTTATTTAATCAGAAAATTCATTATGATATGCAAATAAAATATGAATAAGAAAATTAATATTAGGTATTAAATATTGCAAACTTGATATCGATAATTTCTTGTATCCATCATTATCATGCAACTTAAAGTCAGTTAGTTTTGAATTGAAATTAAAATTTGCTCGGTTTTTGGTTTTTTATGTGAATATAATTAGTATCCTCATCTGATATACCATAAACAGAACCCAATAATTAGATTAATTATCTATTAGACTTTAATAAAAGTAAAGCTGCTATAGAATTACTACAAATATAACATATTATCAGAAAGGGCTTCATAAGTACGCAAAAATATTTCTCCATTTTTGGTTAATGTTAACTTGTATATAATTTTGGTTTATATAATTATAAATAATTACAGCAGCGATCGATATGACTTTTAAATTGTCATCATGTTGAATCAATAACCTTTTTGCTGGAATTCCTTGATAGCTGCGATAAGAGCAGAGGCCAATGGAATATCATTAATAGTATGTCCTGCGTTACGGATAATTCGTAAATCTGCCTCTGGCCAATTCTGGAAAAAATCATGTTATTATAGTTAAAAGATATTATGTTATTTGACGCTTTACAACAAATTTGAACATCTCAGATAACAGTAAGTTAAAATGTGTAAATTATGTATCGATTCTACTTAATATAGATACAACCTTGTGCAAATCCCAAGCTCGCTGAACTGGACATATGACATCATACCGTCCATGGACAATGATGCAAGGTATATGACGAATTTTATGGATATGCTTTAGCACATAATTCTCCTTGTCAGGGCTAAAAAATCCTCGGTTGGCAGCAAAGTGACTATAATAATTTTTTTAAACTTAGGTTATTGCCTGCTATTTTTGATACCACGAATACGTAATACTCATGTTAGTCCTCATATGATGATTCCATTAATTATAATAGTAATGGTGTTATCACAACGTATACATCGTTTATTGTTAATTCCAGTAATAACAAAAAGACGTAAAAAACTGTATTATTTTACTATCACTGCATTATATTCATTATAATCCTTAACCATAAAGTTATCATACTTGTCATGTCTTGCTGATAAGTAGATTACTTCATCGTCGAGACCCATACTAAGATCAACTTCGTGATCGTGTATTATGGAAAGTGCACAGCCCCAATGCGTCCACAGTTTCGCATATTTAATTCTAGTCTAATGTATATTCAAAAAGCAGTTACTCCAATAAATGTAGTACTTTACTGAGATATATAATTTATCGTATCAGATATACAGTAGAGATAGTGTTGCAATCTTATTACAAATTCTTTTAAAGCATAAGCATTAACCGCAACTGATCGTATTACAAATATAAGCGATCTAAAGGCTACCTCTTTATCATCACTGTTTATTCGCCGCCAGTAAGCCATTACTATATCATCTCTCTCTGCCTACATTACCATAATATAAAAGGCACCATGTTTAAAAACAATCGTGCAATAATGAATAGATCTGCTCTTAAGATGTATGAATGCCGTAAGATTATATCGTTATTAGACAAAACTAAGATGTTAACAACTAAAGGTTACATATATTTCATTATGACTTAATTCGTTGTAGGACCCATTTGATAGTACGACAAGTCATTTTATGTAAGTTAAGAATAGTTGTGTTTGTAGTACCTCTGGAATTGCATTCGCGTAAGTCTCGAAGAATTCTGGAAGAATATTAGAGGCTCCAGCGTGGTAGATCCACTGGAGGTCTTTTCTTTGTACAGTAATTAAAATTAAAGCATAAAATAATCAATTGTATTCGCCAATCATTTCCCGTGCTATCTACTACAAACAATATCGCTTAACTAAATTTTTGATTACACAAGAAAAGACGAACTAGGAATAAAGTTAGATGCTTTGTACCCTTGTCCTAAAGTTACACCGCGTAGAATTAGACCAGTTACTCTATCTGGATAAAGTTCGCTGTAAATCATTGTAAGCGTTGAACCCCAACTGCCACCGAAAATTAACCACTTTTCGATTTCTACACCATAAGATACAGAATAAATTACTTCTTACTCGAGGTTGCTTTTATTACTATCACTTTATTCGTATCTGTAGATAGCAATTGTAGTACTATATAGCCAAATCTAGACACCTTAATAAGTTATACCTAAGAATTTTCTCAGTTTTTCATAATCTTCGACAACTTTCCAAGTGTCATTATCCTTCATTAAATAAGTAAAAAAATGTAATCGGAAGCAACAATGTTAGATGTTTACAAATACTGTCCCTTACCTTAATTTCACCGAAAGGTTTGGATCGGCCTAAGGCTCTTCTGTCTACCAAAATTGCTCGATAATACGAAGGATCGAAAAATCTACGTTCTTTATCACAACATCCATTGGTACCTCCGCCGCCGTGACTACACGATAATTCAAGAGTGTAGATGTTGTCAGTAAGCGGTGCAGTGCATAAATTTTAAGTATACTACTATTATCGCAAATTTTAATATTGTTAAGAACAGCATATAAGTTGAATGTCTTTGCTGAAATTTTAATTACTTTAAACCTTTGTGAGGATAATGGATTAAATAGTTGTATATGGCTAAGCCATTTCGATACAGCTGTAGCCTTTAGGTACTAAATGATACTAAATAGAGCTTTATACAATCGTCGTATTTTGTTTTTAGCTAAGTCAGTGTTATAATGTTGCTCACCTTGAAGATACTGTAATATTTGAGTCATACTTCAGCTACCAAAGAACTACAGAGGCCATAGCAGAGACTAAGTTATATGCATCTATCCATCATTGAAGTTATCTGTACTGTCATAACCTGTATATTAAAATCCGACTGTTATTGGTTGATCTGCTTTATACTATTTAATTCTAGATTAATGATAGCGATGGTGGGCCGTTTAATTGTATTCTTAAGCGGAATATAGCCGAAGCCATCATTCATTAACCCAAATATGTTTACATTAAATCGATAGTAAATTTGGGCATGAAATTATATCTGATGCCTTTATCCTATCCCCCAATTTCTTCTTTCCGAGTTAATTCATTCTGAAATAATTTCATGCTATCAACTTGGAATGAATATTAACTGAATAAAACGATTGATTGTCCCAAAACTGTAGCTCAATAAATACTTATACTTGGCATCAGGCCTACTTCTTCCATTACAAATTACAGTAATTGTAAATTAATCAATTTTTCCCTGGCCTGCTTGACATATCTGAGTACAGTATCTGAAGATAGGTACATGCGTATGTAGTAGAATCATCAGCTAGAGAAATAGTCGATATTCTCGCGTATGCTCCTTTTCGATACAGTAGAATCGTGAACTAGAGAACTATTGGTATTCCTATGTGTGTTCTTTTGACTGTAGCATTTATTTCGATTCCCGTGTGTGTTCTTTTGATTGTGGTATTTATGTCCCTTACCGCACTTTACATTAATACTTGAACAATCACACAGTACTGGCAAAGGACGGTAATACAGTCGAAGCTTAATTTGAAGTTTATTTTATAGGTATTTGTAAAATTCATGGATGAGATACAATAGTTAGGCCTAGCTTATGAATATACGTACACATATAAGATTGGTCTACCATTAGGATTTCCGATTTGCTCGTAGTAGATTTGATGAACATCAGATACTTTTAGATAGCCATTATTGTATGGCTCAATTTCAGGATAGAACGAATGCAATTGTGACATGATGATTATTGTCGTTTGCACTATCGTAGCTTTATTATTCAACACGTCTACTCTTGCCAAGTTGATAGAATCGAGTACTATGTAAGTGTAATGGATGGATTGAAAAAAAAACTTGACAATGGTGAAACGCTACGATGATGATTTATAATACTCGCAGTCCTCAGGTGGCGCCGTTTAGTCACTTTGAAATGACCTAGATGTTCTTAACCGCAATGCACTGAACTTGATGTGGGACAAAGTGTAATTTTGATTGCAGCCAGATTCCTTGAAGATTTGTCTGCCTCGATGCAAGTGGAAAGGTCCCTGCTGTGAGGCTAATACTAAAAGAAAGAGGGGATCTTTTGCTGTTTTAGTACTGTAGTCCCTCTAAGGTACAGTAATGCGACCTTAACATATACAGTATACCGTATACCATATACAATCTATTAATTATCATGATCATTGATATTAGTAGGTGTATACGCGTATACTATACATCTACATCTTTATAGAGTGCATACTGTAGGTTATACATCTATTGCACATCTACATCTACGTAGAGTGCATACTGCAGCTTATACACACATCTACATTTACATCTGCATAGAGTTCATCCTGTAGGTTATGCATCTACATCTATATCTACATATAGTAGAGTGCATAGGTTATACATCTACAAATCTGTAAAGTAATGCAACCTTAACATATGCAGTATACCGTATAACATATACCACGTATTATCATTATCATTATATATATATATACGCGTATGCTATACATCTACATCTGCATAGAGCGTATACTGCAGGTTATACATCTACATAGAGTGCATACTGTAGGTTGTACATCTACATTTATGTCTACATACAGTAGAGTGCATAGGTTATACATCTACAAATCTGTAAAGTAATGTAACCTTAACATATACAGTATACCGTATACTATAGTACAGTATATACCACGTATTATCATTATCATTGATATAAGTAGATGCATACGCGTATGCTATACATCTACTTCTACATTTACATCTACATAGAGTGCATATTGTAGGTTATACTGTACATCTACACTTATATCTACATGGAGTGCATAGGTTATACATCTATAAATCTGTAAAGTAATGCAACCTTAGCATATTCATTATACAGTATACCGTATACCATATACTACGTAGAGTATTATCATTATCATTACTATAAGTAGATGTATACGCGGATGCTATACATCTACGTCTACATCTACATAGAAATGGATAGGTTATACAGTACGTCTAGTTCAAGTTGTAACTAGAGGTCCAAGATACAGCCACATACGATGTGCAGAACTACGCATTGTATGATTGTGTTGGATATTTGTGTAAATAACTCTTCTACAGAACTGTATACAATGCAAATTATGTCATTTGCAATTGCTGTACATTGAATTGAAGGTTGGTTCAATTAATTGATTCACTAATTTCTCATTCAATTGGTTCAAGACCAATGAGTGGCAAATAGAGTAGGATGCTATCAATACCGTAGTCTAGTAGCAGTCTGTGATGACTGTAGCATGACTTGAAGGATTTCCTCTTGATTATTGCATACTAGAAGAAAATGCGCCTTTTTTTTTCTAGTCCAGTAGGCCATGCAATGCTGTGTTGACAAGAGTGCTAGGACTGCAGTTTGTGCCCTACCACTGGGCATAATTATCAGCCACTAGCTTAATTAATTAATTTAATTTTATGCAAGACGGTGTTGGATTGCAATAGTACACTACGCCATTAATATTTGCAACATGTTACTCGTCAATAGTAGATCAACTCATGAATGAGTCATAATACAGTAGTATTAAACAAGCGAAAGTCGATTCCACTCCGCATCTGCAGAGCAGACCAATCAGGGTGATTCAACTTTCTCCATACGGATCATACTATACCGTACAACGTAGAGTACTGTACAAGAGGTAAAAATTGTAGAGCATGCTAAAATTGTCCTGTAGTACGATTCCACATACCACTTTGAAGACCATTGGTTGCATGCTGGACAATTTTTCTTTTCCTGGTCTATGATATAAAAAGGGTAAAAAAAGATACTCCACGTTGGAGAGTTAGCCTTTCTGTTGGTCGTAGTCGTCTGAATTATTCTCTTGATATCTAATATAGTGGACTGTAGATGTATAGTATGTCGGAAAGAAAGGATAGGAGAAATCGTGACCACGATCGTGATCGATATCATCGAAATCGTGATGATGATCGAAACAGCTATGACCGCCAGCGTAGGAGACCGATGGATAGGGACCGCGATAGAGCGCGAGATCAGGATACTAATCGTGATCGAGATTATGAACGCAATCAAAGCAATACGAGGGAATGGGATCGGGGTAAAGATCGTTTTCCAAATAGAAGGTAAGCGTAATGCCGATCATACACTATCTCTAGAATGATCAAGAACAGTTACCATGCACACCTTGATTGGAGCAAAAGATCGATCGACCATTGTATTGTAGATGAAGGCTACTTTGTTACCTTTTACTCTTTCAATAACATCGATGATGATGATCGACTACTAATAGAATAGGCTTACCGCTTACCAGCTCTGTAAATCAAAAAAAAAAACAATCAATCAATAACGTCGACTTGATGAAAAGTATCCATTTGTAATTCGAGCGTATTGACTTGTGTTTGCTAATTTTCCAACTATACGTAGTAATTACGGATCAAGAGGCAACGACGAACATCAATATTCCAACAGGAGAAACTTTGATGATAGAAGAAGCAACTACCAAAGAAGGGATCGTCCTTTTGGACGTGGTCGCGGCCGTCGCTATGACGGTTTTCACGCTGGTCAAGAAGATAATAGACGCAATAGATTCAATGATGGCGATCGGCCGAGATTAGATAATAATAGAGGTAGTAACTTTAGAGGTGCTACTGGAAATCGCCGAGGCAACGATCGTCGAAGACAAGATTTTGTAGCTGATCCTACAGACGTACCTAGAGGCAGACAATATTTTGAGGTACAGTAAATTATCTTGGATCGATAGACTATTGTTTCCACAATATTCGATAGCCACTGTACAGTCAAATAACCAAAAACAGCAACTTGGCTATACATTGATCATGTTAACAGTGGAATAGGATAAGGCCTCATCGGCTGCTTGCTTTTTCAACATGAATCTATCCTTCTTATTTATGATCGTCTTGCTAGAGATTTTAATCTCTGATTGTATTATTGTCCATTAATTAGCAACGCTTGCAGTAGAGATTCCGTACAAGAATCTCATGTTTGCATTGCAACGCAATCACTCTATCTAATTCTTAAATACTGTTCATATACCCTGATGGGATACAACATTATCGCTTTTCAATACAGTTGTAATAACTAGCTCCTTACTATCCAATCAAGAAATCAAATACCTTCTCCTAGTAGTAGTAGGCTAGTAGCTACGTTGGTGATTTAGCAGGTTTATTCTAAAGACCTACAGTCTACAGTAGCAGAGTTTGGATAGGATGTAACTTGTCGGTCTCTTCTTGTACATTATTTTACTTCTAATACGGTAATTTGTATACACGTCCTTCGTATATAGCATGATAATCGATATGATAATCGTTTCAATCGTCGATCCAACAATTATCGAGAGGAAGACAACAAATGGCAGCATGACAAGTTCACTACTGAGGATCATCATGATGATACTAAGGTATTGTGAATTCATTTGTTTTCAATTTTTGCATACTACATCATTTACTAGCGCAGCTTAATATCAGTTATGATATGATGAATAACAATTTCTTTAATAATTATAATTAATACACTTATAGACCGATAAAATGGAAGATGTCGAAATGAAAGATGTGGAAGTAAAGTCTGACTGAAAAGGATGCAGATAGGCAAAGTTATACCTTGGAATTTTCATTAAATTTATTACTCCAAAAAACTATTGTACAGGATAATCAAATAAACAGTAACTTATATAACAAGACAACAATAAAACTAAGTGAAGCCTTAATGCTAAAAATATTGGTTGCTCCTTTGGTGAGCACAATTTAATTTAAAATCACATTTTGTTTAGTTCCTAGCTCCGGAGAAATCAGATTCTTTTAGATTATTGTTAATTACAGTTCTATCGAAGCGTTCATTGCTGTTAAGTATTTATATGTAGTCGTTTTACACCACATTCGCAGCAAAATTTTGCATTTTGAACTGGATATTTTGTACCACATTCGTGACAGAATTTAGGTTTGGCTTGTGAAAGAGCGCTACTAGTCGAAGTATCATAAGTATCTTTATTTTGTCGACTTCCATTAAATGTACCTTTCGGAATTGTTCTGTTTTGGCTGAAAGATAAATATCTTTGTTTATTCCTGTTTACTTGAATACCTCCCTTATTACTGAAACTATTGTATACGTGTATATCCAAAATAAAAGCGCAAATTGAAACTCCGTCCATACCTGATCTTGCTTGCAGAGTTGCCAGATCTTGAATTTTCGTCTCCACTAGTTGTACGATGATAACCTTATGAAGATGGATTAAATTAAATTATGAATTGCGATCATCTTAAAATACACTATTTTGAGTACTAAGCCTAATGGATATCTACATGCGTGATAAGCTACTTCTACGGATGGAAAATGAAATAGAAATTTATTTTTGAAGAAATGATACAAATACGTAAACATCCACCAGCGTGCGTTGTATATTCCAGCTCGCACATTAACCACAAAGAAACACTTTATCTACTACGGAAGAATGATAGACTCACCATATGATGGCTTTTTAATACCAGTAGAAGGAGCTTTTAGCCCGTATGATCCAGTTGACTTTCCTCCTATCGTCATAGTTTTCTTGGAAGGTATCGAACTACTTGCAAATTGATCATGATTCTTAGCAGATCCGGATGAAGGCTTACGATCAACTTGATCTATATTCGCCCTTGAGGTAAGTGCATTTCTACTCGTAGCAGATATTGGAGTTGACATCTGCTTACTTGAAGATCCTTTCGGCATAGGTGGTTTATACTAAATTGATTGAAACGAAATATTGAATTGCAAAGAAAAATTTCAACATTATTGGCTTTACGCAATTAGTTACCTGAGTCCTCTTATTTAACTGCTGTTTTGCACTATTACGGGGTACTCTTTGAGATTGTTCTTTACAAAATTTAATATGGCGTTCAGCTGAGTCAGGATTAAAGCGCCGTTGACAATAAGGGCATTGAACAAGACTAGGATCAATTTTCGATGGGGGTGGAGGCGGTAATGGCTTGCCTTCCTTGACTGCTTGAGTTACTTTCCTTGCACTACGAATGGTACTAAGAAAGTCCTCATGTTTTTGTTTCCAGTTTCCTCCCTTTGGTTTATCCTGAATTATTCAGAATACGCGATAGCGATACTAACATTATACGATTTCATCTTATGCTGTATCCAAATTTTAGTCTTAAGGTCTAAATATCATTACAAAAATTGCTCTATTTCAAGTGTTATACTTTTTATTATTAGCTTATAAATAGATAATAATTTGGATTGATCTTGGCTAAACAGTATTAATTATCTTTTAATCGTAGCAACTTGCGCAATTATTGGAAGGTATATAAAATAAGCTCATTCCAGACCACAGGAATGTTAAATCGTGTTTTATTTACTGCTAAATGTATTATTTCAATTCAACCATGCAATTTCACATATCTACTGTACAGTATAAGCCACTTCGGCAAAGTCTGAAATGATGAAATTCTATCATGGTATAAAATAGATATTGCTATTTACTACCTTCTTATCCGTTTCTTTTAAAGCTTTCAACGCTTGAGTTTTGTTTATATCCGTTCCAAGCATGCGTTGATTAAAAGAATTAAATACTTTCCTCTTCTTATTGGCAGATTTTTGGCAAATTTTCTCATGTCGAGCCTAAAAACGTTACGCATTACATTTCTAATTTAGTATGCGCTTGTCAATCTCAAATTTGAATGTCTGTAATATATCGATATGAAGTGGTTTGTAATGTATACTATTGTAGATTTTCGATAATACATGATTATATCTACTCACCATAAAACTCTACAAATAAAAGTCATACAATCTTTTAACAAATGCTCATATCATACTAAAATATCGTAAAGCATTATGTATACAATTATTATTCTAGGATAGGGTCGTATGAAGGATAATTAACATTTTACATATATAAAAATTATTAAATTGTTATAATATAGTAAGACACAAGGATTAGTTTTCACTGATCAAAATTAGGCTACTTTGTACAATTTCTGTAACTTTTAATAGATAAGACTAACTCAGTTTCCTGCTATACCTATCCTAATGCCTTTTCCGTCGATAATAAACTTATCAAATAAAGTGTACCCACACGGCCATAATTTTATTAATAGCTACTTTAATAAATTCTACCTATTTGCTATTCATTATGCTACGTATCAATAATATTTGATTATAATCAGAACTGTATGAAATGCTTATCTTTCCAATATAACATCTTATGAACGGTTGTAGTTATTAAATCTTACTATAGTAAATAAAAAGTAATAGAGATACTACAACCAATAGTAGCGCAAGCTATAAGAAATGTAAGCTCAGACTGGGTATCATTTCTGCACTCTAATTTTTACTTAATGGATTGAGTATACTCTGCATAGTAAATAAATTAACCAAATAAAACGAGAGAAGCATAATTCAAAAGTTGAATCGGTCAAGAAACGGAAGCTAGAATAGTGATTATTCTATCTAATTATTAGTGTGAGTGCGTTACTGGGGCTATTTATTTGAAAACACTTTTTGAGAATGTATTTGGGTCATTAATGTGAGAAAATTGAGTAACAATGTTATACAGGGGATATAGTATGTGTTTACTACAATCTACTATCATCAAGCAGGTCCATCTACGGGTATAGCAACTTATATTTACGCGTGCCGTTTCTTTTACTTACCAAGACATCGGGATTAAAGGTGCGTCCGCAATGACTACAAGGAGCGAATTCACTTGGATCGTAATCTGTAACAATCAATTTATGTATTCAAATAATATCAAGGCAATCTTATCATTTCTATTCATATCTCTATCAAAATATGGCCGAACTAGCAATCGATTATTTCATTCACATCTCTATACCGTGATCTCTATGAAACGAGTTAGTTATAGTGGATTAAAGTGTACATCGTTAATTGAATTGCAAAACTCAGAGTTGATTAATTTTTCATTGAACCCCCTGATCCGGGTTGTGTTTATAATAACACGGAGAAAGATAAAATTTAGCCTACCTTCTATTTCTTCATCCATCTTGAAGGGATCAGTATCAAAAGTTTGTGATCGATTAAGAAACTATATGAGACTATAGTAGTGCACGCTAGTGCTGCTTTTATGAGTATACGCGTATATATACTACACATTGTACATGGCCAGTAGTACGAGGTGGTATACTGTGCTAAGTGCATACGTACTATAGAATATCAACGTACAGAATTCAAATTCCATTGATGACAACGCCTCCAATAACTGTCAGTACGTTATTAATTGACTACGATTTTTAGTACTATGGTTGCATACTGCACAAGACAAGGCATACAAGTAACATTATATTATCTACTCCCGTAATACTAATTTATATCCAATGTTCGGTTTGAACTACAGGTTGATAACAGTATAGACTTTATCAAAAATCTTTACGTATTCAAGTTGTATCCTAATATTGAGGGTACTGTGAACGTAAATTGGCGTAAAATAATTCAATATCTTTGCTATTTTATCGTCATGATCTGCTATCTCAGTTTATGTCAAGCACAAGCAGACATTAAATTCCCTGAAAGTTTCATGAAATTGGACTATATGAGGCTCTTTGCCGCAATTCTATCTATTGTATAATACTGTACTGTATATTAATGATTCTTGACTCAACTATAATAATACGACTACAATATCAATCATATAATATTCGCATCAGAAGAAGTGAATCATATTTCTTGACCAGGAGAGATCTTGGCAATAAAACACACATGTACAGGCTTCAATCATTAATGTGTATATGACCAGAGCTTGACTAATGGTTGACTTTCTTTTAACTTCGAGCTAAGGCCATAAAGTACTCGTTTTAAGCGTATTTATGATCATGTAAACAATCAATGCGAGCTCTTTTCTATTTACAGTTAGAAAAGGACTTGGCAACGAAATAAGATTTTACTTATATTGATAACGATTGCTATGGTACTTTAGTAAAATATCCATCCATTGCTATAGAATTGGCCTTAGTTATTACATTATTATTTTCCTCTACTGTACATAATACAATCTAGAGTACAGTAGGAATGTTTCGTTCTGGAAAAGGCCTTGGCAACGATTTACGAGCAACATTACTCCAATCACTACAGCGTATATCATCTACGATGGTATTCCGGACGGTATGTTACGTAGCAGTCTTCTGCATTTGACGAAAAGCTATACCCTATTCAAAGTTCTAGCGCCAATTTATAGGCCGTTGGCTGGTAGTTTCAAAACTGACTTGACATGGCCTAGCTGGTAGTATGGTTGTTAACAAACTTGCAATCAGATTGCTATAGCAACGGAAGGTCTGGTCATGCGCACTTCTACAAGTAACTCGATGACGGTATTGGATCAGTTATTTTAACTGTATTTAAGCTCTCTTTTACCGTCCAGTGTACTCCAGTATACACTGCAGTACTATGTATGATTACAGAGATAGCGTACAGTAAAATGACCAGCCCCAAATTCTTACCAGCATTATCAGTCTTTCCGTCTCATCCATCCTCGATTGGCCACGGATATTCCTAGCAGTAACCTGACTACTGTATTTTACAAGTCATTTTAACTGTACTTTACCTCTGTAACCGAACGGTGTACAGTAAGTGTGCATCACTCCTTGGCTAGCTGACAGTCCCGTGTATGGTTACAGAGACAGCGTACATTAAAATGACTAGTCAAAAAGTTGCTTATGCCAATGGGGTCCGGCACGGCGCGATACGGCACGGTACCGGTTATGTTTTAGTCTTGTCTGTCCTGTCCATGGATTGGCCATATTTCTATTAGGAAGCGGATTCCTTTACCAGTCATTTTAAGTGTAGTTACCTCTGTATCCATACACTATACTGCGTACAACTCTTTTCCTATTTTTTGGTACAAGAAACCTTTGTTCTTTGATCTGATCTCCACTCGAATAAAAGGTCGCCAGATCTCTAGGAAAATGGTGGGGATCAGGCTAATGAGCATACCTTTCTTGGCATCCTATAACATGAACCATTTGACCTTGTAGAAAGAGTGATTGTCCATTTCATCGTATGCCTTGTGTTAAGGCCATTCGCCCTCTCTGTAACGTCCACGGCACTGTACAAAGTTACTACAAACATGGCTGACCTCGTCGGCTCGTCCGTCCATCCCGTCTCTCCTTTTCAAAAGTGATCCTTGAATGACTAGAATAGGATTGATCGATCAGGTGAGAAGGTAACACAATGGAACCTTGTTCGATATCAACAAGTCTTTTGTAAGAATAACAATAGGAATAAATTGGGCAACCAATGAGAGAAGAAATGGAATAGCGTGGGCGTAATTCATCAACGAAGGCAACACAATAGAACCTGGTTCGATATCAATAAGTCTTTTGTAAGAATAACAATAGGAACAAATTGGGCAACCAATGAGAGAAGAAATGGAATAGCGTGGGCGTCATTCATCAACATATGGGCATTGTGTAGTAAAGCAAATGTAGGCCACGGGGAGTGGGTTCGACACCGATTAGACCTACTCTGTACTCTATTTTGATACAGTATACAGGCGTTGGCTGGCGCTTCAACCCTATGCCCGTTGATCTTATGGTCATGGTCATTTCAAGCTGTACACTGTATCGTACTTTGTACTCATAGAATTGACCCGGCACTGAGGAATGTTTGATACAGTCTACTGTCCGTATGGATACCCAGTCATCCCTTGGCTATTCACAATAACCCCCTCTACCACTTGTATTGCCCACTGACTCATGGATGATACACTACACTAGGCGTTGGCATCACCGACTCGCCAACACTCATCGTCGTTTTTTTTTTGGCTCCTCCTTTTTCTTCCTCGACCTTTCCAACCAAGTTGACGACGACTTGCTGCAAATTGAAATTCATCTTATACCACTTCTGCCAAGATGGAATTAGTCAAATCGATCACTCGTCCTAGCGAATTTCTTGCATTGATCCAATTCCAGTTTGGAGCGATGAAAACTGTGCAAATCCAGGATTGGGTAAGAGAGCATGAGCAGATATCCAAATGATCATCATCAATTCATAGCATTTGCTCCTTTCTAGTAGCGAATGCATCGTGTTCTTCTTGGATCTCATCCAGATAGGGGTATAGAATCAATCGTCTGTCTATTGCTTATTGCTTACTGTGCAAATCCAGCATTGGGTAAGAGAGCGAGAACGGATATCCAATCGATGATGATGATGATCAATTCATAGGATAGTTCCTTTCCGATCATCATCGTCATCCATTCATAGGATTTGCTCCATTCTAGTAGCGAATACATCGTGTTCTTCTTGGATCTCATCCAACTAGGAGTATAGAATCAATCGTCTGTCTATTGCTTATTGCTTACTGTGCAAATCCAGCATTGGGTAAGAGAGCAAGAACAGATATCCAATCGATGATGATGATGATCATCATCATCGTCATCAATTCATAGAATTGCCCCTTTCTAGTAGCGAATGCATCGTGTTCTTCTTGGATCTCATCCAAATAGGAGTATAGAATCAATCGTCTGTCTATTGCTTATTGCTTACTGTGTAAATCCAGCATTAGGTAAGAGAGCAAGAGCGGATATCCAATCGATGATGATCATCATCAATTCATAGGATTGCCCCTTTCTAGTAGCGAATGCATCGTGTTCTTCTTGGATCTCATCCAAGTAGGAGCATAGAATCAATCGTCTATCTATTGCTTATTGCTTACGGTGCAAATCCAGCATTGGGTAAGAGAGCAAGAACAGATACCTAATCGATGATGATGATGATCAATTCATAGGATTGCCCCTTTCCGATCATCATCGTCATCAATTCATAGAATTGCCCCTTTCTAGTAGCGAATGCATCGTGGTCTTTTTGGATCTCATCCAAATAGGAGCATAGAATCAATCGCCTATCTATTGCTTATTGCTTATGGTGCAAATCCAGCATTGGGTAAGAGAGCAAGAACGGATATCCAATCGATGATGATGGTGATCAATTCATAGGATTGCCCCTTTCCGATCATCATCGTCATCAATTCATAGAATTGCCCCTTTCTAGTAGCGAGTGCATCGTGCTCTTCTTGGATCTCATCCAAATAGGAGTATAGAATCAATCATCTATAGCTTATTGAAACATATTCTCCACAAGAATGTCAAAATGCAGTGATGGTATACACACACAATACAATATTGGATATGGTGCTAGCATGATCCATAGATAAAAAAAATTATCTATCGTGCAGTGCTGTATTTGTGCTTGCGCTCATCGTTGCCTCTTTTCATTGCTTGAACACCATTAGACCAGTGTTCAAAGACGTAACGGTAAACTGCTGTGGGAAGACTAAGCTGCTCGGTAGTGTTACATGACTACAAGCATAAAAACAGTATAAATTAGATGAGAAAATGGCTAAAGATATCAACAAGAGTTTTTGGGATTAACTTACCCTTGTCCATGCGTTCCATGATGCTATGAAATCGATCTATTATTAGAATAAATTTTTCAAATTATTTGTTGTCTTAAAGAATGATCGAAACGCTTCATTTGTTTAGAATACCACTTCAGTACAAATTATTCCAACCCAATGCTCCATGAATGAGTTACTTTACAAATCTGCCGATATACTATTGCCGATGACTGCTATACCACGTTAATATTGCACATCAATTAAGTTTATTTTACCAACAGCTTATTCAGTAAACCGCTATCAATTATATAATATAATCTATTCCACGTGTTCTGAATGATATGCATACAGGATAGCGCTTGCCAGAATCAATCTCAACCATGATAATATCATCAGGCAATGATGAAATGGCAATTCTCTTACTTTTATTTACTTCGATAACCATTTTTTACCCATTTTAAAAAATCTTTCCTACACCCACTTTATACACAGCTCCAATTCTACCTAGAACGTTGAGGTGTCTAGTATACATAAATTAGATAATCACAATATTTTCAAGCTAAACAATCCTCCACCATCATCCTCACTAAAATTGAACCCTCTCTACTTACAAAGTATAGTCAACGCTTGTACTTTGTCTTTTTATTAACACAAGATTGTATCGCCTTGAAAATTAGATTCACTATCCATCTCCGTTTTGTACTCGCATACAGTTGTTTCTATCATACTCTTATACGTACAATTGGTAATATTAAATGATCGACTAGAAATGTATACAGCTAGGGTTGACTCTCACAATATCAAGAAAATGCAATATTGACTACCAAATGAGCCATTTATATCACATTTCGCCACTACAGATCGAATTAAAAGTTATGCAATCAATTCAATATACTGTATGCGCACCACTTCCATGATCAAATCATGTCATTCCCTGACTGTACGAGTAAGTATGCCGTCAAATCAATATTCTACCGATGCTGAATAGGTCATCGTAACTTCAGTTGGACCTTTTAATGCATTGCTACTACATTCCCTTTAGTGTAGGAATAAATTGAATTCAATTTATTTAATTTACATGGTGTTGAATAATTAAAACGCTTTTTCCAATCACAATTTTAGACTATAGATCAGGATTGCCCTGAAAGTACCTACTGTACTATAGAATAGATTCGGTTTTACAAGGCTGCAATTATAATCAATTTCATGATTCCATCATTGAAAGTATTTCCTATCAGAGTACAAGTAGATACAGCGCTGGAAAAAAATACCCCTACAAAATTTTATTTCTCGCTGTTGCTTTAAAATGAGTTTGGTGTTCTTATACCAAAAACGATTCTGATATATAACCTTCTCAATATTTATCAATCTTGCAAACGGTATAATATAGACAACTACAATTGTAGCAGGACATACTACAACTTATGCTAGTGGTATAGTCTACATGTGTTTAGTTAAAAGGCCTTTTATCAACCATTTTAATTGTTTATTCTACATTTATATTATACCAGTATTTTATCAAGTAACAATCTATTCGAATTTTATTTCGATTTCGTATATTGATCTACAATTGAAAATTGATTCGGCCATATTATAGTATCCTTTTATTTGTAGTACGAATCGGTGATGGTTAACCATTTCTACGGCATTTAATTCATTCAATTATGCGAGTATCAACTAGTTTGTGCGGCGTTATCACCCTACCAATTCATTTATAAGTATTTATTAATTGACAGTCATCAAGTACTGTACTGTATTTGTTTATGCTATGACGACTATCGCTGATAGAGATGGATATTTTTGTATATTGCAACTATGGATTGTACCCAGACTTTGACAGACTGTCAATGCAATCAATGCAGTACATTCTTCCTTTGCATTATTAATTCAATATTGCAATAGGAATGTGCATATGACTGCGATTATAGATATTTACTGTGGTCCCTAGTCACTTACGATTGATACAGTTTGCATCCTTTTCTATAATAATTATCATTAATACTCGTATACTATATATTACAATACAATATTTAAAAGTGAGGCTTTAGCTATCATTTTTATGCCACTTAAAGAGTATTACAATATCATTTGTAGAACTACACATTTAAAGCCACCATTATGATTTTTGATGACTTTCGTTTTATAAGTACATAATATTCATTCATAAATTACTATCAACGTTATTTATCATCTATAGCATACACTTGTGTCACTATTGGTTATGAATACCTTATGAAAACTTTATGGAAATTGATAACCAAATAATGACAGGATACCCTTAAAAACATCATTCAGGCCAATCGTGTAGATATTAACATCATTTGCTCATATTTGTGTCTTGTAATGTATCTATCTAATGTTGTAGCAAGCTTCCTGCTAACATTATACCGAACATGAATATGTAATTATTAGTTGACGATACATCTACATAGTGCATTTAATAATGTATTATAACTCTGCTATCATTTCTTACCTCCTTTCATATGTTGTAGACAAAATTGTCCCCAACTCTTAAGAGGTGTTACCAATTTCTGGTTATGACAAGTCGTAGTTTTGCTTCTGTCATACAAGCCCTTGATGGGGAACTAAGGTTAGTATTGCTAATTATCATATTTTTCATCGTACATACTTTAAAGATACACATGGTAAAAATAGATATTTCAATGAAAAAGTATACGTAATCATTTTAAGGATACTTTATCACATATATACGTACCAGTATATATATTTAAGATTATGACGTAAAGAGTTATGGTACAATTAACTCCTTTACTATAATTAATTATCAACTAAAAACGATGCAGTTTATGACTGTAATTGCCCATATTTTACACCGGAAACTCAAATACTACAGTATCTATCGCAAAATTGGAAGGACACACAAACCTACTTTCGTCAACATTACAATACTTTTGTGCTATTACAATATACATACAGTGGATTAGTAATAAATTAATTCAAATTGTAGCTACAAATCTACAACGTTACAGAACCAGTTATTGCTAGTCAATGGCTGATGAAGTGCATTTGCACATTATATTGAGATTTCAAATGTAATTATAGGGATGCTATATGTATATTTTATTTGGTCTTACGTGCCTTGGATACACTCGAGGACGATATGACGATTCCAGTTGAAGAAAAAACGGCCTTAATGAAAGAGTTACACGAAAATTTATACAACCCAGAGTGGAAATATAGGAGAAGTCAAGAAGTTGACAAAATTGTCTTAGAAGAGTTTCCAGTTGTAAGTAAATAACTTGTCACCCATCCAATTGGCTACGTAAAATTGACCAATTAACCATTCTATTTCGTTGGTAGATTTCTGCGGAATTTCGAAATTTAGATAAATCTTATAGAGATGTTATACAAGAAATTACAAAAAGAATGGCCGACGGCATGTGCAAGTACTTAGATTGTGCTGACGTTAACTCTTTTGAAGACTGGAACGAGGTAATTGTATACAACTGAATATTATAATTAATCGTAATTTGGTATAACTCACTCACTAAGTACAAGTTTACTGAATCTAAATTTTTTTTTTCAATGGATTATTTTAGTACTGCCATTATGTAGCTGGTCTAGTTGGCATAGGACTTTCCAGAATATTTAGTGCGTCAAAGTTGGAAGATGAAATTGTCGGAGAAGATGAACCATTATCTAATTCAATGGGTCTGTTTTTACAAAAGACCAACATTATTCGCGATTATTTAGCTGATATCCAAGAAGGGAGAAAATTTTGGCCAAAAGAAGTAATCTATTAAGATTGTTCTAAATTGAAATACTCAAAGTTAAAATAATTTGGATATAATTAAGTTAGAAATAATAAAGCGATAACTATTTCCGTATCGAAATTTACAAATGTTTTATAGGCCTGGTCAAAATTTGCAAAGCGACTGGAAGATTTTCAAGATGCTAGTAATAGGGATGAAGCCGTTCGTTGTCTAAATTTTTTAATTACTAACGCGTTACATCATGTACCGGATGCCATCAAATACTTATCCAGATTAAGAAATCAGTCTGTTTTTAATTTTTGTGCTATTCCTCAGGTACTCAATGAGTCTGTATTTTATCCAACGATGGAAACATACGAACTTGACATTAATATGGTAATAACTACATATTTCTTCTCCAGGTTATGGCTATTGGTACATTAGCAGTGTGCTATAACAATCCTGATGTTTTCACGACTGTGGTTAAGCTACGCAAAGGTCAAGCTGTTTATATGATGAAGCGTGCAGTGAGTTTAAATGCTGCTAAAATAATTTTTCACGACTTTGCAGCTGAGGTAACTATTATTGTTCGTGATTAACTTACCTTACTTAATACACTACTACTATACTGTATACATAAGTAGAATAAAAACGGAATCATTATTAAATTTTTGTAATTATTTTCATTGTGTATACCTTTACTTTTAATTTTAATTGCGCTCTCACATTTTAAATTTAGATTGCGAAAATTGCACCAAAAAATGATCCAACTAAAGATAAAACTCTCCAAATCTGTGAAACAATCTTGATGTTGACTCATGTAAAAGATTCCGGTTCATCCTACTTGCCAGTATTATCAGCCAGTAGTGTTGTTCTATTTACGGCTCTTTGGTACTATTATAACGGAACCGAACAGGTCTATCGCTTTTCTTAACACCGCTGCTGTATCATACTAAACTACCTTTCGAATGAACGCTACACCTTATAGATATTGTAGCTTAATGAAAGTACAGAATCATGTTTTTGGTATTGTTAAGATCAACATTTTCACTAACGTCTAACTACGCTTATATCTGAGAATTATTCACTATTTTGACATGTTGTAGCTTGCAAGGTTTATGCTACGGTATCACAACAGTGACGTGCACGGCAATAATAAGTATTTTAATGCCTATCTTGATTTGTGAAAGATGTAAATAGCCTTTGTATGCTTTTAGTCACTTACAGCTTACAGCTACAATCCGTTCAGCGAATGATTAAAATGGTAAGCATTAGTTATTGCGTGAAAAGTATTCTCTTCCGTACCGTACATATGGCATCCCTATCGCCTTTACAAATTTTACCAGTTGAAATATGTAGCATTGTTTCTAGCGGTTTATTGTCTTATGCATACCTATAGATGCTAATTGGAATATAAAACTGATTACTTTGCCATGTTTGTTTCACCTAAACTCGAAAATGCAAATATATAATTCATGATAGGAAAATGATATATGGCCAAATAAAAAATTGACAACTTTAATTTATTTTCAATTGAAGTGATGAGTCCATCACGTTGTATACACATAGACACTTGATGAGCAGGATTCATAGGTAGCAGTTCTAAACATTCCGTCAATTCCAGGATCTAGCATGCGCATACACTTGGCGAGCAGGATTCATAAACATACGTAATTCTAAATATTCTATCGATTCCTAGAGTCTATCATGAACCAGTTGTGTAGGTAAAGACTGAGATTTTTATTAAAGTAGAGGTAAAAATTAATAGATTGCTAAAAGTAAGAAATATAGAAAAATTTAATCGATGAATAATTAATATATAAATTAATACATAACAAACGTACAATTTTAATATATGAGTATTGGCTATTCTACAACCCAACAAGAAGCCATCTGATATTTGTTTATTAAAGCTACTTCAATAAAGTTCAAGCCTAAAATGTTTCAGTTTTATACGTTCTTAAAATGTTCGGAAATAGAATATCTAAGCCATTTAAATTCTCATGTATCAACCGTACTCAACTGAAGTTGATATTACGTAGTATTAAATGGTTAAGAATGTAATATCACATATGTAATCTTATTTAACTTGATTTTGATATTCCAGAACATACAGATATCACTCATTTATTGATGCTATAGAAGCAAGTAAAGCTATTTACTATTTCTCGATCTAGATGATCTTAATAAAACTGATACTGCAATAATTGAATTTAAATCTAACTGGTTTGAGGTTACTAGTAGACATGGATAAATTGTTTAGAAATAAAACATTATGCACTCTTTAAAATTACATCGACACGAATTATTCCGATTCCATTGATCTTGATATTATAGAGTGAGTAGTTTATCGATACTACATAGGTAAGAGAGGGTACTTCATATTTTCCTAATCTATGAAGTTTCAATATTTAAATTTAAAGTCAAGTAAAGTCTGAATTTAAACTATTAAAAACTCATATACCGTTAAATCGTTAAGAATAAAGATATCCTGAACTGTCCTAAATCCAACGTATTAGTATGCGTAAACGGACCTCAATATTGCAAACATGTACCCATCATTTGTCGATATATAAGATGGAGATACTACAAAGTTTATTCTCTTTAATCTTGAATTGTTTAAGTCACATTTTGAGAATAGATGAAAAGTAACGCATGATATAAATCCGATCTAACTTATCACGGTAGAATGGTATCTTTTTTATTCATTATCGTTGAAGAAACTATTTTAAAAGAAAGCAAAAGTTTCCAAATAAGTGTTCAATTATCCCTTATTCCGCATTGTATTATTTAACCTTCACCATCCAGTTTAGCGATCTTATTAGTATAGTATATTAACTGATGTATTTAAACAGTATAATATTATTACATATGGGTAATGAGCAAAGCGAGATTAAACTGTAGAACGCTACCGCATATGGTAATAAGCAAAGCAAGAGAGGCTAGAAATAAAATCTCACTTCATGATAGATGGACGTCTGGATCAATCAATCTATCCATCAATTTTCCTTTGCGACTAAAAGTCATTATGCAACAGCTAGTGTGTTCAGTACTGACAACAATTGAAATTGAGGAAAATTGTCTACCAGTTAAGATGATTAGTTATCATTGTTAATGCTTTTAAGAAGATTTTTCTTGGTAATAAATATAAATTTACAATCAAGCACAAACTTTGATGTCGGCAACAACGTCGATCGACAATAGACGCTATTGTCCGATTAGACAAATCAAGTTAATATCCACTGTGCAATTAATTCACTTTCTTTCTCACCTGCAGCGATTGATTTTAAATGATAATAGTTACAATAGTTTTAGAAAAATAACAGTTGACTAAATAGGACAAGATGATGGGATTAATCTACTTTTCAGCGACAACAAAGATGAGGCTTATTAAGAATAGCCTATATAGGGAACGAGATTCTTATGCGTCTGTATGAAGCTGAGAGAACATTACTTGGCTCACGTCTACGTAAATATTAAAAAAAACAATTATAATGCAATAGATTCTATACGGATATAAAAGATCAAAATATTTCATCGATATGTAATACTATCAAGTTGGAGATCAAAGTAACGAGGTGAAAATAACCGATGATGATGAAGGCAAATTTCAACCCAGTATTCCTAATCTTTATGATATTTATTACCTTGATTTTAACAACGCTTTCTTATCAACATGATATTTCCGATAAGATTTCAAATCATCAAATCAGCAGTAATGATGACGAATTCAATACGAACTTAGACCGATTAACATCGCCGAATCAACTCTCTGACCGATTGCAACAAAATCAATTTCAATCGATGCCGCAATTTATGCAAGATATGTACCAAAATCCTAATACCGCTTACGATTATAAAGCGTTAGATCCTAAAAGTGATAAAAATTCCATGTCGCGGATAATTTTCGCCCCACACATTGGTAAGGAAGTAGAAATGTTCGCTATACAATAGGTTAACAAGATAGAATGGTTAATCATCAAGGTTGATAAAAACTTCGTACTACCAATAAATACTTGAGTAATTTTATATTCTATACATTGGCGTAAAAAGTACAAACGCTACCTGATATGTTTACTTCTCTTTTTATTTATATATGTCAAATCCAATGTCATTTTAAGAAGTTTTTCATTAATTGCGATGATCCTTTCAAACCTGTTGATATTTACTGAAATCCAATAGAAAAGTTATACTAAATAACAATCAAAGTTATATTCATGTTACAATTTTTAAGAAACTGATTAGTTCTAAACCTTACTATATATTTTTAATAAGTTAATTCCATATACCATTCTATCTCTCCCTGTCGCTGTCTTCACTAATAATATTCTAAATGCGTAAAATCGAATAAGAACAAAATAAGTAGTTACTTAAATAATGGCTACTCAAGCAGTTTACTACATATAATTAAGACCCCAATATTAAATCTATTAATAGCGATTAAATTTTACCGGTAATGGTCGACAATTGCGCTTACTCATTATTACCCTGAATTTATCGGTAAATAAGGAATAGTTATGCCCAGTAAGGTTGATGGAACTGAAGTAGATTAAAGAAAGTGGGGATTAGGGAAAACGTTGTTCTCACATTCTTGCCTCCATCTTGTTAATAAATTAGTCATCTTATAATAGTGAAGTTGACTGAACATCTATTTCCGCTTATATTGATACATTATATATTCGCCAATCATGAGTTTATACCTTACCTTACGCATTTTATCCATTTTTTATCGTTGCAAAAATGTAAAATTTTCAAAACTTTTAACCTGTAAAGGACATCATAGTTAATATGCGCTATATTCAGAATAACCTTAATAAAAGATCTTTACTAATTTTAACCCTTTGGATTAATTTAGAATCTTGAGATTTACCTCGCACATTTCAATCACACACCTTTTCACTAAATTAGCAAGAAAACCGTAGTAACCAACATTAAATTCGAAATGAATCATCTTAATCAGTAGTAGTTCAGTCATTTTACCAAGAATAAATTTACAAATCCTATTGATCGTAAAAGCCGTAAATTGCTATCTTTATGATAGAGAATTAACAGCATATTAATTTTAGTACTTATTGCATCTAGTATATCAGTAAATTATTTCCGGGTTTTAAGGTGCACTAATAGAGGATAGCATAGAAGGAACTGGATATGACATAAAGAAATATGCAGTATATGCTGTAAAAATGATCTGATGTGACTGTTAACTACACTATTACCACGATGGATTAAATATAGTAAGCTAAACTACCTATACAGTCTGTGGTAAATTTTACCAATGTACCGTAGTAACTTTGCTAGAGTTCTCATCGAATTTACAAGACTCGGTGTATATTTTGGTAATCGTCTACCGTTGATTAAAATTGAAAATTTGAACATAATTTTTTTATTAATTAATATCTAGATGGATACCTTACTAAGTTAACCTCTTGTCTTATATCTTCATGATATAAGGCGTTTCTATCGAATAGTAATTAGTATTTATAATGTATCATTTGCTATTTTAGAATCATTCAGCAAAACCAGTTTCAGTAAAGATGAAGTATTATTATTTCGGCCATCAGTTAATCTTAAAAGCAATGAAGTGATGGGTATGGATTTAAGAGTATTCAGAGATCAAGAAATTATAAAATCAATGCCAGACAATAATACTTATCAAGTGACTATATACCAAATTATTGATCATAACGAAATTATGGTTTGCCAATTGGAATTAAAACGCAAAGGCAATGGTTGGATAACTTTTCAATTACATGATCTTGTCCTACAACAATCTTATCAAAATCTTTCCGGGATATTACATTTTAAGCTATCCGTTAGAAATACGGAAATGGAGGTTATACCATCATCGCAAATTGGTCTATTAACATCTACAACATCACCAGCTTACTTACTTATTTATAGCAAATCGAGTGATCAGCGGTTCACTAAGCCTATCTATTCACATATTAAACGTCATTTAAGGGCCAAGAAAAGTGTTCTTAGCAAATTGAAAAAAAGGCGCTGCCAATTGGTTGTTGATGAGGTTAACTTAAAAATGATTTATGGAAAAACGATTTTAGCTCCACAAAATTTCGAATACAATTTTTGTGTTGGTCGATGTAAATTTCCTTTAACCGGTCGTATGAACGCTACTAATCATGCTATTGTTCAGACATTGATGTTTGTTAAAAAAGCTGGCAATGTTCCAAATGCTTGTTGTGCTCCTATTTCCTTTTCAAAATTACGAGTTATCAGTCGTAATGAGGATGGTACCTTTGAAATGCGACATATGCGAGATATTGTTGCTGAAAGTTGCGGTTGTCAATAACATGTTGGTTAAAGCTGATTTAATAATAAAATAATTTAAAGCTATTAATTTAGTTATATAAGTTACCGGGTGTTTCAATCGAGTCATAATTTGATAATATTTAAGTCAATATCTATAAGTATAGTACTAGTAAATCGAAAGTGATGGAATTGATATTATACGAATTTCAGTATGCCATATGTAGACGACTGTAAACGACAATCTTTCTCATATGTAAGGACTATAGTTGCGCATAACTGATTGCAATAGAATACTAGGGCGGAGATTTGCTTGTGACAGTAATCTAACGCTAATTTGTCCTTTAAGCTTTGATTGTCAACATAGCCCAAACGCTACAAGCATATAAAAGCAACGATTACGGATTACTGTTACGTTTAAAGACCGTTGACACATAGTACTACATGCAATGGATTGTAGTATTTTACCTAACTCGTACTTCATTATGAATAAAACAAACAACCAACAAGAATAATGTTACCAAAAGGGATATGTTGTTGATTATATCAATGCCTTCTATGTCGATTTATTTACCTTGATGGTAAATTATTAGTAATTTAGGTGATTATTAATTATAAATAGAACGTGGTATATGAATAAATACTGTATGTACCACATCATATATATTTTATATCTTAAAAAATTGAGAAATAAAAAATAAAAAAAAATCTACTAAAGTGAAATACAATTCAATTTTATAATTACAATAAAATTTATGGCCGTGTATAAATTTAGTGCTATTCCTTGCGATTGACCTTCTTACGAATCAGTTAGTAGTTCTTTAACATTATACATTAATTATCTGAGGTAATTTGAATGAATTTATATTAATCTATAATTCCTCATGAGATTTATCTGCAGTTTGATCGTTTTGCTTCAAAGTAGAAGCCTTAATAGAATCAACAAATGTCTTTAGACTCTCTAGATTTCTTTCTCCTTGATAATTCTGAATTTCTTTAGAGCCAGTATAGATTGTCATAGTAGGATAAGATTTTACCTTAATAAAGCCACGTAAATATAACAGGGTTAGTATTTGGTGTGAACAAAGCTTGTATTAATCTACGGTTCTCAAGTTCTATGAAAATATGGGTGAACAAATATATTCTATGAATATTAACCTGTTCCGCTCTACACGTTTCAATATGCGTAACACAATTTACCTATGAATATAAATTGACAATCTTTATTTTAATATACTAAGAGCAATTTTAGTTTATTAAGTTTTCAAATAAAATTTTGCATTAGTTTCAATAAGGATATCAGACGATGCCCATCTAGATAAACTTACACTCCCAATAAAAACGTTTTTATCGTGTTTATAGTGTTCCATCAATTCTTTCCAAGTTGGAGCGAGAACTTTACAGTGACTGCACCTTAGTAAATCAATTGATAAATAGCATGCATTCGATCAGCATTAAAGCGGAAGAAAAATGTACCATACAGTATTTAGTACGTCATACTTCATAAAATAATCATGCATTGTATACATAAAAATGATTATAATTTAGATTCTATATAATTCTAAATAGGTAATTCTAGATATCGCAGTACTACCAATTATTTCTTACCACGGGGCATAAAATTTTATAAATGCAATCTTAAAGGTTGAAATCACTTTTTTTAACTGTACACCAGTCAGTTCGGATCCAATTTGCTATGATACATATACAAATTTTAGAGAGTGGAGAGTATAAAAATTAAGCATCCTTAGGATAAACAAAGCTATCATAATTGCTTCAAGAAGGTAGACTGATTTAGATTAGCTGAATACATTATTAGGGGGTAAAAGCTCAATACATAAATGTTATTTTACTCACGTATAAACATTGCAACTAAAGCTATACTAATTTCTTACTTTTAAAGAGATTTCATCGTCATCGACTTGCGGATTATTTAATGAAATTTTAATAAATTCTGCAAAGGATTGGACGCTTCTTTTACCAGTAAATCTCTTAACTAATTTACCGATATATATTTTTATCCTGGTTCATATTTGCATGCAAGGAAAGTTATTTAGTATGTTATAAAAATATTTATTTATGTTCTCTGTCAAGTATTCTAAGCGTACTTACGTAGGATAATGTAGAACATTTTCATCGGAACAAAGAGGTGTATCTTGTGTACAATCCACCTGTAATTTAAAAATGAATACTGTACACTCTAGATATTATTATCTTCATATCATATCATATTTAAGGCTTTTTGTGAATTTATACTTTAATATTGTTGTATAGTAAGTCTTTCTTGTACATCATGTTGTTATTTAATCATTACATGCGTTGTTAACTAGTAATACCTTAGCGATATGGATGACTTTAATTGCATCGGAATTATATTTGTTTGATAGGACATCCCACATAGGTAATAATCTCTGGCAATGTCCACACCTACAGCATTGAAGTAATATTGTACCTAACTTTACTGGAAATCTAATTTGCTTCTATATCTTGACTTGATGAACAGTGTGTGTTTATTATACTAGTTACTTCTATAAGTTTCTAACATGTGAGTGTCAATATTTATTAACAGTTACGTATACGAGTGTATACAGGTATAGTAGAGAACGTCTCTGAATTGCTAGACCTTCATTTTCCTGCACTATACTCAGTAGTAAGCGTAATCCATTCTAACTTTTAGCAACACGACGATATTTCTACGGTACGTGATGTAGTCATATTGACACCTTAAATAACCTCGCTGTGGTAGAATACATAGTTCATATTTAATATACCCTTTAATAGGTGTACAATATAATAATTAATTAATTAATGTGCGCAAGTATAGTTGAGGTACAAGGATTAGAAATTGATGATTCTGTATCTGAAACTCTTGCAAAGCTCTTCAGCGCATAATAAGGGTACAAATATTATATCCTCCCATATGTACTGTAAGTTTAATATACGTGTAATTCTACATAATTTGTACGTGTATAATTCTGTTAGTATTTAGTAAATTTATAGTTCGAAAAAAACAACGTCCTTAGCATAAATAGTAAGCCAGTTGACGAGACTATCAGTATATTTTAAACCAAGCTATGGGCTAGGCCGGTATAAATACAGCATAAAGATACAGAATTAGAGGTCACTACTTTACTCGTATAAGTGTTGCTTATATATTTATACTAAATTATTAATATGATAATGTACAGCAGTAAGCAATCACTTTCAGGGTTATGTTTTAATGAAGATGATTTTCATGAATCACCGTTGAAATTCTGCTCCAGTTCCTACAAGATTCGTAGAGGATCGTGGTAATCGCTATACTGAGTAATCGATGATACGATAGGAAAATTGTGATAATTGTAATTGCAATAGAATAACCCGGCTACTAAGTAAAAGCAGTACTATATGTTCGTACAGACTTGTTACTACTATGGTCAAAAAAGTATATACGCTCATATGTTTAGACATTTATCATCATCCTGATAAAAATTCTCCAATCCAAAGTACTAACGCTTTTACATAGGAGGATTAAGGCGTCCAAATAGGTCTTACATGAGTATGGAATGATAATCAGCACTTTACGAAGTAGAAGAGTCTATAAGAGTGAGGATACCTTTTGAGATACGTAATGAGCAATATTTGCTATGGGCGAAGGTATTATTGTAACACGTTTGTATCCGGTTGATGTAGTGTAATAGTCATTGCATAAATTGTAGTGTCATAGAATTCATTCGTAATTATGCTTCGAGCATTATACAACTATCCATATGTATTGACTGATCATAATGTAAAAAAATATTTACTGTTGGCAATCATTGTACTATGAATTAGGTAAATATCAGGTAGCCATCGCCTTAATAGTAAAGTCCAAAAAACGTTGTAGTCTAGCCGTGGTTGACTACAGTTAGCTCTAATTCATTGTCATATGAACACTGAGATTTTCGTTTCATAGATTCATTGGCAAATCTGAGCTCTATTATTCACTGTCAATATTGCTATCATCAATAGAATAGTCATGTAGTCGTTTGGGCTACAAGTAAAACTGTTGGCCTTTTGCTTTAGTGCTAGACAATTTGTCATAAATCAGATTTCGATCAAAAATGAAAGAGCAACGCCGAGTTGCGTCGAGACTATTTTATAAATCCTTTATGTTGCTATAATGAACTAGATTATCAATAAACTGCAGATTTGATAGTACAGTATAATGTAATACAACGACCAGGTCGGGGTTGATGTAACTCGTGTAAAAGAATTGTATCCTTTTGGATTGAAATTACACTGTGAACTAGAAAGAGAAACTGTATCACTACTGTGAACCAATATGAAATCACTCTTTCATAATATTATAATCCATGTTTCATCTTGACTTTAGTCCTTCGTTGTAATATTTGGTTGATTTCTAATTTTTACACTGACTATGAACAATCACTTTTACTTTTTACAACCCTTACCAAGGCGCATAGAACATGACCAAGTGAGGTACCTCAAGAATACTAGTAGCGAAAGTTGCACTAGTTAACATGGTTGGCTTATAAGCTTCATAACAGTGTAAATAAGTAACCATTAAAAGGAGCAGCAAAGGAGAGAAAATGGCGGCCATAACTTGGCTGGTAATTTCTTCAATGAAAGACAGCGTTGGAGCTTCAACTATTGAGTTCACTCTACTAGCGAGAACGTACGAGTGGGTGCGTGAGACCTTGACTGACGTCAGTTTTGTCACACAGTAATACGTACGCTAAGTCAAGGTTGGCTATTGAATTACACATAGTAAACTTCAATACCGTACCGTGCTAATAACAAGGTATGCAGGTCATGGCGAAGACCTGCGTCGATCTTTCTTCTATCCCCAAATCTTTTTTGACTTCTTATGGTCCAAGAAGATGAAGGAGGAGGGAAATTAGTGTTAAGTAGTCTGCAGCTTGCATAATAAACTCGAAGGCAGTGTTGCAACTTCCCTGCTAGTAAAGATTGAAAGCTACTGCTTCTGCTACTGTAAACTTCAGTTACCGTACCGTGCTAATAACAAGGTATGCAGGTCATGGCGAAGACCTGCGTCGATCTTTCTTCTATCCCCAAATCTTTTTTGACTTCTTATGGTCCAAGAAGATGAAGGAGGAGGGGAATTAGTGTTAAGTAGTCTGCAGCTTGCATAATAAACTCGAAGGCAGTGTTGCAACTTCCCTGCTAGTAAAGATTGAAAGCTACTGCTTCTGCTACTGTAAGCCTCAGTTACCGTACCGTGCTAATAACAAGGTATGCAGGTCATGGCGAAGACCTGCGTCGATCTTTCTTCTATCCCCAAATCTTTTTTGACTTCTTATGGTCTAAGAAGATGAAGGAGGAGGGGAATTAGTGTTAAGTAGTCTGCAGTTTGCATAATAAACTCGAAGGCAGTGTTGCAACTTCCCTGCTAGTAAAGATTGAAAGCTACTGCAGGCCTCACAGTTTTACTGTGAGCTGGTAAAGGAAAAAAATGATTTTATCCATATAAAGACTTGCATACAATGCAGTCTTTCCTTCTTGTCAGTTACTGATTAGACATTATAGTAGACAGTTCATTCAAGATGTCATAATTCCCGAGAGGAGAAGAAAGAGGGGAAAATAAAAGAAAAATTGGTTGAGTAATCCTGGCTATGTACAAGTCTATAACTTCGAAGATGAATTTGAATGCTTAAAGGCAATATTTCCATTTTCCTGCTGCTAAATCTGCACGACTTAGAATATTACTAAAAGTACCTAATCAGAGGAGGATCTATTAGCCTATATACCTTAAGCAGTATCAAGTTTAGAAATAAAATAAACACACAATTGCATTGCAGTATTCCCTCCTTTTCATGTTATTGATAAAGTATGATCACTATGACACAGAACAGGATAGTTCGATTTAGGTGTTAGAATTCAGGAAAGTAAGGGGAGAAAAATAAATTGATTGTGTAATCCCTGGCTATGTACAAGCTTACAATGTAAGCACATTTATTGTCAGACGACTACTAAATTGTGATGTCTAACGTTATATGCCTTGAATAGTATGTTATACACGTACAATAAACGGATACACTACTACAATATTTTCTCATTTTAATATTAATGACAAGGCAGGATATGTGATAGTCCTATGTTGAGATCTTTTAATATCTTGCTGTTACTGATATCACTTTGTACGCTTAGTAAATGAAATATCCTTAAATTGATTAGCTATAGAAATTTGTACAAGTTAAACTTACGACTTACTCTGTAATAATGTAGTTATCGATTAATTTCTCAATGCTAGCTACAATGTTAAATGGATAACTCCAACTTTTAGCTCAATTTCTACAATTTAGACGACTGTATTAGCAATACAGTAAGTACATTCATCGATTAACAAGCTTGTCAAAATTATTTCTATAAGGTACGTACTATTTCTATATTTACAAATGATATTTCGTTAGATTTACCAATGTGTAAAGATATACTGTATGCTTTTATCTACGTTCAGTTCTGCCGTCTAAACGTAGGTGTAACCCTAGTAAGTCAAAAATATATTCTTCAAGATGGTTCTGAGAAATTATCATCGATCGATCGATCGATGTTGGAGACAGTGTACTACGTATAATAAATTATAGCCTCAGAAATGCCAATACAATATTATAAGTTATTACGTATTGTTAGCATCATGTATCATTGCAGCTACCTATTTATAACATCGGAAGAATATAATTTCATTCTTAATATCAAACATTTATTCCTAAATGTGTAATAATTATAGACGTAATTCATAGGATAAGAAAACAACAATCACGCCTAATGCTGAATACCAAGTGTTCATTAACAGCTGTAGTAGTTCAGAGGAAGGTTTCATACACAAAGTACATTCTCAATATGATGAAATGATGAAAATTTTAACAATAATTTTTCAAATGCCTAGACTATCTAATGAAATGAATTATATGATAAATGTACACACAGTAGTCGTTATGTCAATATAAATTGATATGTACGTTCTTGATCTGTATGCATTTTACAGAATAGGATATACACCTCCTTAACTATGAAGACAGTTTAAAAATATGATCACATACTAACCTGATTTCAGACCAACATAGCTCAATTACAATAAAATAATATAGTAATTGATAGTTCTTGATATAAATTTGACATTTAATTTTAACAAATTGATGGTTGATGAGGCAGATACTGTTAACCTGTTACATCTCACTTGCACAATTGAATAGTAATAACAATAAAACTTTGACATCGTTTCCATGCGATAGTTAATAAAAGTATAGGATCAAAATATTATAGCACAACTATTTATACAATTCAGTAAATTGTTTCCAGATGCTTAGTCACCTTTTTGGTTCATTTTTGTAGCAAGACGCTTCGATTTTCCTTTCTGTAGCTTTTTGGCTTCTAATTCTTGTTTTTTCCTCTGATTTTCTATCATTCTCTTCTCGCGTAGGGCTTTTTTATTACCTTTTACAGCAGATTCTACAATTGAATCGAACTCTTCTGCATCATCCTCCCAACCAGCCCCTTTCTCGTCCCATACACCAAGTCCACTATCCTATATTGAGAAAAATAAACTGAAGTGAATACACGATCGGAGTCTAGCATTTTAATTAACAATGATCTACTTTTTATTTTAAAGTTTATTATTGGCATATACAATAATTTTAAATATGAATGGAATCCTTTAAGTTGGCAGAAAAAATCTGGCTAACCTCGGGTAACAACATCTTATCATTTATGACAAATTTGTTCTCAATTTTATTGGTTACCACGGGCGGGTTTTCATTCTTTGCTATGATATACTGTAACATGTTTCAAATAATAATAAGACGATAGAAGCCTGTAGATTATACATTTCTTGCATACCTTGGCTTGCTTTTGAATAACTGGTTCCAAGTCTTCGAAAAAATTGGGGGCGTTATTCATCTCTTCATTTACATCAGCTACATTATTCTGTACGGTATCATGAGGTAACTCTTCCGCTTCAGTTTTTGGAAGCGTTTCCAAGTTTGTGTCTTGATTGGGAAGAACAGTTACACCAAAGCTATTATTCCAACTGTCCCACGTATCACCTTCAATATCGTCCTCATCCTCTTTTAAGTCGGTGATATTCTAAGTATAAACAGAACAGTTTTTAGGGTATTTTTTATCAGATTGACGAGAAATAAACATTCCAATGATTGGGCCCAACGAAATTCGAGGACAGTCGATCTAGAATGAACCCTTCATACTAGGATATGTGTACGATATTATTCGATTCAAACGATTTTGTTGCTTCCTGTCGTGCGATACTACAGTATATCCGGCAGTAAAAGATGTTTCACGCGTATTCTTCAATTACAAATCCTCTAGCAAAGACTCGAATGAAGTTGTCAATATCATTTTTAATTAGGACTAAAGGAGCTGTAGGATGTTAACGAATAACCAACTTTTTATTTAGCTTATTGTGCACAATGATAGTGAGTACTAATCTTAAATACTACACTTTACTTCTACATGATTCGGTTACATACACTTAGTATTTATTTCTATCACATGAGATAATTAACAGAATGATAAGAACTTTAGGTAAAATACGGGTAGATGAACACGAGGGTATAAGTTCTTATGTAAATATGGCCAAAGGTCTAAAGGGTCTAACTACTCGTAATTGCAATGTTATGGTGTACGGATAGTTACGATTATAATTTTATGTACAGTACAGTAGGTTTCAGAGTGCTCCAGCTGGAGTGTAATCACATTTTTAATGATATAATATCTATGATTATAGCTTATGGCTATTATATATTAATGTACTGTATCTCGATAATTTCTAGTTTAGCAAGTATTTACAGTTCATCGTCTGGCGTATAAAGCAGATTGATGGTTGTTTACAGATTTATTATTATCGTTGGCTATCACCATTGTAATCAGTGAGGCTTACAGCACACTGCACTTTACGATGATCCACAGTTTGATATTCAGTACAAACAATTATCATGATGTAGCTAAGATGGAACACTTAAGCGAGAAGAGTTAACGCATAAATTGGCTCGGATTCTCGATGTATTTTCTAGTAGGATTGTTTATTTGTAAAGTGAGCAAGATGCACAAGTGGAAGGGAGCTTGGACACATTAGCGGATATTACTGCACATTATCTACAGATTACGATATACTGTAAGCCTGCATCGATTGCATTTTAGAACTACTGAGATAGGCATCATTGGGTCAAACTTTGTTGATTGTACTTACTGGTGTTGTCGGAGTTACTTTCACATCAAGTAATAGGCTCTCTTCGCTGCTAGTCTTCTTCTTCCAGAGCCGCCTTAAGCCTAATTTTATTCCGATCCATTGCAGCATCCATTTAATGATCGAACAACAAAAGCAAATCCTACTCAAGCTTAACTTCATCGTTTATTGGGTTTCATGCATTCTAAAATTGATAGTAACGCATACGTCGATAGGACTACGGCTAACTATGTATCACGCAATGGTTACATATTTTAGAATAGATGACCGAGGTTAGAATGGACCCTTTCCCCTCTCGAGTTAAGCCCAAAAGATGAAAAGTGCAAGTGCATTAAATATGGAGCAGCAACATGGACTTATTGTACCTGATGCTTTCAAGGTAGGCTACAGTTCTGTACTGTAGGCTACAAGGCTATCCATTGTAGAAAGTACTGTAGCTGTCCTGTGATCATTACCCCTATCACTAGAAGAAGACCGGCTTAAAGCCTGTACTGTATTCTTAGGGTACTGTACTGTACACTGTACAGTCGTACTGTTCTGTATCTTTGAAATCTATTCTGCAGACCACGGTCTGGACTAGTCCGGACCGAATCGGACCAGACCAGAAGACATCTACAGTACGCTGTACTGTAGTAGAAGTTTCTGACTATAAACTGTGCACTGTAAGTAATACTGTACGAAGGATCTGTGAGGTCAACTGACAAAGGAATATTTAAAATGGCTGCTACTGAAGGCTGTCGTATTGTTAAGAGAATTTGCGATGAAAGCTTTAACCTTTTCAAATGGCTACATGAAGCAGATATTGGGGTGTATAAGGAGTCACAATATCACCTAGAGCAAACTGAAACGTTGAAGCAGAAATTAGATTCGATCAAAGCTTTATTTCGAAGTTTGCGCCTAGTCTATGAAGACTGCAATAGGAATGGAAAAATCGATGATCAAGAGGTACACAAGCGGCATGATGAAGTACTATACATGTCTAAATGATAAAATATTTCGCCTTTCTATACCTTCAAGGTTTAATCTCCAGATTTTTCATTCATTCAGATTAAGGAATTATTATTTAGTGACAACAACGAGGCCAAATCAACACAACGTGACAGCGATAAAGATGGATTGACAATGGAACGTCAGGAGCTAGAGGAGGTATTACTGTACTCTATGTAATGCCATGTTTTGGATACTTACATTCTACTTGCAATGTCATAATTTTTATAGCAATGACGGCAGTTTAGAACATTTTTACTACATGATGTATCTTAATATCCTAAAGTAAAATATAATAACTTATGCGTTGACGATTACGTGTTGCTTGAAATTATTACAATTACAACGTCGTTTCACTAGGCAGCCCTCGCAGTGACATTGAATGGATTGTTACATGAATAATAATGATACATAATATACGTAATGCGATTGTATCCTAGCGTAATAAGCATAGATACGAAACAGTTTTTCGTTTACGCGATTATAAATCTGTTGCGTCAGTATAGTTAGAGAACAAATGTCACATACAGTAAAATATCGATGTTCATGTATATAAGTGGCTTGCAGATTAGTAATCGCAGATTCCAAGGACGATATGAGCAGTAAAGCGTATAAGATATCGTATAGACTGCAGTATTCTCATGTAGATCGTAATCGTTAAGCATAGATTGTACTGCACACTACGGTATTATTACAGTTAGTATTTTACCACGGCATAGACGGTGCAGTATAATAGGAAGATATCATTAACAGAAATGCGCAAATGAAATCGAAATCGTGATGGTGTAGTACATTAAATTTCGTAATCCACGAGTAGTATAGTATTTGCTTTTGTCATGTATCTTCCAGTATCTTCCTGTTACCTTAATGCATTTATTATAGTTGACACTCTGTCATACATCTTGGTATTTATGTAAACTCATTAACAAATTCTACTTTTTTGCAGCGAATAAAGGAAAAGAATCAGCAATTGAAGATTGTAATAGATCAATTAAGGGAAACAGTATGGCAGATCAATGCCTTTACGACCTAACTGTAACGTTATATGTTTTCACATTCTTAGAAAGTATTATTATAATTATTGCCCATTCTTGATTAGATTGCTGTACTTTACCAGATTTTTTTTGCGATTGAAGATGCGAATAGTACGGCGGACATGTGCGAAGTTTGTATATTTCATTATAATGAAAATTATGTTTGACACGACAACTGATACATAAATAAGTAGCATAAATTGAAGTTAACTAATATCCATGATTCTATCGCATAGCTGTTATGAATTACTGAGCTACATATTTAAAATTGTATCATATTTAAGTTGTAATGCTTAAAGTTTTAAATTTCATCAATTGTATAAATTACTGTTTCATATAGCTTGCAAGAACAAAATACTGTATACGTTCTTGTAGTTTGGGTGTAACATTTTAATATTATATTTAATATTTTATGTAGCTCTAACGGTAGAGAAAGTATTAATTATTATATGTATGGAAGCACGATATGTTTTATAAAAGTATTCAACATCTAACAAACTTTCAACTGCACATTCGTACAAAAATATTTTCATCATATACGTGATGATGGCTTACTTGATTTTTGAAGCAAAATATCTATTCAAGTTAGTGTTACTTCAATTCCTTGTTAAAATTTTTGCATGTTCGACTCTCGTATAGACTAATAACAGCAATAGTAACATGTTTATATTTCATACAAGTACCTGCAATGTTATCATCCTATCGCATAGCGATTTCTTATGCAGTAAAAGTTGCAATGATTAATGGCTACTTATACATCATCCCAAATTCTGCATTTATTTTATTACAAGTTATTACAAATACATACTATTGATACTGTCAAAATAAAGGCAACTTAGCAAGCATTGTCATAATATTGTTAATTTAAAATCAGGTATAAAAACATTATAAGATTCGATCAAAGTTCAGATCATACGGATATTTACAGCATTAACATTATTTAATTATTTTAGGATTAATTTCATAAAAGATGGCACTTAATAGCATATATCTATTAGTTATTTAATAATCTATAATACAATGGCATTTTGTATCACGAATTAAATGCATTAATATTAAGCTAACAGAGCGCAAGGACACTTACTGCAGACCGTGAGTTATGTTGAATAAAACACTATGCAAATAGACTATTAAATTTAAGTAGAAATTCAAATAGGATTTCAATAGGACAGTATATAAGACTAAACTCACTTAAGGCATAAATAGCAAATTTAAGATGATTATGTCTGCTTGCAGTTTTCAGGACCAGTAAATACAGGCTACAATTACTGTCTATATACGCTAGTGTATCTACGAGAGCACATTATAATCAACGTTTCAGATACTAAATAAATAGCGTGCATTAACTACCTTGGGTAATACCTATCTGTCGGCAATTACACTTGCAGTAACGTAGCAAACTAATGTAATGCTAAGACTTGGTATAGTTTTGGGAACCCGCTAAAATTCAAAAGTGCAATAGGTAATAAAGAGATATTGTTTAGTTTTCCAGGGATTTGAGGTATTTCCTAACGCTGAATAATTTCTTTTTAAGAATCTTAAAACTTTCGTTATTACAATCACAGTTCTTTAAGAGTAAATCGATGGAGTCATTGTCGTTAACTGTCTGATTAGTAAAAAAATCGAATAACGCTTCTTTTAAATTGCTGTTCTTGGCATTCTGTTGTTCCAGATTTTCTGTTGTACTGTCCATTTCTGACCGAATTCTAGCCATCTCCTTCATTAATACACAACAAGATTGACTGTATTCTTCCACTTGATAAGTTAGTTGTTTCTTGATATTTAATGTGTCATTAAGTCTTCCCTTTAAATCTTCAGTCTCTTCTTTTAAATTTTCGATTTCTAATTGCCAGTCATTTGTTGTTACTTTGATATTATTTAATTTTGATGCATTTTGTGATAATAAATCAGTTAAGTGATCGTTTTTCTGTTTTAGTTCTCTTTGCGATATTGTAACATCTTCAAGTTCGGTCCTTAATTTCTTGACTTCATCATTGCGCTCCTTCAGTAAATTATCCGATTCGCGCAAGGCATTTTCCAGGTTTATTACAGTCTTGTGCAATAACGAGTCGAGAGGTACGTCTTCGTCATCAGTTATTTCGTTGATTTCACTGTTAGACATACTGCTGTGAAGTGGCTAAATTAATATCATCAGCATTACTAGTCATTCATGTTATAGTTATGTTATCTACTTTAGCTCAATACGGATGACGGACTAAGTAAACTGTGGTTGTAGATTGGATTTTATGCGATTAATTTTCTTTAATTCGATCCTCTCTCTATCATTGATAATTCGTATAGCCAAGTTGTCAGGATTTCTGGGATACAAAGGTGTATTTAAAGAAGACGTCCTACTATTTTTAACTGTTGTTACAGAAATTGCCCAATTTTATTTTCAATTTTATCTTATTTATTAATTAATTAATTAAAGAACTGTTGCTATAACGATATTCCGTTCCGTTCCGCTTTCTTCTGGAATTAGTATGGGCGTTTCGACGTACAGTACAAACAAAGCTTCATACTGTATCAACCAGTATCAAGTACTGTACTGTAGAGTACTGTACTGTACTGTACAGTACTATCAACTCTGTGGGGTAACAAAATTGGAACGGGTTCAGTACGTAGTACAGTACTGTACTGTACTGTACTGCGACAGCAGCTGCTTAATACAGTATTTTGTATAGTGAAGTGAACGGTTTCAGATGTACTGTACTGTACATTACAGTACAGTACACTACAGTACAGTTGTACTGTACATTATACACTGTACACTGTACAGTACACTGTAAAGCACAGCATACTGTACAGTACAGTGTACAGTACAGTACTGTAGAATGATCGCGAGAACGATTAGCCTCCACATTTTTTTGCAGAGTCTCTACTATTTTAAGAGAAAAAAAGGAAGAGAAAATGTCCCTGATTATACTGCACCATAATTTGATAGGAGGACATAATGCGCCTACAAAGCAGTTTTATGCCCCAGTATTTAAACCCCATACCACGAGGATCTGAGTGTCTGACGGTGACGCCAAAAAGTACAAGAATATACCAAGGAAGTCCTTGATGCTCTTAGCTATACTGACCTTAGTACTGGATAGTAAGTACTATTGTACCAGTGACGCAGAGTGACTGTACTTGGCCAGCGCACTACTACGTGCAGCGTGTTGCAAGCTGTCCTAGTACGCAAGCGTAGCATCAGACTCCCAGACTACAAGACAATCGGAAAAATTGGCTCTTTTATATTGCTCCACGCATGTGACAATCCTTCTTTTCAGCTTCTCTGAGATATCGTTCTTGCGCCATTTTAGAGAAGGTGTATCGTTCTCTTGTAGCTAAGGCCATCCGGCGACGTACACCATTTAAAGTTGTTGTGAAGAAAAGTTAAAGTGTTCATAAAGTACAAATGGCATCAACATCTGAACTAGCGTGTGTATATAGTGCACTTATCTTAAGTGATGATGAGGTCGAGATCACGGTAAGGAATTGGTATTTTTTTTCCTTGTCGACTTTGAATAGCCTTGCAGGGATGTCGATTTATACAGTACAGTGTGGCATACAGTCTGGAATCTTGGATGTGGTAGCTGATTTTGTATTTGAATGTATTGGTATCATTTAGGCGGATAAAATTACAGCATTACTGAAAGCTGCTAAAGTAGACTACGAACCTTACTGGCCTAATCTTTTCGCCAAAGCACTCGCTGGTCGTAATATTAAGGATTTGATTACCAATGTCGGTTCCGGCGCTGCCGCAGCACCCGCTGCCGCTGCAGCTGGAGGTGGCGATGCTACTGATGCTCCTGCAGCAGAGAAGGAAGCTGAGAAGGAAGTAGAAGAAGAAGAATCTGACGATGATATGGGCTTTGGTAAGTTGATAAGACGCTCACGATGGCGTTAATAGGGTTACTTGTAATTGTACAGAATTTTAGACTACGAGTGCAATATTGCTAGGGGTTGTGTAGCAGTGAAAGCTGTGATATGATTACCGCCATACTGTACTATAGTTGATAATACACTGTACCCTAATGTACAGTATAGCGCCGTCAGTAGTCGCAGACTTGCCGAACTATTCAATATGAATAATGTTGATTGATATCCTTATTACTGATAAAATACAGTATGTGAGCATGATATGCAGTACGATTGATTACCCGTACGAATATAGTTAAGGTTAAGATGGACAGTATTTAGTGTCATGAGATTGTTACAATTTCCAAATAGTTACTTTGGTATTAAAACTTACTTTCTTCAATTGTCTTCGATTGATTTAACTAATGTCTTATGCATTTGTGTTTTCAGGTTTATTCGATTAAACATATACCTTAAGCAAGGATGATGTGAGAATCATTTGGCTATCAATAAAGTAAACGACTTTTAAGACAAAATTGGTCTTTGATTCTTTTTGAATATAAAACTCAAAACAATTTCGCAACTTCGATGCAGAATCGCAGTATTATATTGCAGTTATTACTTTATACCTATCTAAGTATCTATACTTTTCGTCGGTGCAGTCTCTACAGTATGTTAACGAAACATAAAATGAAAATAAGAGAAATTTGCGTAATGTATCATTGCATAAGGAAAGCTAGATAATCATCGCCTTTTAATAGTAAACGAGATGATTCAAAGAGCAAAGGATTATATTTTGAGGTACATCCAGCCTCGGATTTCGTAGTACATATTTTACTTTAGTTTATATATAATTTACTGTACAGCACATAGTATTATTTTTATTTCAGTTTTTTGATTGTACAGTATTCGAAAATGCAGTTGTGATTACAGTTATCACACGAATGCTTTATGTACAAGATATAATAACAGTTTTAAATTATTAGATTCTTACGGAAATATTCCAGAGTAATGCAATAGTTCGATTCAAATCCATTGACAAATTATGATTACAGTATATTCTCTTCAACTGAAATATACAGTGGCTTGACACCACGTGAACTTTTAATACTGTATTGTATCATTAGGAGATCAAGAAATGACAAAATTTCCCACATTAATGATTGACAAATTATGATTACAGTATATTATCTTAAATTAAAATATACAGTAGCGTAACAGCACGTAAACTTTATTACCGTACTATAACACCAGAGATCAAGAAATGATAAAATTTCCCGCACCAATGGCATGGGCAGTAATATGGAAAAAACTTTTTAAGATACAATCGTATATACAGTATTTTTTATGGCAATCATTGATTTGTAGTTGTCCAAGTGATTATGTAGTATGATATTTATAATATAGCTAATAAATATAGATATATAGTAAGTTTCGATCTGTTTTACATAACAGTATCGTAGTGAAATAATTTCATTAACACTTACAGTATAATGAATAATACTCTCAAAATACATTCAAACAAATATTTTCAAGTATTGATATCTCCGAGAGCTGAAATATTGTGAAGACGTACCATACCACTTTTACTACCTGATAGCAACCAAGTATGACAGTCGCGATTTGGGTTCCAAGAAACCTGTTAAACGAATCCAATTAAGAATATATAATTATTAGCAATTTTAATGACGTTACGTTTATGCGAAAATGCTCTAGTAGGAAACAAGAGAGTAATCAGTGTGATTTAATTTCTATGGTATCATAAACTGAGATTACCGCTTGAATAGCTTCATGTAAAGGTTTTTGCGAAGACGCTGCTACAGGGTTATATTTAGAAGGTTTTGCTATTGAATAATCGCTTTTTGACCAGGATGTTTTATCCTTAGAAATATAGATTATATTAGTTTAATTTTATTACGTTTCAGTGCGATTCTCTAACGACTTTGTATGATTAATTTTACGGGCTTTAACATACTAAACCATATTCTTTATAAGTTATTATGTAGTCTTGATCATTTGAGACGTTAGATTGGGTATTGTTTTCTATCTTTGATTCATATACGATCTAAGCCAAAATTTGAAAATAACAAATTAACTTTCCGACAAAATGTATTTGGTAGTTTCTTCATAAAATAAGTCAACCACAAACTGACCCAGAAATATTTACTTCTTTGATTGAATTTTGTTGATATCGTTCCGCTAGTCAAAACTTGTGCAGTATTAAAACCGTATAGCTCCCCACACTCACTACCGCTTACGATATTAGTTGACCACTCTGAAAAGCTCTGAGCCTACCAAATGAAGAAGGATTTAATCTTGTTAGTCACCTAACAACTTATGTTGTTATTGAAGTAACATGTTAAGCTATTAATATAACATTTACTAACCAGGGAAGCGCCGCTATGTTTAATCAAATTCACAATTTGGGCGTCATTTCGGCTACTAATGTCTGTATAATTGGCGGTTCCGTATCTATTTTAAATTATAAGAAATGAAACCGTATTCTAAACTTACTTCTTAAAACAAAAATATGAAAGTACCCAGAAGTAGAATCTTCTTCGGTGAGAAAAAGAAAACGTCGATGACGGGGCCAGACAATACTTGTAAACCACCCTTGATAAAAAAATAGATATATTACGAAAGGTATAACAAATAGAGCCTGAGCTGATTTTAAAGGTTATATTGAAACCTTTCTTCCAAGACCGTATCGGCTTATTTAAATCACTAAAGTCCCATACTTTAATGCATCTGTCGTGTCCAGCTATGGTAAGTAAAAAATACGCGTACATAGGATATAGGAGATTCTGTACTATTACATAAGAAATAGTATGTATGAAGATAAATTCATCTTTAAGTACCTGTTGCAAAGTAATCTCCATTCGATGGACACCATGCAATGCTACGGATAACACTGTCATGTCCAGCAATAATGCGAAATGGAAAGTAGTCTATTCAATAATAATAATAATTAGATCCTTAAGGTAAACAAAAAAGGATTAAAATACAAGGCCATCTTATTGCATAATGTACACGTACATCGAGTCATCTGAGATTCATTAAAATGATTACAAAGCAATAGCCGTGATTCCGTCATCAGATCCCATATTGCGATTGTACCTAGGGTTTACATTTATATAGTTTTAATATAACTAAAATTTACGACATATAAAGTTTCAATGAAACTATTCCTATCAAAAATTTTAGTGCGTTAACCATCTGCGAAGCCAGCAGCAAGGAAGCGATGTTGATTGCTTGACATCCATGCCAGGCATATTGCTTGGCCACTATTAGTAATGTCATCGTATTTAGGTATTAAGATGGCATGTGGAATGATATTAAAGATCACTACATTTTGGTTAAAAAAAATATTTAAAAGGGTCAAACATTTTGATGCTTCTGAAACTTTTCTGCTGGTGCGGTATAGACTAACCTTCTTTGGTCTTTTGCTGTTGACGGAGACTTGCGGGCTGAGGTACACTGTATTAGGTACATGAATAATAAAAGTTACGTAAGATTAATGTTATTATCATCGTAATTGATGTATAATACTCGCCTTAATACGCGAACTTTGCCATCCCCACATGCCATTGCTAAAAGTCCAAGTCTGGATGACTAGTTTTTAGTTTACAGTAGTATATTAATTCTTAATACCAAATAATATTAGTTTTTTACAAGTTCAGAATTTAACTTAACTTACTAAATCGGATTTTTCGTAAGTCTGTTGCTGCCAGCACCCCGATGGGCACCATTTCATGTCCCAAATAGGTCCATAGTCGTACGTAATACCGAGGGCTAGATAGGGTACTATTTTGTCTTGCCTGTAAGAGGTGATAGTAAATTACGTGGAGATTTATCAATTGTTAGAGATATGCATATTTTAATGTGGCACAGACCTTTTCTGTAATTTACCACAATTCCAAAGTTGTATAATCCCGCGTGTCGTTTCACATTTGTAAATATTATGAGCCTTACAAGATAAAAACGGTACCACGTTTAAATGAAGCTTAGTTGTACAGACGTGTCGATTAATTTATATCGAAGTATAATATTTACACACATGGGTCTGTGCTTTGTTAGTGCTAATCGCAACGTACTGTTCTGTCAGTTCTGCATCATCTGTTAGAAACAAGGTTATGAGAAGTCCCTTCAAAAAAGGTATTAATTTAATTTAAATCTACATACCCGGAATAGGGCACCAAGCTACTGTCCAAACAGGATCTCCAACAAATAACGCCGCCGAATTTGCTGCATATGCAAAATTAGATAAAACAATTTCATTTAGAATGGAAGTAATCAAAAATTGATTAAAAAAATCTCGACATAATTAGGCATAAGATAAACAATCATCTTAAATTACCATCAGAATATACATATTTTGATTCGAATAATTTCAACTTTGTAAGATCCTCCACACATGACCTTTGGCAATTCAATTTGAAATACGGAGATTCTTTAGTGTCCGGAAGAAAGCCTACAAATTCACTATTTCATCGGATCATAAGTATTGATATATCGGAAGTTAATACGTATCCAGTACAAGTTTAAATTTTATAAATTCAAATATTAGCGGAATCTAACTTTTCAGTAAGAGGTCGAACATGATTTGTAGTAGGTTTCCAGCCAGTAAATGTAATTTGACAATGTGTAGTTTGCCGACTAAAGCAAGAACAGAAGGTATGAGCGGAAGAAAATAAGTGGGTAATAATTACACTTTTTTCCTAACCTCTCTTTGATCCAATTAACGTTATTGTGAATAAAAGCTCTTAGAGGAAGAGATAATTTCATTGCTTGCTTTAATTTTATTTTACTGGTACTCTTTCTCGCACCACTGACCAAGTAACTACTTTTATCACGATCTGAGGCAACATCCATTGCATAATCTGAGTCCTTATGAAATCCCAAATTTTACTGCGATTATTCTTTAAGTTTAGATTTTAAATCTAAGGTTCTTGTTTATGGTGACGATACTATTAACTTGCCTTATGAACAGTTTTAGAGTGATGCTTTAAGCCTGCCTCGGATTTGTATGTCATGTCACATTTATTGCATTGAAATCTGATTAAATCCTATACGATTTAAACATAATAACTAGCTGAGGATAGCGTAATTTTTCATATAATTCACAAAAATGTAGGGCTCATTTGCTTGGTATTAAATATTAAACTATATTCCAGGTTTGATATTTACCGATCCACACTTCTGTAGGTGATATTTAAGCCCAGGAATTGTAGTAAAGACCGCGTTACACTCCTAACATCGATACATTGTGTAAAATTACGCTATCAATATTAATCTAAACTCACCGAAGCAGTTCTAAAATACAAGATTCTTAAATTACAATAATTAAAGCGAACGAGGATTGGAAACCTTATTAAGGCACTTAATAGCACCATTCTTCTTTAAGGCAACGCGAGCAGTCTTTATCGTGTTTTTATTTAATGCTACATCCTATTCCAGAATTAACAACAAGCAGTATTGAAGATTTCATTTTCTGAGATTTCAAAAATATATCGTTCGTTCTCAAAATTTTCTTAAATCGCCATAATTTTGAATTCCGTAAAATTGTAAACATGTTTATAGCCCAATGACCGTAGTGTATTAATGCATAATATGTATACCTTATTGTTTCCACCTAGCTGGGTACTTTCAATTTCCACTTCATCGTCGTCAGCATTAGCTGTTGAAATTATTAATTCCGCGGCCCTAGCACGTTCAAAATTTTTCAAAAGCATAAAATGAATACGTGCAATTTAGACTTATTATTACGAAGTGTGATTACCATCTGATTTAGAATCGGATATTACTACAATGTTATGACGTGTATTTCGACTTGTATACGCATAATATCATCATATATACTATCAATTGATGTCGTATTATTCTTAATTACTTATCTTATAGTGTTATAAATTGATTAGGTGATATACAGTACATCACAAAAATATTGATCATCGTTCAGTAATCTGAATGGAATTGGTATTACACAGTAAATGACATTTATGTAGAATTGCAACGATATTAACATGGCTATTGTTAGGCATAGTTAATATCATCAAGTAGTGATCGTTTACACTACAGCATCAGAAAGACTCGATGGCAGCACTGTAAGACAAGAGTATACAGGTAGATACATTACATGCCTATTTATGTATTAAATGCAAAATTGACTTGCTTTTACTGCATTTTATCAACTCCAAAGGCAATATCATATAAAGCATAAAAATATAACCAATAATTATTTGTAATAAAGCATACCTTACAGCAGACTTTCTCTTTTTATTTCCTATAACAACAGCAGAAGATTCTGCTTCTAAATCTTCTAGTCCGGTTGAGGACTGAAACATTTGCATATTTAAAGAGTTAACGAGAGATTAAGATTAAATGGTAAAATTGACAAATTAATTTGTTAATTTATAAAAACGACAATAAAGGTATTTCGACAAATCCACTGTACCTTATCAGTGCCATGAGAAACCTTCAGATGATACTGTAAACCGGCTTCTGAGGTATAGGTTTTATCACATAGTGTACATGTAATGATAGGTTTCTCCTAAATTAAAAAATTATTTTGTTGTTAATTTTTACGATTTTATATCAAGTATAAAATTGTTATTGAGAGCTGATACAGTAATGTAAGTAATGACTTCATACCTGACCACAACGTTGCTGATGATAAATGTATCCACTAACTGTCTTGAAAAGAATAGAACATTTCGGACATTCCAATTTTTTATTTTTTTTTAGTTGATCTTGCAACGATTTTCGATCCAAACTGATACTCTAGTGAATTTAATTATGTCTGCAATTAATAGTTATTCCTTATTGTATTCCGATTAGCTTTATGCTATTCATTCTGACAATCAATTGTAATGAAATTTGCAAATAAGTTATAGAAACTATCAATGGGTTGTATAGCATCTAAATCCGATTTCGTATGTACGTGAGGCACATTCTTAGATTATAATAGCTCAAAATGATTGATATATTCCATACTCTAATGGGTAATGACCTGCCAACGGAAAATAATGTACGCAGCGGTACTATGAAACTTCTCTTAATTTTCTACGTTTGCTGCTAACAGCGATGGAAATTATGTAACACGAAGTAACGTTGAAGTTACGTATAATAACTCGTTATATCTATCATAATTGTAACGTACAATCAATATCTCGTGAACGTTATATAAATCAAGTAGATCTTTCTGAAGTGATTGCCAGTTTGAATACGGAACTGCTGTATGTAGTAATGGAAGTAATCTTATTTAGGAAAATTGTCATGTAATGCTACAGTAAATGAGCACTATATATTAAAACTTAGATGTTACTATCCGTAATATTATTGCATTGAACCAGGATGCATTAATAAAGGGTCAGTATTGCACTTTACAATTGTAAAATGTTAGCCATTAACAATATTCTAATTCTACAAAAAGGAACTAGGGAAAGTGTACAAGCTTATACCATTAAAGTAATATATGTGAGCACATACAGGTATACACGTATATTTCCTAGTACGAATAATTCAATGTAAGAGACTCTGTAGCGCTAAGCTAATGCATTAAACGTCCTGGACATTACCGGCATGATAGAGTTATAAATTATGAATAGTAATGGTAATACCATAGTTTAATTTAGCATTGTATGGCTCGGATTATAAAATTCAGCCTTTAGACTAGATTTTACCGTGTTTTTTTCTTGTTTTCTGAATTAAATTAATAATTTGATGCAAGTGCAAGCCAAGGAGGAAGATAGATCCAGCAGAAGTTTAAAAATTGGAATAACGTTATATCAATGGTAAGATGCATTTTTCATGTACAGCTTATATACTTTAAGTATAGCTCTAAATTACGTATCAGTTGTTCTAGGAATAAAGGGATTGTTTAAAAGTAGCAGATGCTGGTAAGAACATAGCTTAAGACAAATTATAGTCTCTATATTACAGAATAATTATAGGTTCTTTTCAATTTATGCTACAGCATAGAATAGACTATATAGAAATCTATTAATAAGCTAATAAAAGTTCATGCATTCACCAACCTTTGGCTGCCCCGTTTTAAAGTGGAATTGCCAGATGAACTATGATAAATATATGAAGTAGAAGACACAGGTTATTCTTGGGATTAATAACTTATTATAACACGATATCCAGTATTGCATAAAACGGTCATCTTTGAATGAAAAGAATGGAAAGGTTACAGTGTAGTCTACTATTGGTGCTTAGTGGCAGCCGCTGTTTGCAGTTATGATTAAGATCGTTCGATTACGACTTGTACAAGCCTGCATACACGTAAAATATCATATATCATTTTACCTAAGAGAGATTAATTGATTGCAAGATTTCGATAATTTTAGCTATATTGCATTACAGGTCTATGTAATAATTGGCTAGGATGATTGTTTGAGGTACTATCTAAAAGTAAAACCGTCAACTACATGGTGTATCTAACGCGTATAGGATATCTTTATTTGTTAGGCAGTATTTAACAATTAATTATTAAATTCACTTGCAATTTGCAGTGTAAAAGTTGACAAGAGATATTTTACTATACTGTAGATGTCAACGGCGAAGGTAAGAAGACGACTGAAGACGTATGCATACGGTCATATATTATATTATTAAAGTAGTGCTTTAATTAACAGACTAAGTGATAACTGTGCTAGATTTAGTGTTGAATAGGTACTGTAGATTATATCTGGATATTAATGTTGGTGATTGTAGCTAGGTCATATGTGCAAGTCGTGGTGATTGTATCAATAACCAATGTCAATATACTCAGGTATTTTCTACTGTAGGAGCAAGAAGAAAGACCTGTATCTTTGTCGATATACAGTTAACAGTATTCTATCCGTCTAATGATGATTGGCCTTCTTGTTGAAAATATAATTGTCCTTGAGAAGGATGTTCTACGAGTATTTCGTCGTCTAAATCTAGTACCTTCATTACATTGTGCAATAACACCATACGTATTATCATTTACCATCCTCATGCGATTGGAATTTTAGCACCTTGTATTGCCAAACACTGTCTCAAATTTGAGCCATGGCGTTCGTCTATATAAGTTACAGTGTCTGGCATACGTGCACAATCATGCATTCTAATCTTAGGCTTTCGAAAATTTGAAATGGATCCATTCTTTCATAACAGCAACATTATACGTAGTTATATGCATTTCTGAATGGAACAAGAATATTGGGGGAGTACAGTACGTATTTACTAGACGTCTATCGTCCAGTCTACTGTCGACGTGCTGACTATATCGAAGATCGACTTGAATACGTTAAGTTGCGATCGATGCAATTTCTGAAGCTTTGATAACAAGATGTGCAACTAACCAAGTTATTTTCTTTGCTGGAATTGGACGTGAGCTTTTATGGCTTCCAGCAGAGGAGATCCCATGAATTGGAGATGAAGCTTGAATCTTGTCTGTTATAGTCTGTTCATTCTTACCAACGTCCTTCTTCAACAAAGCTGATCGTCGCGGCATCCTTGAGCTCAATTTGATACCAAATTTGCAAGTTGAAGACGTTGATGCTCCTGAAAGCTAGTCTACAGTGTCTATTAGCTCTACGATAGTCCTAGTTGATCCTAGAAATGTTGATAGTAACGCACCATGATAGACAACCAAAAAGGGGATTCGGCTGACAATGTTGATATCAAGTTGAACTGGAAAAAGCGATGAATCAAAAAAAAAAAAAAAAAATAGAAATTACAGTCTGTACAGTACTCAGTGTATTGTGATGATTATTATTATTATTATCATACCTTATGTACAACAGTCTGTACGTCCGCGTCGAAAGGCTTTGTTGAGCTCTAGTGATAAGTGTGTGCTGTACTACAGTGTACAGCGTACAGTACAAATCTCGTGTTGACAGTACTGTACACTGTACTATAGAGATCCAAGAAACTGGACACAAACAGAAGCAAGCTGTTTCCATAGTGTTTCGTAGCATGGACAGAGTGCTTGACAGACACTGTCCTGTACAGGATCGTTCTTGCTGATCAACTTGAACCTTGTACAATGTACTGTAGACTACAGTCTATTACACAGTGGCAAGGATACAAAGTACTGTGAAATGCGATCTACAGTACAGTATTGTCATTGTGATCGACGTGCAATTGTGCCTAAATCTAGAGGCTAAATCTGATGGGTGTTTTCAAATTTTGATACTTATAAGGGACTAGTGAACATCAACTAGGATCATTTGTAAGTATCAGGTTGAACAGGAAAAAGCGATGAATCCCAAAAAAATAAAATAAATTACAGTCTGTACAGTACTCAGTGTATTGTGAATTTGTGATGATTATTATTATTATTATTATTCTATCTTATGTACAGCAGTCTGTACGTCCGCGTCGAAAGGCTTTGTTGAGCTCTAGTGATAGCTGTGCTGTACAGTACTACAGTGTATAGTGCACAGTACAAATCTCGTGCTGACAGTACTGTACACTGTACTACAGAGATCCAAGAAACTGGATGTCAGAAGCAAGCTGTTTCCATAGTGTTTCGTCGCATGGACAGAGTGCTTGACAGACACTATCCTGTACAGGATCGTTCTTCCTGATCAACTTGAACCTTGTACAATGTACTGTAGACTACAGTCTATTACACTGTGGCAAGGATAAAAAGTACTGTAAAATGCGATCAACGTTATCGTGTTTACTTACTGTACTCTACAGTACACTACTGCATTGTCATTGATATCAGTGATCGATGTGTAATTGTGCATGAATCTGATGGGTGTTTTCAAATTTTGACACTTATAAGGGACTAGTCAACATCAACTAGGATCATTTGCAAAGTTATGTGGCACCAATCTCGTCTAAAAATCACTGCAACTTTTAATATCAGCTGAGTTGTATTACGTGACCTGCCTACCGGCTGACGTGGTCAGTAGCATCAGCTGCATGAAATACGGTACCGAGTCTCGTCCATACACTACACACACCCGCGAGTCGACTGGGAGTGGTACCTCCGGTACTGTACTGTACCATATGCTTTCGTTTGAAAGTTATTGACATTGAGTTAACAAATGGAGCGGTTGAAGTCTGTCGTGCACCATGTACTCTGTACAGTTATGGCTTAGGTACTTTCAGTTACTTCCTATATTCACCAAAGTATCTCCTGTATAGTGTATAACCGAGCTTTTTTTCTTACAAGTCTTTGGTCAAACGATGGTCATACATTGTCCACGGCATTTTTTTGCACTGTGCAAACTTTCCATGTGTAGTACTGTACAGTATAAATAAATAAATAAATAATAATTATTATTAGAATCAGCCAATTTGCTCTTGCTTGATCTCTATGCACGATCGATATTGCTCGGTCCACTTTGACTTGACTCGGTACCAGTACTCTCGTAGTGTTCACGTGCACATCAGAATGCAGATTCTACAGTATTGTACTGTACGCAGCGTACTGTACACTGTACTTCAGGACACTAGACCGTATTCTCGTGATTTGCTAATACTGCGCCGTACCACCACAGACAAGAGGCAATTGTACCGCAAAACACACTTGGAAACGCTAGGTAGAGTAGACTGTTAATGGGCTTGACTGCTTGAAGCCTACAGTTATATAATCAGTCATCATTACATCACTGACTATCGTCGTTCGTCTTTCAAAGTCATCTGGTTCGCATTTTTAATTAAAATTCCCAAACTCTGGTCATCACTAACTCATCATGCTGCATGATTTGCATGTAGTTCTATTGTAGAAGTTGACAAGAGTGTGCTGTATATTGATTCAAGCGGAGTAGATTTTCTCTCCTGCTGATTGCCATCAACACGATATCTTGCGCTGTTGCGGTCTACACACCGCAAACGAAAAACTCCACGTATCATACAACGACAGTGGAGAGGTAATCCAACAATCGTGAAGGCAACGATATTCCTCCATCTTAACACTACAGGCTGTAGAACTGGTCGCTTTCTATTGGCAGTAGAAAGACCACTTTAAACACAGGGAAACATGTCGAAAGTTCAGGTAGCCGTTCGTGTTCGACCCTTTAATAAGAGAGGTAAGTGATGATTGCTACTTGGCTTGACAGCAGTTACAGGATGGCACTTTTGCCATTCCTATTTTTCTTACATATCGCTTCATAAACTACCACTACATAGACACATACAGTCAGTTTGTTGCTCGATAGATGGTATATGAAGTTAAATCAGATCCTGTGCTCCGTATCTATTACAAATAGGATTGTCCGTATTCATAACATTCCACTGATTCAACAAAATAACAAATAGACCTAATCGACCCTAGGACTAGTACTGTACTGTAGAGGTATTTCATATTTTAATGTCATAATAATTGAAAAAGAGTGATAGGATTTTCATACCAGTTCATCCAAAGTATACTTTATCCATCCTTTTTTCAATCCATTGCGTTATTTATTCTTCAATAGTCTTTCCTACATACTTGACGATAAATTGCAATATGTGCCGTGTGGTCATTTTGATGAAACGGTACAAGTTTATTTAAGTCAAATAGCCGCTCATATCTTAACCTGAATCATACAGTAGTATTATCTACGAATAATTCCTACTGACACTGTACTAGGTCTGTACTCTGTCGTCAAAATGGTGTCTTTGATGTCTGCGATACTGTATAATTAATGCTAAATACTATTGACAGCCAAGCTGACTATTTATCGGTCTCAGCTTTGCTGCTTATGAAGTAATTTATAATGGATTATTGTTTGAGTACATACTTTAAGTACAAGGTGTTCTATTCTATAACTTTGCCCAGATTCTACGTAGTCGTAGTTACCATTGGTGGTGTGTGTTAAATTGAATGAGCTGAGAGATTTCAGACAGTGATGGAAGGCATTTAGCTAAGGCATTGACGTGTATGAATACAGCAGATCCCTCAGTGACAATATATTGCGATGGAGTAGAACTAGACGGCATATCGTTCTAGACTGAAGTACGCGTATACAAAGTTGATACCAGGACACAATACTTCCAATTTCTAGTTGGCGATTTTCCCACTATTTCTTCCGTTGTTTTATATATAAATTTACAGTTCACACATTTTCAGAATATTTACTCGTCCAATTGAACTCTTGTATGATATTTAAAAACTGTATTAGGACATTATAGTAAAGATGAAGTTTGTTGTAAGAGATCTGAGGATGTAAAATATACTGGTGTAGACTTAAATCACGCCAAGGTGTTTCAGTGCACCTAACTGTATCCGTATACTGTATCAAATGAGGACTAATTGAATAAATACTATAGTTGATCGTGTTGTAAATTATGATATCAGACCAGTATACTTTGCTATGTTGATTTTTAATTTTATATAAATATGATTGTCTACAAATGCAGAGCTAGGCCTCGATCCGGTGAGCGTTGTTGATATGGAAAGCAATCAAACTTTATTGCAGACAGAAGGGTAAGAAACGTATTTAATAAGAATAAGAATAATAAAGGACGCACGTAGGATATTGATTGCAGTTATCATTTGGTATCGTCATAGATTGTAATGAGAACTTCATTACCCAATACAGTATTGCGTCTTCAACTAAATTTTGATTTAAACTGATTCATTGCTTTGTTTGTAAGAATTTTTATGAGGACGTAACATTGATGATCTTAATTGATTAATTAGTTTCCTATAATTCGTGCGTTTAAATTCGATTTGATGATAAAATTTGGGGCCATTTAATGGAAGCGTTTCCGTAATTATACTTATTGTGCTTGTACAAGTAGACAGATCAAAGTCTCGGGCGTTTTTAAGTCAAAAACTGCACACTGCATTCACACATGATCATTTCGTGTACAGTGCAGTATAGTACTGTAAACGCATTCCAAGCTACATACTGTACTCGTTTGTGCGATATACGAGCACATTGTTTTTAGTTAGTCATGGATTGTATCTTAAGAGAATCGAGACGACAATGCTAATACGATATGGGCTGCTACTTTACTGTACTTACATATAAGTAAAAAATTAAAGATGTACAATATAAGGTTAAATGGAGACCGTAGATCTTTGTGAACACGACATTGTTTTGGTTTCTATTTTACAGTGAAGTAGAATGCCCCCCCTACTTAAATAAGCTACTGTACGATTTCACTTTTTTTCCTATCGATATCGATTTCGGCTACCTTGTAAGAAATAGGTTCTGAATTCCTACTCAACATTATGCATGCGTTTACAAAGATACGGAGGTATCTATGATCATGACTTTATGATTGATCACTTCCTTTCACTAAGAATCAATTTCCTTCTCTTCGATTATGCTCTGACGCTAGTAACAACGAAATAAGATAAATAAATTACTGTAATATGTTAAGAAAGCAAGACCACCCGCTGCCTTGATGCCTCTAATTTATCAATTAAGGAAGGGCGAGAGGGAAAATTTAGTCCACTTTAATGACTCACTGCGTTGTAAATTTTATACATGTTGACTAGAACCTATGCTCGTATTATGTCCGTATTTTAATTTTTGACAATCCTATTCATGTACTTTCGTTATAGAACATATATTGAGCATTCGTTGTATATAGACTTGTAATGCTTTGAATGATTGATGAGAGTCATGGCGGTTAATAGGTAGGGAGTCATCTTAGACTGGAAATATTTGACATTCCTTCATGGTACAGCATGTATCATAGCATAAGATGGATTGCATTTATATCCATACAATCACTAGACAGTACTGTAGTTAGTTGAGTTATTCTGCCTAAGTGCATTAAGTACAAAATACAACTTCTGTTATTAGCCTTGGAAAAAGTGAATGAAGGCCACATTGAAGCAGACACTCTTTGAGCAAATACAAGTTTACTGTATACTGTAAGCCAATTTTTTCATTGCTATCAATCAGTTGGGTAAAGACACGTTCGTTTCATGTAAAGCAGACAATCATCACAGCTTGGTACATGATAGTTTCTCGTTTATCAATTTGTCCATGAGTTGGAAAATACGCTAGATTTCCACCTCTATTTTCGTTTCTTCCTCCATTCAATGTGCTGTACTGCAATAGAGTAAAAGGCGTATTTGGCTCAAAGGCTGAAAGCACGTCTTGCTGTCGTTTCATGAACAATGAAGTACGACATATACAGCGAGTGAACTCAGGTAGTACGTGTGCTTGTTGGGTCAACAGGACAGTTCACTAGTGCAGTACTGACGTTGCAACGTCATGTCTGGAACGCTTGAAACATATGATACCATGGCGGTTGTTTTTCTGTATGTCACCCTAAAGGATTGGACAATGCAAGAGGACGGCCTAGGGACAAAGGAAATCCTGGTGCAGTACAGTACTGTACACCGTATACTGTAGACTACAGTACTTTATATTGTAGTGCAATGTACAATATGGATCATACTCTTCGTTTCCAGTATTTGAATCAACATGGATAATAATCTGGTGCAATTCGTGATAACAGTAATAAATCAATCAATAAATATCGACGGCAGTAAATGTCGCCTGACATAGAGTTTGGCAACCAATTAATATACATATATAGAATGCTCTATATTCACTGGATTAATAGTTGCTTGCTTTCGTATCATTGGAATAAGTCATACTTACTGTTATGTCTACAGCGATCATTCGCAATATTGGATTAGCATGGAGCATCTGTCTAAATGTATCCAATAGTAGCAGTGACTATCTGATTGCAAATAACCGTGAAGTAAAAGGCGCGTATTCAGTATCGTAGTTGAAAAGGGACAAAGTGTGGTGGAATAGGAGGCCACAATGATAGATATCCTTGTAAAGTATTGTAGCCTTTTCGAACAATTCTTGCTTAGTTTCACTTCACTAAGTTTTTATGTAATATGCCCTTGAATGTTTTTGACAGGCTTTAAGAGTTAAGACTAGCAGGCAGGAAAGCTGTTTCCTACTGCTAAATCCTTTTCATTTGACAACATGAATTGGAGTGATAATGTCTTCAGTAGACATCACGATCATCTTGTATTGTATACTTCAAGGTCTCAAGCCTATGGTATTTCGATCTTTTGAACAACTCGTTTTTGCTTTCAGTTAATGAATGACATCAAGTAAATACGCAGCACCATACTCTTGAGGGTTAAAACATATTTTAATTAAATTAATTTAATAAACAGTGTACTATAGGTATTAGGTAGTGCTACATCCCTTAATTTTACAAGACAGTGTAGAAATCTCGGATCAAGTCCCTTTCACCTCTTGTATTTTCTTCGTCAAGACAGAGTCTCAAAGTGTTATACAATATAGTAAAGTGTATACCGAAGGGAAATGTTACTACGTAACATTGAGGAGTATTTTTTACATGAAAAAATACATTTCTGATACAATAAAATCAAAATAACCACTCCATCTAACTATAGTATCTAAGTAGATTATGAACTATACCCTGAAGTTATACACAATTAAAGTTGAAAGCCAACGATAGACCTCAGATCCGTATTTAAATTCTTTACTGTAGTGAAGTATACGCGTAACATTGCAATATTATTGCAGATAATAATAAAAATTTGCATCGTATAGTACCGTATTGTACTTATCGTTACATATAATAAGCTAACCACTCCACGGATTGTACATCGGAGCTACTGGCTTTGATGAAGCTCTATTGCCTAATCATTACTCTAAAACTTAAATTTTTTTCTTTTAATATCTTCTATATTTGGTGAAAAAGGAAACCGACCAAGGTATGATAAGAGATAAAAATATTTTATGCGGAGTATGGATATAGATTGTGTTATAGTACAGATATTGTTATAAAATAAAATTATTTCTTGTTACTTCCATCACATTATAATAATAAAGTTATTGTTCTATGTTCTGTGCATCTGCATCAGCAATAATAGTAATATACTGTGCAATGCAGCAAGCTGTTAAAATGGAGTACGATATCATTTAGAATGCTTGTATATTTTTCGTGTTGATGATACTCAATTACATTATCTGAGATATAAAAGGCGTTTATCTCATATCGATAGTTATTCTACTGAACTAACTGTAGATAAATATAATCGACTGACGACTTCGCCTACACTGTACCTTGATATATCAGTTGTATGAAAAAGTACCACGCACGATACAGTACTGAGTTAATTCGTTCACAGTATACTAATTATGTTTGGCAAATTACTTCACCAATATTTCATCCACTTTATATTTAAATTAGCTTACAGCAACTGTACTTCAGTTATAACTTCAGTGAAGCAGCATTTATAGTTCATATAGAGTGAATCACTAAACTAAATGTTACCTCCACATGATACTTTAAATTTAGATATTTGCTTTCGATTATTGCTTTTGGTCCATGGATCCAGATCAGGAAAATAAATTTTCTAGTAAGTACAAATTATTAAATTTGTAATGATAATACTCCAAGTTGTTGTAATTCGGCATGTACTGGATAAGATAAATTGAATACTGTACTATGCACCTGGACGTAAAATGATCAATAATTTATTCAAGATTTTAAATTTCGATTTGACGTTTTCTATATACTGTAGTACGATATGCTTTCTACTCTATATTATTTATTCTGCTTTATGGATCAAGTTTTGCATATATATGAAGTGAATAAATTATTAACTTGCAGGCCAAGAAGTTGTATTCGATTCTCTTGGTATTGGCGTGCTAGAAAATGCATTTGCTGGATACAATGCTTGTATATTCGCGTATGGGCAAACAGGTATTACGATCATTACTATCAATATTGAAACTATCGCTAAGTTATATATTTCAAGTTTAATATATAAAGACTGTTACTTGCGTTTTCTGAAATACTGTAGTTTTAAAGATTTAGATATCTACAAAGCATTATTCACGAAACGAATTGTCAATAATAATGTGCAACTATTCTATGAACATACTTTAGCAGAGGATGCATATTGCCATTATGTGTGTATTTACTTAATGTTAAATGATGCCATTTAGGATCTGGTAAATCATATACTATGATGGGAACAGATACAGATAGAGGTATCATACCCAGGCTGTGCGATCGATTATTCGAAATGATATCACAGGTACCCTTGTGCTTTATTATTTTCAGTAGTCATTATTGCTGTTCATATTAAACTATGGAGTCTTTACAAATTAACGTGTTAAATGTCAAGTTAGTTAAAGGATAACCAAAATGCGCGAGTGCAATCCTGTTTTTTTACTTTTTTTAGAACGAAAAAGATGACTACACTTACAAAGTTGAAGTATCATATATGGAAATTTACAATGAAAAAGTTCGTGACTTATTAAATCCTGCGAAGTAAGAAGCATTGAGTTTAATGATCGTAAATTTGATCTCATTACATATTTAATGCATTGTAAAGCTTATGTTTAATTATTTCATTTACCTTAAACAGTCACAAAAAGCCTCTCAAAGTTCGAGAACATAAAATTTTAGGCCCTTATGTTGAAAATTTATCGAAACTAGCAGTATCTTCTTTTCAGGTAATTATCAGTATTGATTTTTCTTATGCTTGTTTTGCAATCCTTACTTATATAAGATTGTTATTCATGATAAACATACATACCGCATACTGATTTGCTTATAGGACATAGAAAACCTTATGATTGAAGGAAATAAATCAAGAACTGTAGCAGCGACTAACATGAATGCAGAATCAAGTCGTTCACATGCTGTGTTTAACCTAATTCTAACCCAAATAATATGTGATGAAGCTACTGGGGTATCGACTCTAGTTTTAATAAAACATCGTAATATGAAGCAAGTTAGAAAAAACATTTCGAAATTTTAATCATAGGCTTCCGGAGAAAAAGTCAGTAAAGTGAGTTTGGTAGATTTGGCTGGAAGCGAACGAGCAACCAAAACTGGCGCAGCTGGTGACCGGTTAAAGGAAGGCAGTAATATTAACAAGTTAGGAGGATCATTGGATTAATAAATACTTGATACAGTGACAGTCACTAAATACTTCTCACCCCTATAGATCATTAACCACTTTGGGCTTGGTTATATCCGCTTTAGCGGATGTGGTAAGAAATATTGCTTAGCTTTCAATAATTAAATATTTACTAATTCGAGGAATTGATGAAATCTAGGAGGGCAAACGTGAAGGAGGAAAGAAGAAGCCATTCATACCTTATCGTGATTCTGTACTTACATGGTTACTAAAGGTAACAATTTTAGCATTGTGACTTTAATTGTGGTATATCCTTTCTTAGTGCCTTAAGTAATATAACAAACTCTATACCTTTTTTATACTATATAGGACAATTTGGGTGGCAATAGTAAAACTGTTATGGTAGCAACGCTTAGCCCAGCGTTGGATAATTATGATGAAACATTATCTACGTTAAGATACGCCGATCGTGCAAAACGTATCGTTAATCATGCCGTGGTTAACGAGGATCCAAATGCAAAGGTTATTAAAATACAGCTGTCTAAGTTTAGAGGGATTTTATAGTGTAACTTGGCTGTTCACTTTCGCATCTAATTAGATTATACGTGAGTTGCGCGAAGAAGTTGAACGACTAAAAAGTCAATTGCGCGGCACAGGTCTACCAGGACCTGGTAGTAAGAGAGAGATGATGGGTAATCCACATGAGGTTAGAACACTTTAATAAACTCATTATTATACGCATAATATAATTAGCATCCATTCATAGGTTGCTGGTTTGAAAGAAAAGTTAGCAGAAAGCGAGACTTTAATGAAAGAAATGTCATTGACTTGGGAGCAAAAACTCAAAAATACAGAAAGAATACATCAGGTTTCAGTACCGTATTGGAGATCTTATCAAATGTTACCTAAAATTAACCGCTCTAACTTTTTAAATATTTTTTTTTAAAATAGGAAAGACAAGAAGTTCTACAAAACTTGGGCATATCTGTTCAATCGTCTGGTATAGCACTGGAACATGGCAAATTTTACTTGGTAAACCTTAACGCTGATCCCTCATTAAATCAACTGTTGGTCTATTATTTAAAAGAAGTAACTGCAGTTGGAAACTCAAACTCTAGTGTAAGATTTAGAGTTTCGTTCTTATAATATTACATGTCTCGTACTAACACTATAGTACCTAAATTTTTAATCGTGATGTTATAAATTTATTTACAGGATATACAGTTAAACGGCTTAGGAATACAACCAGAGCACTGTATACTAAACGTTAAAGAAGGCGATGTATATGTAAAGCCATTTCCTAATGCTAAGTAATGCAGATACAGTATGTACAGTCTTTTTATTGTTGAAAGTGAAATAATTGAATTGTTTATTTCGTAGAACTTACGTAAATGGTAAGATAGTCAATGAGGAAATGCTCTTATATAATGGCGATCGCATTGTTTGGGGAAATAATCACTTCTTTAAACTTAATTGTACAAGACAACGTCGTAAGTAGAGCATATACAGTACGATACGATAGCTACTATTACTGTTATTTGACATTTAAAATATTCTATATTTGATTACATTTCTAGCCGTAGGCGGTAACAACGTAGACTTGAACATAGTAGACTATCATTTTGCGCAAAAGGAAGTATTTAAGGAGGAATTAAGCGTAGGTTGGTATCGATTGAAACCCTATGGCCTAATTTGGTAAAATAGTTATCGTATCTGTTTTAGCCAATGATTAAATTTCAAAATTTCTTAGATCCAGTCCAAAACGTGATTAAGGAAATTGAACAAAAGTATCATGAAGAGAAACAAGGTTTGTTAAAAGTGTCTAAGTTCACTAACTAAATACTGCACAACGGTAGCTTTCTATTACTGAAATGAGCGTTAAATGAAACTAGCGCGAATTATCCTACTTTTGATAATGTTAAAGTAGTTACTTTTATGCATGAGAAAATTATTATCTAAGACTTAATAATTCTTGTATAGGTGCTTTACAGAAGCAGAAGGAAATGTACGAACAGCAGTTAGAACAATTGCGGAATCAAATGGCCTCTTCAACGCCTAAAAATGAAAAGCACGAAGTAAAGGTCACCGATGACTCTAAGGAAAATGATAATGAAGTACAGCGCACAGAAAACACAGATGTTACTTATGACGAACAACGAACTAATAATGGTAACATTCTCAATCAAGATAATGATGGTTACGAAAGGGCAGAGGTGTACGATGACGAAAATTATAACGAAGAATCTCAACGGGACTGGGACGAAGATAGGTACCTTAACTATTTTATTTACATTCTTTGATACTTACTAGTACACCTCTAAAAACTTCGATTCTTGTAGCGATTTCGCTTTTGAGCAAAGACTTATGAAATTGCAAGATGAACTTCTTGAAGCTAAGGCACTAGCAAGGTACGGACTTAATTTTCTGATAGAGAAATTTTAATTCTTAAATTATAGTTTACGGACTAGCTGCTATTAAATTCTAGGGAAGCTAATACGCTTAGCGAAGAATTAAACAAGGGAACTGAATTTCAAGTTACTCTACAAGTAATAAGCATAGGAATAAGAATACATGCCATGCTTTTTATCTATCCTTGACTACTGATACACACTTAAAATCTATTAGAAGAACCCTAAACTATCGTTCTTGTTGGTTCTAGATACCTACAGCAAGTCTTACCCCGAATAAAGAAGTATATTATCCTATGTCTTATTTTGCATTACAATGGTACTTTATAATAGGTATCAAGATTAATATTTTAATAAAAATTTCTATTTCAGAGAGATGTTCTCGGTTGTGAAGTTTCAATTATAGTTAGAAATAAGAGGAGAGGAACACAAAGTGAGTATATTTTTAATAAATGTTTGAGTGAGTGTTGTTCGATCAATGAATTGGAATCCTTAGCTGTTTCAAATTAAATGTTCAGCTTGGACCGTCGAAAAACTGGCTAATAAAATATTTGATATGAGAGAGCTTTATGAAATCGTTAACGAAGGTCAGCCTGGAAAGGTACAGTGTGCGCTGGAATTCTATCAGAATGTCACGCTTTTACATTTATTACGCTCTATATAAAATCTTTAACTTTTCATCAATAGACTTACCAAGGTAGTGACCCATTTTATGAACTAGAAAGTCACTCTCTGATCGGTGTAGCAAACGTGTTTTTGGAATGCTTACATCACAATGTTAAGCTTGACTATTCTGCACCTATAATCAGTCAACAAGGCGAGGTAAAAATCTATAAAACTATCTATTTATAACAGCAAGCAGCAAGTTTTGTTGCATATTGAATACACCACAGTGCCCTTGAATATGTTAAATACGTGAGCGCTAATGATTTATGATATCTTTCGAAGGTTGTCGGGCATTTAGCTATTGAAATCAATAGAATTGAAGGTTCGATAATTCTTATTATTATTACTTAGTAATAATTAAATCTAACTAGATATTACTGTCGAAAAATAGTTAGGTTAGAAGCTTATTATTGGTTAATTTTAATAGAACCAAAACTGAGAAGAGATCGCGTTGGGAATGCAGGAGACGTAGACGAGGATTTCTTGAATTATTATTATTCTAAAAGTAATCATCCTATTGAAGAGGCACAAGATATGGAATCAGAATCTTATGATGGTCTATGTGTTGGAGACACCATCCAATGCATGGTAATAGATAAAGGCGTATTGTAGTAACTTCATGCTTACTTAAATGACATATCTTTTTTTATTTATAGATAAAAATTAAATCAGCCTCGGGGCTGCCATCCACTATGTCAAACTATGTATTTTGTCAATATACTTTCTGGGATAAATCTGGCACTGTTGTGCCTCCAAACAATCCGATGCAATCTACCGCAGGAAGGACTAGTGATGTTGCATTCAATAACACTCAGGTTTGTTCATTTTTGTACGATGACAGGTGCAAAAAAATACGTTTTGCATAATAAGTTTGAATTGATTAATGCTGCTGTCATTAACCTAAATTAATGCGCTGCAAATAAAATAATAGCAATAGATTTGTTAATTAATAATAAGAGTCCATGTCTTACAATCAAGTACACTAGGACAGATGAAAGACTAGTTTTCTTCTTATATTTTTACTGATTGAGTCCTTCAAAGATTGAGTAACATCTGCTTCGTTTTGCTGATCTTATGATTTGTAGGTTTTCACGGTCGAAGTGAGCGATGATTTCTTGGATTATTGTTCTGACTGCTCCCTAGCAATAGAAGTGTGGGGTCATCGCAGTACGGGTTTCCTTAGTGGATTGTCAAATGAATTAGCGGATCAAGTTGAACAGCATAAGCCGAAGACGTTGAAGGAAAAGTATGCAATGAACTAAATAGACATTTACTCAAAAGAGTGACTATGGATACAAAACTTTTTGGACAGTTTTTCATAGATAGAAACTGAAGCCCTAATAGAAGAATAATTTCGTTTTATATATTAAGGTGGTATGATTACATACATCAAGTCGAATTATGGGTTGAGATTTTAGAAATTAATGATGACGGTGAATACGTCCCGGTTGAAGTACTTCCTCGATCCGATAACTTAAGCGGAGGAATTTTTCAATTGCGGCAAGGCTTCGCAAGGCGTATGTTCGTAAAAGTGAAAACTGTTAAAGACAGTGGTGGCCTACCGTTGGCTATTGAGTCTATAAAGTCAGTAAGTTTGGGTAGTATCTGTTCGAGGTCAAAGTTGCAAAAGAGTATGGACAGCTTTCAAGACAAAGATCTTGTTAGGTAATTGATGATCGGAATTATTCCTACTACTGACACTGTTAATGATTAAATAATATGATATTGTAGACTTAGGGAAAAGTGGACAGCTGGTTTGATGAAGAAACGAGAGTACCTTGATGAACAAATACATGCGCTAATTGGCGTAAAAGGTAATAATACAAAATAATTGAAAAAGTACTGTATATATCGTAGTAAACATAAATTAATTTCTTTCTTATTTTCGTTTCGTAATGTGTATTAGATAAATCTCCAGCTTCAGCATTGCGAGAAACGTCCTTGATTGACGAATGGGTCGCTCTCACAGAAGAACGTAACGCGGTCCTGGTTCCAACTCCAGGGTCTGGAATCCCTGGTGCTCCACCAGCTGAGGATTGGTAAGCTGTTTTAGTTCAAGCTGATTTAATGATGCTAGTCTTAATACAAACTATTTTAAATAGGAAACCTTTGCCAGGAATGGAGGATGCTATACCAGTCATATTTATGGATTTAAGCAGTAAGATATTCTACTAGTCACTGGATATTAGTTTTTGATGATTTACTATGATTCTTACAGTACAAGTGTATCTGCGTTAATTAATTTTTATTACTAAATAGATGACCTACGAACTGTCAATAATGATCCTGAGATGATAGATGCAATTGGTGCACAATGCACAATTTTCCGGGAAAATCGTTATACCAACGTTGATTTACCAATTATTAGATATGAAGATAATGGGGTAAGATAGATGTGCGATCATTATGTATCATATCATATAATCTACAATAAACTGTAGCCTTATCAGTACAGCTAGTACTTCCATCGCTTCTCCTTCAAAAATGGATATTTTTTGTAATGTAACTAGTGTTGTACAATCAATTCCTGGGACAGCTCTGTCCATGACTCCATCTACCTTAATCGTTTAACACCGGCTTCGGAAAGAGTTTATATGATCCTATCTGTGAGTTACAAAAAGCTTTATTAATGAATCTACTTGTAGTAATAAACTGTGATATTTCTAATATCGCAGAAATCGTTCTTCATGTTGAACCTCTCTATTTTTATTTTAACTTGATAAATATCGCAGGTTGTCATTAAATTGAGCCATCCGGCACCTCTGGAATTAATGCTAAGAAAAAGAATTTGTTTAAAAATTATAAAGAGACAAGGTTTCACTTTGTCGTTATTCAAACGCTTCACACAGGTAATAAATGTCTAAATCTATTATTAAAAAAGTTATAAATTATTCAAATTTTGTAACTGATGTACTATTTTAATAATATTTCAAATTTACTAGACTCCTCGACATAATTGTGGTGTAACGTATACATTGGTGTCAAGAATTCCCCAAGTATTTATAATATAATATACTTTTTATCTTAATGCTGTCTACACGTGATAGTAAAACTACTTCATCTTACAGCATATCGAAGATGAAGACGAAGAAGTGGATGATTTAACAGAAGTAACCCGTGATGAAGATGAAAATGCCGATGATAGCAGTAACATGTTGAGAAAATATACGAGAGGCGTCTCTAATGTTGAAAATATCTTAGCCGTTGATCGGCTTAGACAGGTTAGAACACTATAGCTTTATTTACAACGTCTTTTCAAGGGTTTTCATAGTATTTTCAATCTCGTAGGAGGTTGCTGTGAAGGAAAAATTGGCTGCTACCGGGAAATCTTTAAAGCAAACATTCTCAAGTACCCCAAATTTACTACGGGTAAGCAAAGTTAGATGCAAAAAATGAAGATAAAAGTCTTTAACTATATAAGTAAGAGTGTAAGACTGTAAACCTCTATGGTGTAAATTTGTTTATTAGGTCGATAGCGGAAGTAGCCCAATGGTTAGAGGATCCCTTTCTAGAGTAAGTTTATTTCCGTGCATCAAGAATATTTTTTGTATCATTATCTAACAAGGATTTGTTTTTTAGCTGAATTACAATAGCCAAACATTTACGGATCTCCAAACTACCCGTCGGACGTCATTCACTCAAGATCGCTCGTCGCATGCAGCAAGACGAATAGCGGACCATGCTAAAGTAAACGCATCGTTATCGTTCGATAATAACGAAGAAGACATGGTTAGTAAGCATGGCCGTTCCGAAAGAAGCAAATCGTTTGGTGCTGTCGACGCAAGTGATGCCTATAGTAAACGAAGCCCGTCACTTCATTTGCCAGGAAGAGCTAGAAATATGAGTGCATTAGGCAATCTACATTTACCGCAAATTTTAAGTCCTGCTCCTGATACTTCATTAAATTCGAATACAAATTCAAAAGGCGTACCAATGTTAGTTCAGCCTGCTCCTGATACTTTGCTTAAATCGCAAAAATTCAGTGCTGCAAGTAAATTAAGCGCCTCAGCTACTTCACCAAGCGGTGCGGCTCTTTCGAAAGTTGCGTCTCCCATAAATAATATTAATAATAATAATAGTAACAATAATAATAATAATAATAGCATTAATACTTCTACAGGTAATAGTAATAACAAATTTAAAGGCAGTTTTAAACGCTCAGGATTAGATAGTTTATCTGAATCTTACGAAGTGTTGGATAGCGACAATTCTGATCCTAAAACTCTCCTAAATTCTGCAAAAGTTGCCTTACTTAAAGATGGCGGTAAAGGCGAAATAGATGCGTAGTTTTTGTTGCGGATAAACATAGTTAATTAATTAGTTACCCAAGCATATCTATTTTAATCGATCGTGCTATAAGATATAGGGGCTGTTTAATATTTCGTATTGGATGAAAAATATCTATCATGTTGCATGAATGCATTTTAAATTTATCGATATATAATTTTATAATCAAATCAATTTAAGTACATTAGCGATCCTAAATGTCTTATAATTTTTGAATGCGGATAAGAAGCTTTTTGTAGCTGAATGTAAATAAGCATACCACGAAGTTTATAGCTACTACCGAAGCGGCTTTGCATTAACTACGTATTACAATTACTTAAAAATGGATATTATATTGAATAATGGGAAATTTTTTGATGTTTGGTCAAATTATCGTTGATTATTGGCAAATTGCAGTATTATTTTCGTATTATTGTACGGTAGAAGCTTTAATTTAACGTATAGTATTACGAGTAAGTTATCTACAGTATTGTACAATATTATACAATGTATTGGTACAGTACCGGTCTCCTTCAAATTAATGAAATTTCTGCTTTACATGATTCATGATTGATTATATAAATTGCTAAGCGATAATAGCGTTAGCATGATTTAGTTTGCTATTTGAGATGATACACTGATAATGCTATGGTGTGTAACTGTGTATCTTGCTTAATTCGAATTGTGAAAATTTTCAAAGTCTGGCTGTGATGAATCTTTTTTACTCCCTTTTGAACTTCGCAAAACAGACTCCATTTGCGATACTTCGATGGCTTACTTAAATTTTGAAATTTCTATTGTGGTTTTATTCACTTTATTACAGGATACGGACAATGTATAGTCTGTTGTATTATTGGATTTAGAAATGCGTCTTGTTAGATATCATTTGTAAAAGCTGAATCTAATCTGTTAGTGCTGCGTGCATCGCATCATATTGGAAAGATGCTATTGATATCATACAGTATAGTCGTAATTTTAACTTTGACTAGCTTGCAAGTACGTTGTATTAAACTGATAGGGTATTATTACTATTTTATTGGTGAAATTGCTTCTCTGTTATATTGTGTACGTATAACCAGTCATTACCTAGTCATCGCTGGTCTTTAGTACCTACAGTTCATTAATGGGTTAACCATGGCATGAACTACAAGTCTACAAGGCAGAATATCTAACAGTGCATGACCATGGCCAAATACTGCACTTCGTTATGACAGCATTTAAATATGCAGACGGTTGATTTTGAATTGACTGATTTTCTTCTGAAATGAAGTAATATTACATTGAATCTCGTTATCTATTACTAAATTCTACTAGGGAAACCATTACTATATATAAGATTATAACTATTATGTAAATTAGAAGCAGTGATTTTGAAATTGGCAATTTGCCGACAATGCAATTCTCTAATTCATACTACTTATAGTAAGTAGTAATTTTTCGACATTTACCGTCTCATCGCTAGTCATTGGTATCAAAAGTCCGTCCGTCTTATATTTATTGCCGTACAGTACAGTACTGTAGATTAATTAACTCAAAGAGCTCAAGTACTGTACTGTACAGTAGTTGCATTGTGCAGTGTACAGTACACACTTTACAAACCCAATTGTCACCCCCTGAGTACAGTACAAACCAAACTCGCTACAGTACAGTACTTTCAATTGGGTTTGTGCAGTACTGTACAGTACTGTACACTGTAGAGCGAGCGTAATTTTCACTTGTGACTTTCACCCGACAGTGTCACACTCATCATATAGTATGTGTTGATCCCATTTTCGTATAGCTTTGAAGCCGTAGGAGGGTGTTAATTGCCGCTGCACGTTAATCGGTGCTTAGAACAGCATTATCTTTTCAATTTCTTTCTTATTTAAAGTTCATACGGTAAGTTCACTTAAAATTTATAAAATTTCGTTTCATTTATCAATCGCTACGTTAATCCAAGGACTAGTAACTCTAATCGTTGCAACGATCGGGGATATAATGCATAATGCTTAGTCTGGTTGTAGACACTTGTAGTCATGTACAGACAGTACTGTACAGTGTACAGTACAGTATAAACGTACCTGTACCTGTGGAGTAAGGTACTGACTGCATTATACTGTACTGTGTATGGTACTTGGTTTTTTAATAGGATGCCTTCTTCATTCTGTCATGCATGAGCTGATGAACAGTTTCTTTACAATAAGTTTTTTACCATAGGTATAGAAATACATATGGGCATTGAACTAGTTCAGATGCAGTTTACGAGACATGCATGGAAAGCTGATTATTTCTTCCTTGTAGTCGCTACCTTACCTCTCGTAGGAGACAAGCAAAAACGCCAAATCATTATAGCCGCATAATTTGGTATATCTTTCTGCATCGGTACCCTACAATGTACATTGCTACAATATACTGTACAGTACTGTATTCTAAATACTGTACACTGTACAGTATACTGACGAGTGGCACTTTTCGCCCGACTTCCTACGTTTTACCGTACTGTATCCGTATCAAGATCTCTACATACAATATCAGTAATGTTGGACAGAGAAAATTTTCCATTCTCTATTAGTTCTATTAGTCTTGTAGTGTTTCCACATATGGGCCCACTTCGAACATTGGCCGCAACCTATACATATTATATATTATACAGTGCATCATCTCGTCAAAATATTGTGCCAAACACCTCGTTATGACAGTACTTTAAGTATGGAGATGATCGATTTTAAATGTGACTAATTTTTTCTAAATTACTGTAAGTAATAATATTACGTTGAATCTGTCCGTTACTAAGTTCTGCTATACAGTACTGTACTGTATTTATTAAGTAAGCATTTTTCGATCAGAAAAGTCCGTCTGTCCGAAATGTACTGTATTCGTGAATCGCCTACGTTCCACACAAGTGCAGCTTTGGGTCCCGTTTTCCCCCTTCAAGTACAGTACTGTGCTATACAGTGTACAGTACAGACAGTAGTTCTGGTACTGTAGTCTGTAGACGCCTTTTTACTGTACTGTACAGTGTACAGTACATTGCACTCCACGAACTTTCACTTTTGTTAATCCAAGGTAAATTTTCTCTTCTTACGCGTATACTATAAAAAGCTTGCCAAAGAATGAGTCAATCAAGCCCGGCCGATTTAAAAGACATGACCATTGGATTCATTGGAGCTGGCAAAATGGCACAAGCTCTTGCTAGTGGATTTATCGCATCTAGTAAGGATATATAAACAATTTGAATCATTATACTGTCAATGGATTCCTTTTTTTTTTTTTTTTACGCCGCATAGCATTCATACTTCACATTACATTGTTCAGTTGACATAAAATAATCATTCAATCAAGGGAGCTAGCTTGATTTTGCGACGTTTTACTGATTTGGAAATAAAATATCATTAAGAAATAAAGCTATTTTACGGTAGACTGCCTACAATGTTCTAACGTGTTCTATGGACGTCTAGGATGATTATACTGTTTTCATCATCAAAATAATAGTAATTACCTACTCCTTTACTATTAGTACAGTATCAGTGTCCACTGGATGTTCATTTTTGTATGGATTGCTTCTTTTGAATAATACGATACCGTACCACGTACAGTAAGCCAGAAAAGAATATCAATGTGAAAGATCGATAATATTACTATTATGTATGATAGCAGCATTAAACTGATCTATCCTTTTATTTTATTTAATTAATTTTGAAAGGAGTAGCTTCTGTAGACAAATTATTTGCCAGTGCCCCTTCAATGGAGTCGCTCCAAGGAATTAAGGTAATTTTTTCTAGCACGTGTTGTACGTACTGTAGTTGCAGGGTACAACGATAAGCCATTGACTGTGTTCGGATCATATCTCTAGCTGTTGACTACAGTAATCCTTGTTTAATAGGTTATTGTACATACTACATAATACCTTAATTAATGCTCACGATGGTGGTGACTTCACTTTTCCTGGTAAATTTGTATTTGACATGATTTTACTATACAATACAGTAGATTATATAGTACAACATTGACAAGGCGATAGCGGTCTAAATGAAGCTGTAATCTGATACAGTGTTGCAAAAGTGAATAGGGTATACCACCTTGATTATAATTATAATCAACTAAGCGTTAGCCGTGATTAAAATAGACTTTACATTGAACCAAGTTCAATCCCCTACCTGATTTGGGTTATTTAGGTGACTCCGCGGTACCGCACCAGGGACGTCACGCCGGTACAATTCTGTAACAATAAAGTTCTGATGCAATCTCGGATTGTTCTAAATCTTATTTGTTTATACTGCATTCATATATGGTATGCAGAAGTACGCTTTTGACTTTACCGCACTACAGTACTGCACTTCTTCTATTACGAAACAACATTCATATACTATTGTAGATTACAATCTCCATCTACCATAGTATAGTGTAATACTTGTACGTCGAGCCATGCCACATAACTCGGAATAATCTAAGCCTATCAAATCCTTAAATTTCCAACGAAACCTGGATGTATCCTCTTGACCATGGAAAATATAATTTTCTCATGTTAGCAGGATGCGTCACATTGTACTTTGAATGCAATAGTTAATGCTTTAGAATGGCATGTGCATTTTATTTTAAACAATTATATACAACAGATTTGTACTGCCAAGTACTATAGGTCGGAGTAGTAATCTGCATTGTTTGTTTTATTTCTTAATTGTTCTCATTGTACCGCCTTCTACTATATTCTTTTGCTTAGGAAAAAATTAATAATATCAATGTTACTACTGATAACAAAGACATTGTACGCAAAAATGACGTCATAATCGTTGCCGTTAAGCCGAATATCCTATCACAAGTCCTGAAAGAGATCGCTCCGGTTATTAGAAGCGAGAACCTAATTATTTCCGTTGCTGCTGGTATACGAATACCGGCAATAGAAGATGTATGTCATTAAAGAATATGAATCAACAGAGTTTAGAATTGATAGTTGTTATTACAGTAAAAATTGCGTGAATGGATGTTTAAAATGTGTGTACTGTATATATGTACAAATCTCTTTCTTGAAATCTGAATGGCAATTGAGTATGCATTGATTTTTTGATTGACTTGAAGCAATTTGTATTAGCCTAATCAGCTAAATGACAGTGAATTGGAGCATATAAATTAGAGCCCAACTTTTACTTACTTATAGCCCTTACCGAACGGAACAAGAGTTGTACGAGTTATGCCCAATACTCCATGTTTGGTCGGTGCTGGAGCCTCTGCTTATTCCCTTGGTACCTATGCACAATCTAGGGACGCCGAAACTGTAAATAAGTTAATGTCAGCTGTTGGCTTATGCGAAAAAGTGCCGGAATCACTTATAGACGCCGTTGTTGGTGTTAGCGGAAGTGGACCAGCTTATGTAAGATATTGAAATGAAATCACCTCGTACTTTGATTGATCAACCTTAGCATTTTCTGTATCATATACTGTGTATCGCTGTAATGAATCATTGCAATTTGTAAGGCTTTGTTAATTAAATCAAGCCTCCTTAGTAGCTGAGTAATCAACGCGGTACACGTATAACCATATTAGACAAAGATAAATCGTTACTCTAATTTCGATCTGTAAACTAACGAATTGTTTAGTTACTATTATTAAGCTAGCTCGTTGAAACTATAGTTGAAAACAATAAGCATTAATTTAAATTTTAATGAGTCTGTTGGACAAAGTAGTGACTTACGCGCATACTCGTATATAATCACAACTATTTCCTGATGTCCAAATTCGGCACAATATTTATTTAAAATTCTAATTAGGTAAACTTTACACTATCCACTGTATAAATAAAGTTACACTCGTAGCATCACTTCTTCTAAAAATTTATGTCAAGTCAATTTGTGGCACAATTGTCGTTGATTATAGGCTTTAAAATTTAAAGTAAATTTTAATTTTACTCCTTTATTTATTAAATCATAAATTAATAGATGTTCGTAGCCATAGAAGCATTGGCTGATGGTGGTGTTAAAGCTGGTTTACCACGTCATTTAGCCTTAAAATTAGCTGCACAGACTCTATTGGTACGTTATCTCACTTGTAGGCAGTGTATGATACCATAATCTATATTCTAGATCATAACAAGACCAATAAAAATTAATAGTCTTATTGCTAGTTAAAGTACAGATAGCGAATTTGAATAATTGACCAAAGGTGATAACATATCTGCAATATAAATGTTTATTGGATAGGGTGCTGGAAAAATGGTAATGGAAATTGGTGCACATCCAGCTGAGGTATTGAATAGCACCTGATCATGCCATGTTAAAGACAGGAATTATTCGTATTAGTCAGCCATTTTTTATTTTGAAGTATTTGTTTACTACATTCTTATTGAATCATCAGTAAAAGTCCTTAAATTGGATAGATGCATAGTTGACGTAAATGTGTATTGAAATAGAATATATTATTATTTCATTCTAGTTGAAGGATGAAGTTTGTTCTCCTGGTGGTACCACTATTGCTGCGGTTCATACATTAGAGAAGAATGGATTTAGAGGGGCCCTAATCGATGCTGTTTTAGAGTCATGCAATCGTTCCAGAGAATTAGGAAATTAATCTTTATTATTTATGTTTACCTTTCTTCTTATACCGTTCTTATATTCTATAAATAAGTTTGAAATGTTATTTTTAAGTGCGAGAAAAGATATTGCTATAAAGTAAAGTTTAAATATTTATGAAATTGAGATAGCCAACATTGATACATTCTTGAATAATATAATTTTACAGTTAGTATATGGAAACCATATGGCATAGAATTCGTACACTGTATGCGAAAAGTACAAGATCCATATCCTATCCACTGTATCCACTGTTGTAGTTTTCAAATACTGCAGATGCGGAAAGCGATTTATCACTAATATAGTTGAATTTACTCTATACGAAATCACCTTATATGATGGTATATCATGCATTGGTGCTGTCTATATTGTTGTAAACACTACAGTGCACTTATGTGACTGCATGTGTGAGTAATGAATACACTTGTGTAGTAGCAATTAATACAGTACAATCAATTCGAGTTCTATATTTGAAGTGCAATATATGTACTGTATGTGGCATCGGGAAAGACCAGCAAAGCGAGCTAGACATGACTACTATTAAATTATGTACTGTAACACACTTACTACGGGACAAAATAGGACGGGAAGTGAAGTGAATATAATGCGATGGGACATGGTTGATTCGATGTTGCAGACCACTGCTGTACAGTATAGTATATTTTTATAACACACTTTAATACGATATTCGCTGGTTCTACAGTACAGAATAGTGCCATAATCCATCTATTATTGTTTGAAGTTGTACACAGCGCAGATATAAAAGTCACCGTGTCATTTTCAATGATTCGGCACTTAAGAGAAGTAATTAGACATCTTTAACATACTGTAGTCATACACTTTATGCAAACTTTAAATTTGTGTAATCTTCCTTTCACATAGTACACCTGATATACATACTGTCAGTACTGTAGTATTGCTACGTATTGTGACAGAACAGTTTCCATTATTTATGAGTACATATGGACTGCTGTAGGGAACGTGTGAAGACGCCATTTTGAAATTTCACTTGACGTGAACGTGCAACATTTTAGCTGTATAGGGACCTCTCGATTTATTTTTATTACCAATCTACAAGTCCACGATTTATAGCATAGGATAAGGGTAACCTCATTTTTTCTACAGACTGTACAGTAGTAGGAGAGAAATAGGTCTTTCACTACGTAACGGTATCAAATATGTTCGATATTGTTGAAATTTAAAGTTTTATAGAGCGTACAAACTATTTCTTAGCTCATTTTGCTTAAGCTTTCCTGGGTATTTCTTAGCTTAATTATAAAAGAGTTAATCGGCTTTAGTAAGAAAAAAAGCTTTGAGTTATTTTACCCATTAATTATTGCAGACTACTGTACTAGATACATCCACCTACAGAACTATACTATCCAGTACTGTAGTAGTGGATAACGTACAGTATATGAACTGATTCATATTTACAACCGTTATTATCCAGGACGTCTCTTATACTGTATATATTCATTTCACTAGTACGTGTTTTTTTGCAATATCATTTATTGCTGTTATGTACAGTGTCCTATTTTGTCCCTGATTTAAATAACCGATCCTGTAACGAAAATGATTTCTTCAAATTTAGCTGCTTATTTAATAAATTCATAGTCACTTAATTACGATCACTTCATTTTTAGCCCTTTTAGCTGGTGATTTTCTTCCGTAGTAATTACAATTTAAATGGAAGCAACACAATAATCACAGCATGTCATTAATAAGGATACAGTAATCATTCTAAGTACAGTAGATGACAACGCCGATAATTATAATACGAAGGGTCGGAAGGGACCCAGTATCCATCCACCTAGCGCTTGGCGTAAGGAGGTACAGCCGTGCAGGTATTTTGTCCACGACTATTCTATACTACGCTATATTTGTTAGATTGTGCGATGTAATACTAAAACTTGTAATTATAACGCGTTGTAAGTGGAATAGCGCACTTATATAAGCCGCCACTTTTCAATGCAATAAAGAGAGAGGCAGAGTTTAGTAGTTAGTTTTACAATAACTTCCAACTAAGTGTTTAATTTCTTGTCTCTATGCTAAGTGAGAGTAGTACCAACTTTCAATACATTTGTTAGTATTAATTATTAACTAGTCTAGATAGTAATACACTACAACAAGGACAGTATGGTACAGTACTTTATACTGTAGACTACAGTACAGTACTGTACTAAAAAAGACTGGCCTTATTAATACTGTACCTTATTGTACTGTACTATACTCAGTGGACTACATGTACTTCATCAAGTCCCTGGTATACAGTAACTGTATAGGCCCCATAGAGGTCAGAGAAAAAATAATCCTCTATGGTACACGCATGTTGATCTATGTGTTGACGTAGTCAAACATCGTACAGCATGATCTCGTTTGCGTATGTAGGTTAAAAGGCAAAAGCACTTCGTCATTCTATCACATTCCATTCGTTACTAGCCAATATGTCGGAGCCGATTAAAATCATCAACAAACTGTTTATTTCATCGACTATAACGAGTCCATTGGAAGCAGCTTATATTGCATTCCATGCTTCACTCATTGCAAGTGGATTTCAATGTATTGGTTTAGGAGATGAGGTTAGTTTGAAGGCTAAATGCATTGAGTAGTCAGGATGGTGTGGAAGATCGTCAGGTTGTTTACCAATGCATGATGCAATTGAAATCAATTTTTTTTTCATCTTTTCTCTAGTCAGCCGCCAATGAGGATATAGGAACGGATAATTTACCATCAGAATGGAATAAAACGAATGTATTTGCTCTTCGATATAAAAATAAATCTGATCGAAAGTTATTGGTCAAAGCTTTGGCTATTGATCGTGTTTTAGCTATTAACGCTTTGGTAAATGGCCGCTTATTGCATCAAACTAGATTTCCTACTTTTAAGTTGAAATAACAATTGTACAACACTAGTGAGGAATGATACTGTAGGAAAAGAGCAGTAGTTCTGTTGTAGTAAGTATATTTTCTACTATTCCATTGCAGAATGCCGAAGAGGATGTTGCCAATATTTCTATCGACGTGAAGCGACATGTTGAAAATGATCAAGATTTCAGTACTGCAAAAGGGTATGTACATCTACAGTACAGGACAACAATATATAGTAATCCATAGGCAATATTTAGTTTTATTGATGCTGTGATTTACCTCTTCTTTAGCAAAACATTAAGATAAAACACTCTACATCTGTCATACATAGCTCAATATGTATTAGCATTTTATTCATCTTTATTAGTAAGATATTATGATGGAATATCCTACATTTATTATACTTAGTTCATTAATTAGCTTCGCAAGAATGGCGTCTTGCATTTGCGTACCTCAATATATAGATATACGTTAACATTTTATCTTTATTAGCAAGATATTGAAAATGATGTTTCTGCATTTATTATTCATAGCTCAATATAGATTCATACTTGATTCATCTTGATTAGCAAAAATATTAAAATGAGAACACCTTACATGCGTATCTCAATATACGCGTATATTGACACTTTATTCATTATATCAACTTAGCGAAAATGTATACAAGGAATTATCAGAGCTATTGGAGATTTTAACTACTTTCATATCGCAAAAACTTCAAGCTGACAATAAACCCCAGTCTAAGTAAGTAATTAATACAGGCGATAAATGGATAAATTATGAAATAGTCATTGCAGAAATAGAAATTTAGCCTTGTATTTAGGGTTGAATAATTAATACTTGCGATACAGTAGTAACAGCAAGTAGAACCTCTTGTAACTGTAGTGATGTGTACTGTTAAACAGTACTTTCACTACTTTAAATTCCCTTCATTCCTACGGTAATGGGACGAGAATGCTTAGCATTAAGTCATCATGCAATTAGATTTTCTTTCTATTATTTAAAATCTTTGTTATCATACAGAAATGTACCACATCGCTACGCTGGTAGTACAACGGTCACAAGGCAAGTGCCACCTTCTCGTCCTCCAATTTATCCTGAAGATGATCCATTGCGAATCGGACCTATGCATGTTCCGCGTCCAAGGTTAGACTACGAGTATTTTATAACCCTATAGTCCGTTGTATTATATTATAGTATTTTGAGGAATAGAAACTTGATAATTACAGTATAACCGATGATAGCTGGCGGTTGTACAAATTTTAACTTTTAATATAAATACTCTTATACATCCTTAGTTACCAGCAACCATTTTTTAATCCGGATGGCGATCGAATTCCATGCATGGGGTAATGATCCGTTATCGGCATGAATTTCACTGTAACTATTTGGCAGCATGCAAACGATATGTGTATACATAAGTTATATAGTGAAGTGCTAAACATTTCTTTGTTTTTGAAATGCTAATTATGTAAAAATATTTCATATCCCGAAATAGAGGAGGTAGCATGTTGTTTGATCCTCTACGCTCAGGTGGTATTAGACCACCCAATAGTTCACGAAGGTTTCCGCCAGAAAATATGGGTGCAGTCCCTCCAGGAGCTAGATATGATCCAGTAGGTCCTTTCGGATTTGATCCTAGCGGACACGGCCCCAGAAGAGGAGAAGGGTTAGTCTGATGTTTACATCGCATACTGTATAAGAAAAGTTGGTAAATTTTGTATACTTTCTATTAGAAGTTTATTACTTCGGTGCAAATTGAACGTTGCTTCATTATCGTTCACTTGGATAGATCGTAATGCTGTCTTATAGATGATATTAAAGTATATACTCGTATATACAATTAAAAAGTAGAAATAGATTTAGTATTTTTATCCGTGTTAATAGCAAATGTCTGATACGACCGTCTGTTTATTGCAAAGAGGAAGGTATTTTATATGCACAGTACTGTACATTAACGTACATTCACATAAGTCAATTAATATATATATACTATCTACTCTTAGGGTGAATCTAGATCATCTGCCCCCTCCTGGTTTTGGGTCAGGTTTTGATCCATTTATATGATTCTTCAATTTCAAACTGGATAATTTTGCCTAGCAATTGATAATAATACTTGATTATGATGTAGAAGTATACTTTACACTCTAAAAAATTGTAAACTTTTAGTATACTGCGGTAAATCTAACTTTAGTAAAGTGAATATAACCGTACTTAATTTAATACGATTTTTGATTAACCCTGCTAACAGGAAACGATAAATTCGTCGCAGAAAATGGTGTAAATTTTCAATGAGTAATTAATTATTTAAAGACAATCTGAAGATAGTTTGCTGTCCTTTGTATACTAAAGCATTTGTAGTTATTGTTTACATCATACTATTTATGCTGTTCTATAGTAGCTTGTTGCCTGTGTGACCATTCCTATACTCTGATAGCTACTTCAATAATAACTTCAAACAACTTCCACGTACTAAAGTATCGGTATTACGTTTGATATTAACGCTTTCAATCTTTTCATCACGAGGCCTAGTGTCTAATATGGAAAAATGCGATATTGTATATATATCATTTTATCACTACCTTTTGGTAATACAGTATCTTAATAAATATGCCGAATCTCTGATCGCTGGTAAAAGGTAACGATATTGAAATGATGACAAATCAATGTATTTCTCTTTCAAATATGAAGTATTTTCGGTTTATCATACTTAGTAATTGTGAATGTATTACTAACAATATTTACTCGTATATCCTTACTAAGAACAAATAAAAATACCCTTGCAAAGTGTTACTGATTACGATTCAAAGTTTTTCATATGGATACGCTCTTATATCAAAACCAAAGAGTTAGATTCGGATACACTAGTTATTGTTATGAGTTGAAAATTTATTGATATATAAAATACTATGGTGCATAACTACAATTAGACATAATTATCATCATAACAACTACGGTTCTACACATGATTAAGATATCTTCATACAGGATAAAAAAATAACAACCGTCACTTATGAATTACGATTAAGTTATTTTAGATTGTAATCACGTACAGGATTACAAAAAAATTCCCTAGGATAGAACATATGCGCGCATAATAGCAATAAAATCTGACAGTAATCAAGCAAGCAGTAAGGTGGTTACTTTACATTAAGAACGTCGACAAATATTATAGCATTCACTAAAATTCATTAGCTGGCAATTCGAGAGCCAGTACCGTTGCAATACTATGCACTTATCATATAATAACTAACCAGTAAATATAGCATAACTTAATTTGAATAATTAATTAATTAATCTAAGAATTAGGTTTTCAAAAATTAATTAAAATGTATATCAAAGAAAGATGAATCTAATAGATATGACCAGATACTTATACAAAAATTTACATGTCAAAGTCGGCGAACGATTGTTAACAGATCACTGCAGATATTTCATCAAAGTCTTAAATTACTTGAATACATAAGCGCATATTGCACTCGTACACTTCATTGAAAGCTAATTAGTGAACGTAAATTATAGTCCCATTTGACACGGCAATTTCAAGATAGATAGCTACCATATGGACTAACGAGAGCCATACGATTTCAGTATCCAATAGCAAATACGAATTTTGTTGTATAAACCAAGGATTTAAGATTACTGCATACAGCAACCACCGCTTCCTCCATTTTGCTGCGATACAGACTTCAAGCGTCTTTTGGGTCTGTAATGCTCCAAGAAACTAAGCTGTTTCGAATTAATGGCACCACGACGCTTCCTTTGTAATTACAATGATAAATACACGTTAAAATCGATATAATATTCAATACAGATCTCTTTGCTTGATTACTGTGTCACTTACAAAATGTTAATAGTCTATCATGAAGTATTGCAGCTATTAATTTATGATATAAAAATAAATATAAAGCTTACTCCCTAATAAATTTGACAGCATCTTCGTATTTCATGCCGGCTTCCATTAATGCAAGAGCAACCAGAACCGGAGCCCTATAAAAATTAAACCGTTAGCATGTGCCATTGACCAAATCCGAAAAGAGGAGGACTCCTTATTATCTGTTAGTTGTAGGCCAGCATTAGTGCTCACCTTCCAAGCCCAGCAACACAGTGAATTGCTACACAGCAGCCCGGTTTTTCAGCAAATCGATCAATTAACAAGTCAAACCATTCCTGTACCACCTTAGGAGGAGGTGGACCACCATCCTCGAAAGGCCAATCCTGAATATACGTACGAATACGATGAATAAGATGTACTGCACATGATGCACTTTTTTAAAGTACAGATTAATTAATTATTGACAACACTAGCATTGCTTAATGTGTAGTTTCAAACGGTAGTGATGCCGATCATACTCTACTCAGTGAAATTGGTCACTTACGGTAACTTTAATTCCCTCGTCTACTAGCAGGCTTGCTTCATAAGACGGTTCGCATACACGAATTAGATCAGTAGCACCATGATTTTTTAGTTGCTAGAATTCAAAAATAAGGGTATAGTTATTACAGCAATAAAATATATTTTTAGATACTTGAGTATTTTTCTAGCGACACTTGCACTGGATTAGAGCTGTTAACTACCTTAATAAACTGCGGTATAGTGACAGTTGTTGGGCGATCAGTAATTAGAAATCGCATGCCCTTGAATTCAACAATGGATGGTCCAGACATTCCACCTCGAGACATCATTGATTTTTTATACTTTTGGAGTCTCTCACTATACTCAAAGCCAACTATTACAGAGATTGCTACACCGTTAATGATTTCTTTCTCCCTAGACTGGGTACCAATAGCAACAGTTGCCACTCTATCACTAATATTATGTACATAAAATGGCACGCTCAGTTGAAGGTTGCAATCCTACTCAGACCATATATACGTATTCGATATTGAGGTAGAACAGTGTAGCACAATTTCTCCACAAGGCTTGAAAATTACCTTTGCCAAAATTTGAGACTCGTAAGCGTAGTACCTGTCATTAACTCTAAAAGAATTTCGTTTTTACTGGGATCTTCGATTCTCTACCAAGAATCTTTGCCGCAAGTATTAACAATAAATTTCACGTTTCACAGTAACGATTATATTGCAAAAAACAAGATCCAATTAATCCATTCGGTGATGTGTTGATTAAAGTAATTCTAGCTGTACCAACAGTTTTCGAATTCTTTTCCTATACTGATATTCTCTATTGAAATGCTATCCAATATAGCAGGAATATCCTTGGAAGATAATATTTTAATTAATTCGTCCCGACAATGATCTCTGCTAATAGTGCTGGGCTTGGCACCAATCGCCACTGTCTTTCAACAACTCAGTTAGTGAGTTAAAGCCACAGCGAAAAACCTTTATGAATTGCAATAATAAAAAATTCTTGATCAAATTGAATAATTTCTATAAAATGTTACTAGTAGACAAAGATATGGTGATCAAGCGCATCTTCAATTCAATTCAACCATTACAAGACTTGGATTGTGACTACTTTATCAAGTATCGATAACAATAATAGTATCAACGGCAACGATATTATAAATGAGTAAATTTGACGTTTACAAGGTAACTACGGTAACTTTTATTATCAGAAATTGAAATTCAAGACACAACAGTCAATGGCGGTTGTAAACTTGTAATGGAAGTATATGCAGTAGGGTCGATATTACAATACGTAAGATAGAGATGGTTATTACATCGTATTATTGCTTTTGATGAAAAAAAAATATCGCTAGTAGGCATTGCACCAACATAAATGCATAGTAATAGTAAAGCGAATACAGTTGGATATTGCAATATTCGGATGTATAACGTGTATTTTCATTTTTCAGTTGATTAAAAATAGTAAAACTCGGATTCATCTTACGATAATTGAAACTGCATGTTCAGTTAGTACAAGCTAGTGCAGTTTTAATCTTTATATGAAGATAAGCCTTAACCATAGACTGCAGAAGTATAGCAATACCATTCCAATTGATGGCAAATCATGCCCCAAATAAATAAAAAAAGGAAAAGACGGGTACAATGCAATAAACAATTAACACTGCACTAAACTGTGCCTTTATTAACTTGACTCCAGTTTCTAGTATGCATAATACAAAAGTTTCTTACAGTAAAGAATCAATAGAGTCGCAATTATACCACGAAAATAAATGTACTTACAGTAGTAGAAAGCATTGATACTCAAGCAATATTGTCAAAAACTTTCTTCTAAAATGCATCCCTACTATGCATTACACAGTCCCTTTATACTAACACCGATACCGATGGCAAAAAGATTCAGCGTCCGCATCATTTTGACATTCAAATACTGACAGTGGCATAGACTAAATAAAACCCAGTGGTAAAATACTGAAACAATTTTCATGACGCATTCAACTATTCAATGCACATATGTGGAGTAGTTACTGTAAAGAGCATCAGACATTATCACGTCAACATACTATATGATTTCTATTAAGACTAATGTCAATATTTAATGTTAATCTTGGTAAGGGTTCATAATAGTAATTTCATGGTAAATTAGACGATCCTAATAAGTCACTATGGTATAAAATTGGACACTATATTAAACTGGCATGTTGCCTAATTTTGCAAGTGATAGAAAAGTTAATCATAGATGATTGCTATGAGCATCCATTTCTTTCCTAAAGCTGCAAGGATTGTAAATTGGATTTATAGAAACTTGATCTCGAATGACATAATTGATTGAATATTTTTCTTTTATGGCTTTTACTTTCCTCGAATATAAAACCTGCAATCATCTTCATTTTCTAATTTGGGTAGTGATGTCATTCTGTTGCTAAGGCAGCAACGAAATGTGAACGGGATTCGATTCATGATACGAATTGTATATATATACAACACTGGCTACAGATAGAACAGTACTACTCATCCATTGTGAAATAAGAGATGGGAAATTTAGGCCAACATATCAATTGATGTATATATCTATATACAAGAGAGAAAGAAAGTAGTACCGAAACCGTAATCCATTCTCTAGTTTCATGGAGAACACAAGTTAATGTGCTACTACTAATAAAGATCAGCAACAATCATATTAATCAGTCTTTCATTATCAAGTCAATATCGTCAAGTCTTGATATCACGAATTTTAGATGCCCAATAAAAAAAAAGAATGAACAGAACTGTTCGATCAAGTGCAAGTAATAAATAAAGAAGGAGAAACCAAGCGATGTTGATATTAATAGTACCGTATGATTAAGTTGAACTATTCCGTAGCACTTTTGGTACTCTATTTTCTTCTTGGTTTGGTATAGTATTCCATGGGGAAAAAAAAAAAATGTGTTGCATATACTTGTATTGATGTCAACATCATCCTGCAACAAGAATTAGGCGATACAAGACTATGTTTGTTCACTTTAACTGTAAAAAATAGATCAACCTAAAGGAAATTCGGGAGGTGTATCGCGAGTTTGCGACATCTTGTAACATCGCACCGAATTACGTATGTGATCCGGTAGACCAAGAGTGAAAAGATTTGTAAAATTTTAGCGACATAGATGAACATTGCAATTTGATAACCGCCATTTTCACAGTACAAAAAAATCCTACTGTCACTATTGGCATAAGATCGAGCGATTGAAACAATAATCAATTGATTACCATAACCTTTTTCCTAGAACATGGATGAATGTAGGTAGTAGTAATGTACTGAACTCGTTTTCTAATTTTCCCTAGAATTTTCAACAAAGAAACACGCTAGAATTCTCTGCAGTGTCTACTTTCCAAAGTGTTTTTCCAAAACTGTTCAAATATACGATCAGCTTAGCGTATCTATTTGTATCATCTACTCCAATCGATTGACGCAGTGAGAGCAGTTTTCAAAATCAAGTTTGGCATTTTATTTTTTTTTGGTCCACGGACTTCTCTGCAGTAGTGGCATTCAAAATTCCCTTGCCGTATTTTCCCCAAATCCTCATACAAGAGCTGTTCAATTATCGTGGCTATCTATGTCTGATGTATTGGAATGGATGTATGGAGGAGACTTTGGCAATGCAATTGAGGATTATCATCCAATTCAGCATGATTTTATGCTTTCTACTACAGTACTGAGCATAGACGTATGCAGACGACTATCTATCTAATCTTTCATGCTGAATATTGACAGGTTAAGTTTTCATGTTGCAGTATTGACTACTGTCAAAGTGATCGAGGAAATAAAATGAATGATTGCCATATTTCATACAATTTTACCGTCGTACTTTCCTGCAATAATAATACGCATGATACAGTACCGTAAGCAAGAGTTTGTATAGCTACTACCGCGCGCTCATCTCATTTTTATGAGTAGAATTTTCAAAAGTGAAAAAATTTTTCCATTTTTACAACGTTTGCGTTCAATATTACTCAAACTTAATACTACAAACGTAGAATGCAGCGAATGACTGTGGAAATATCGTGTAGTACTAGTATGAGTTGGATTGGTAATTGGGTTTGCTGTGGGTAAAATAACCAAATTGGAAATTTGAATCCTACTTCAAATGGATACTATAGAGAACAGCTGTATATCATTGAATCCAACTTGGATGAAATTTGGTCAGTGATTTCTATCGACTATCTTGTACAACAAGTCGAGAAAATAAGTGCTCTATTTCCTACACAACATGAATAATATTGCACCTAGTTGAAAAAGATGGGGTAAATAGGCCCACTGTAACGAGGCACAGCCGCATGCAGCCCAGTTCTACCTCCTATGGTAGTGCGTATGCTTCTTTTTCTTTACAAACTACGATAGGATTAGTCCATTTCTCAGCCTAAAATCATGTCATGTAATAAAAGTTGTCAGCAGTGCATAGTTGGATTGGCCGTCCAGTTTGAACTTGCAATCAGAAAATATTGTTCACAATTGAGCAAGGATTGTAAAAAAAAATGGAACGATTACAACACACTCGTTCCGCTTTAGGCAAGTAGATGAAGAAAGTAGAGTAGGAAAGAATTGTAGAACGCAGTCTAGTTTGGTTGGACGGTGTTTATAATGATGATGATGATGATGATACTGTCAGGACAATCTCGTTCTTGTCTCTTGAAGGATTGAACGCGTAAAAAGATGTCACTAGAATGACGGCTATTTTGTACAGAAATTGAACTAATTGAAAGGGAGAAAAATCAATTGCATTTTCTTCCATTTTCATTTTGTAGAGAAATAAGCCTGCATTGTATTTTGGCAATCTCAATCAAACTATGAATACTGCGGCAATGCGTCTATAGTCCGTTGCATTGGCTATTTCAAGGAATCTTTTGAACGTCTGTATATGTGTATGTGTGTATTAAATTGCCATCCTCATTACTTTTCAATGAACTCTTTTACATCAGCGATGCATCCAAGTGTACAAGACCACATGCCACATGTCCATCATGGTGTAGATGAAGAACATGGACAAGCGTACTAGACTAGTTGAAGAATAACATTGATTGGAAAAGAAGACATGATTGGAGAAAGAAGGGTGCATTGGATTGTGTCAAATCAATCCATTCCATTTGCAACACGGGCTTGGTGCCGTTAGGAAAAGCGTCAAATCTCTTCTATTCATGTCCTTTCCAACGTTGGGCCATGAAATTTTACAACTTTAGGCCCATTATCCGTGCAAAAGATATTAAATCGTAGACGATTGGATTTGATCATTGGTGGAAAAGACTTGAAGCAATCTTTCATCATGGCGACTGTAAAGTAAAGTAAATGATCATTCTTATCTATTTGACTTTGACTTGATGATGGCAAGTCTTTTATTGTGTTGGAAGGGGGGAAAAAAAATGCAAGAGTCCATTCAACGCTTCTCTATAGTAGATATGGTTGAAAAAGCGATGGAAAAAAAGGATAAAATGCATGAGAAAAACTTCTTGCATTGCACATTGAAATGGAATATCATGATTGAAAGTCATGACACCCATCGACAACCTACTGTACCACAAACGATGAAAAATGATGGAAAAAAAGCATGTTGTACAAAGCATCGTTATCAAGCCATGTATCGGACACGGTAGATTAGCGTGGAAAAGAAGCATTTCGATCCTTGTCAATCCAATGGATGATGAGCAATTCCCTTTGCTCTATCATCCATGCAATCAGCTAGAAGAGAAATGATTCCTTCTGCTTTACCTGAAAACGATCAGTCATTGACGGATTCAATTGATGACCAGTGAGGAGAGGTTGACGGCAAACGGTTGAAAAATTGGATCAGCCCTGCAGTCGGCAGACGATGGAACACGATTGCAACGACACACTGACCGGGTGAGTCGTACTTGCCGCTCGACTGCCTGGACAGTACTGTACCGTATTGGAGAGGCAAGCGTTGCAGCGGGGAATACCGACGGACAGCCAGTACGGAGTGTGCCATGGGGGCGGTCGATGGCGCGGCGTAGACCCCCCTTCAAAACTTGCAAACCGGTCTTTTCCCACTACCACACCGGTTAATGAATGCCAAGCATTTTGCACGCGGTTGACTTCAATCGTGGTTGTACAGTATGGCCAGTCTACTACTGTTACAGCACTCCACTGTCACGGTCAAAGTCAAAGCTTCTTGCTTTCATCGATCTGCCATCGTCCTCGATGGCCTTGCTGAGACATCGAGTACGATGGCAGATAGTCGATGGACGATGTAGCAGTGTGTAGATGGCAATTCGATGGAATCATCCATCGACTACTTATCTTGCGCATTCTTACTATGGATGGCCAGTCTACTACTGTTACGGTACCCCACCGTCACGGTCAAAGTAAAAGCTTCTTGCTTTCATCGATCTGCCATCGTCCTCGATGGCCTTGCTGAGACATCGAGTACGATGGACGATGTAGCAGTATGTTAGATGGCAATTCGATGGAATCATCCATCGACTACTCATCTTGCGCATTCTTACTATGGATGGCCAGTCTACTACTGTTACAGCACTCCACTGTCACGGTCAAAGTCAAAGTAAAAGCTTCTTGCTTTCATCGATCTGCCATCGTACTCGATGGCAGCAAGGACATCGAGTACGGCAGTCTGTCGATGGACGATGCTATAGCATCATCCATCGACTACTCATCTTGCGCATTCTTACTATGGATGGCCAGCCTACTACTGTTACGGCACTCCACCGTCACGGTCAAAGTAAAAGCTTCTTGCTTTCATCGATTTGCTATCGTACTCGATAGCAGCAAGGACATCGAGTACGGCAGTCTGTCGATGGACGATGCTATAGCATCATCCATCGACTACTCATCTTGCGCATTCTTACTATAGTATCCAGTAATCCTTACTGTACCCACACTCATATCGCTGCAGTCAATCAAAAAGAAGAGTTTAGCCTTTTCCGATCTTGACAGAACACACGATAGCTTCTCAACAACAGTTTTTGTTTTTCACCACCACAAAAACAGACATCAGTCTATCTCTAGCGACTTGCTTTCTTTTTCATTTTTGCATTGATCGTTCACTGTCAATTTTGCCCTTTTTTTTTTTTCCACAGTATCGTAGGCTGCCGTTAGCCTGTATTGTACAGTATATTGTAGAGGACAATGGCGCATGATGATGCATTAATAATCTTCTATTTTAATAATTTTCCCTTGCATTAATAATAGTCTGACCGTGTTACTGTACTGTACTATACGTACTGTACTGTCCTTCACATTGGTAAACACACTAGCAAGACAAAAAACATCAACTTCATTTTGCAAAAAGGTCTCGCTCTAAAGTGAATATTCAACATCGATGTTACTTCTTATACGATATACACATTCATTTAAAGCAATTTCAATATTTGCCAAAGATTAAAAAGCAGAATCCGTACCCAATCTTCTCGATCATACTGTTTTAAATCACAATACAGTATAAACTGGACTCAATTGAAAACAAATGACTTGGTCAAAGTTCCGCCCTACCATTTTCAATCAAATTCATTGCCAATTTCACATTTTTTTTCCTCCATTTCTCAATCTCTGTCCCATCCAAGTAGAGTCATTTCTACTTGATATTATTACGGTATATCTGTGGAACTAATAAAACTACAGTGTTGATATCATAGATAAGCAAGCTCTTTTCTAACAATAATGCAACTTTACAACGACTACATAATAAATAAACTACATCAATCATACTCAGATAAGAAAGTTTACTGTACAAGTAAGCAACGATAGTAATCATGCGATAGTCACAAGAGAAATTTCCAAATCAATTTTCCTCCATAGAAATAGCAGTATTAACCTACTTACGTCACTTACGCATGATGAAACAATAACTCAACATGGTGGTATATAAAGATAACAACTTACAATATATTGTAAAACATTTGTTCACAACATGCAACATAACAACCTTTCAAATCACAACTGGCTATACTTGAATTAGTTGAAGCCTTTTTTTTTATTACCCTTTACCCCTACCCTATAACTTACAACTATTTATGATAATGCATAACACAATTGTCACGCTGCAATACAACATTACATTACCGATCGATACTCTAGGAGAAAACATTACATACTTACATACTTAGTATACTGTCAATTTCAATTACACAATAGAAATGGCATAACACGGATGCCATAATGAATTATTGGCTCATTCTTTGTAATCGATGATTATCATTATCAAACCGACGTTAATCTTATTTCACGCTTTAGCAACTATAAGTTAGCCTGTTAACTAGTCTAAAGCAGTGTACAATTTTTAGTTTAACTTAAAATTTCCAGCAAATGTTAAAATGCAATAGTACACCCTTATATCAGAGTAATCACTATCCGATGTGTACTCAGTAAAATAATTACAACATGAGCAATATCTGCATAGAACAGAGTCATACATAAAGATGCCGCGGTAGGTATTATATGAAACAAAACTGTAAGCATGACAGTTGCTGTCCTTTCAGAATGTTCTGATACTTACTCAAGTACTCAATTACTAACTTTCACTTACACCTTACATGTATTGCAGCTCATCACAAGATAGAAACAATACAGATAAACGTAATGGTGCCATCAGTTATTTAAGAAAAATCGCGATTGGGCAAAATTAACGGTGCTACTAATGTCCAAATATAGAGTAACATACACACCCACGACGACGCTATCTTAACCCAAACTGATGACCAATTACTGGAAAGGCTTACGATGCTTGCACTTTCGGGACTAATATGGTAAAAGCAAATAATAGCATCTTTAATAAATAGGAAATGCATCTTGTATAAAATTAAAAATTGATCGAGTACAGTATAATGAATATTGAAAAGTTCTCTAAATATCCATTTACCTGTACCAATTGGTCAACTGCATCATTATGTAAAATGTAGCTAAAGCAAGCATAAAGTGATAAAAGGAATAACTATAGGCGACAGCATCTTGTTCGTTGTCCCATACTTTCTGCCCAGGTCTTCCACTTTCTTCATCTCCACTTGGAGCTGAAGAGGGTTCAGGTATAGCCGTAGTCTATTAAAATTTATAATACGCGTATACCGATATTAAAGTTAAACAATATCATCACAACATAATTATCACATGTCCACCATAAGAATAGCATCCACCCATACCTCTTCTTTATTACTGGATAATGAGAATCGACCAACGCTTGTAGCCGACGAATTTCTCACACTAAAATGGGTCATTTTAATGATATTGTAACATTAAACGTAATGATGGAAATAATGAAACCTTTACTGTAAAGCACAATTTAAACTACAGAGTCAATATAGTACATCCAAGAATTTCAGGAATAAAATATTAAAAACTATCCAGTTCTTCAATTGCATATTACTAATACAAATAAATACCATTAACCATACCTCGAATAAATAACCATAACAAACAATACTATAATGCCAATAACAGTTTGGAAATCTGCGTGAGGAGTTAATTTGCCGCCTTCCAAAGTGACGCCTTGCGGATTACATTTCGCATCTAATTTAAAATTAAAGTTGCTTCAGTAACGATTCTACATATCTACTTTGACCACCAGCTGCAATCAACGATAATATCGAGGGTTAGATACCTGGTTCATTAGACATGGCAGACCAAGTCAAGTAAGTAGTGTAAAGTGAAATAACAGCAGATTGAAGCAGGCCTGATCGCGGTTGAACTTCTTGCACTTTGGGTAAGATTGCAATGATAGAAATGATAATGCATGCTATTAAATTGAAGCTCACGAAGAATTTATTCAATCCACAACCATCAGGCTATAAAATAAATGCAATAAAATAGATAAGAAAACCTAATATTGTAAAAAAGATTTCTCCTAGTGAAACAATATATAGAAAATAACATTCCTTATATCACGTCTACATGTTCTTACAATCACAATCCTTTGTTATAATAGCATTTACATTCATACCTTGGTAAAGAACACGTAGAATAATACTGTAGCAGTAATAGTTGCACAATACATGGCGACAGTAAAGAACAGCAAGCCTACACAGGATGAGATGTAAAATACAGATTGGTTTAATTGTAGTCAACATAGTTTCATTTTGTCAAAACATGCCTAAAATCGCTTACCATAAAACCAAATCTTATTATCAGTTTCTTCAGCCTTGCCTACCCTGTAAATATCAAGGATTAAAGTTTTGGTCGTATGAAAAGCAACATCAATACAATTCTCTCGATCTATTCCTATTAAAAGTATATCGAGTAAGCATAATAGAGTCATATCTATACGATACCATGATTCATTCCAAGAATGGGCAAAGTCAACCATTATAATAAGCTGGATAATGATAAAGAGGAAAGCGCCACCTAAGCCAAATATCATCCATACTATATATATATACATGTAGCAAGACTTGGTCAATACATTTCGTAGCATACGGAATTGATTCAAGAGTTAAACGGTAAATGTTAAGAAGTGTAAAGGATAACATGCAGATATTAAGTTGTAATATGGACGGACAAATAATAAGCTATTGTATATACGCGTCTATTGTATCGATTTTTAGATCGATGCTGAACTTCTATACTTAGTTAATACTCACCCTGACTAAAACTACCACGCGGGATAAAGAAAGCACCGATCAAAACGCCACCAATGATTAAGAATTTTACAGCCCAGAACCTATGGCAATGAAATTACAGGTAAGACAAACTCGATTGATCCCCAAAAAGGGCTACAATTAGCATTGTACCGTGTAGTATACGATCTAATGTAGATTAAGCAAATTTTCGCAAGATAACTCGAATTTAGCAACATGTAGTTGTGCCTTGCAACCCACTACTCCTTCTCAAGTGTGGCGAATTTCTTAGAAATGCAAATATACCACGTGAACAGTGAACTTATATGCAGATCATATTATTAAATAATGATTATTAGTAAATAACTGATCATGCCCTAAAGTATGTCAGATGAAGATTACAGACGTAAAGGTTTTTGCTGAATTTGAATTGAAGACCATGAACATACCCATTTTGAATTGAAGATCGAGAATCCCGGCTATTTTTAACATTGATCATCAAAACACACATGAGTAAATAGAAAAGTGCAAACGCGAAGCAAACACGATAGACAGCTAGGTATCCAACCAACTTGTTACAATCAGTCAAATGAGAGCAAAAGCCAGGAATCTAGATATATAAAGTCATAAGATTGTTTAAAGCATTTAATTTATTTTACCTGTCTATTCACCGTAGTACTGTAACAGCCATTAATCTTCTGACTGTACTTCTGTAATTACAGTACATCAGGCGTATGTGGTACTGTAATATACAGTATACTGTATGAAGAGACATGATACGAAAAACAAACGTCGTACAGTACTGTACAGTACGTACTGTACGACCACATACAGACTACTGTTGTCCGTAGCTTACTGTACTGGACATTGAGAAATACGAAAAAATATGCCGTAAATCATATAAATACTAAATTCTATTGATAGATCGAAAGCCATCCACAAGAAATCAAATTAATTACATAATATCGATTATCAGTATTCAACATTATATGGTCGCACCTTCTCGAGAGTACCTTGAAGACCAGGAGCTAAAACGATGCACGATATTATCAAACATAACATCAGAACCACGGTGTACATGACTCGTGATGAAGTTGAATTCTTGCAAGAAGGACATGAAGAACAACATAAACTGCAAGCAGCGCTACCGCAACAGCAAGCCAACTATAACAGGAAAAGAAATTTTTTAGATTAAAAATTTTCTGGAAAATGCAATCGGCAGATGAAATAAAAACATACATCGTCCCTGTACTCATTGTGTACTGTATATTTATGTTACCGCACTTTCTATCAATGTCTGTGAAGTAAAATATGAAAATATCTTTTACAATCTACGTATGTTACAGATCTCCGTACCGAAGCAGCACAACCAGCAAGAGAACAGATAGCTCCCATTTTTAACGCTTATGATATTGGATATAGCTTTAAGTCTGTAATAATATTGTGGTGTTGATTCCAACTATTACAATGCTTTTTTTACTCTTCGCTATTTCTTGACCTTACTTTTTTCCTCGACTGTAAAAATATGATGAGTTTAATTGGAAGTTAACACTAATTATACTGTACTGTACTGGCGATAGGGCAAAAGACCTTCCCAGTAATTTTTTGACGTAAATACAATACAGTACTACTGTATAGAGTACATGTACTGTAGCTAGCTCACTGGTCTACAGTACAGCACTGTACTGTACTGTACAGTACAGTATAAAGCTTTGCCCTGTGTACTGTAGATGCAGATGCTGAGTATAGCATATTACGTAATGTCGTGCTGTACCGTACCAGGGACTCCTGACTGCAGACTGTACTATACAGTATGTCTAAGATATTTCAGCCGATAAATTTTAACATCCAAAAACAAATAAATTTCGGAAAGTGAACAAATAATACATCAATCGATTTTGCTAGTTAAAATTTATCGGCTGAAATATCTTAGACATACTGTACAGTCTACAGTATACTGTACTGTACTACGCTGGCCCAGAAGGGACACATACAAAGTTGTACAGTACTGTACACTGTAAAAATGGTACTAGTAAAAACTACGGTGGCCCAAAAGGGACAACTTTAAGTAAGAGAACACAATCTGTACGGTTTTTACTTTAACAGTTGTGCTCGTCGGGTCAATGAATCAAAGATACTGTTTCTGCGCAGAATAGTAATGAAAATACTGTACAGTATAAGTACAGCGCGTTATTAATAAGAATACTAATGATGACCGTGATTAGACCGATTTGTGCGTAGCAAGCTTCGTCTGCGCGATTATCTGTACGTCCGTTCACTTTGAGGGTGCTTTACACCGTATACAGACAGTACTGCGGCTGTGACAGCGCAATGTACAGTACAGTATGCTGGGGAAAATTATTAAAACCGACTGTACAAGTGTACTGTACAGTACAGAATTACAGGAGCTCCAACTTACTGTATGTACAGTACATTGTACTGTACAATACATTATTGTGTACAGTATTGTCTGTAACAGATATTTCCAAAATAGAATAAAGTAAATAAAATGGTATAAATCCAATAAACTTCAACGCTTCTCGTTGATTTCAATCACAACGGCAGAGGGCCGGAGAACTGTACTGTACACTGTAAAGTGTACACTGTACAGTACAGTATTGATATTACACTTTCCGCTTAACTGCTGTAGTGGACAGTACAGTCTACAGTATAGTCTGTACAGTACTACTGTACTGATTTTACCTACTGTACAGTACACTGTAGTGTAAAGTACAGTACACTGTACTGTACTGGCAGTAGGCAGCGCACTGTAATAAAGCAGCGTATAGTATTTGTGCGTTTTTATCTATCACTATAGCAACGGAATATATCCAAAATACAGTTGCAGCACTGTACACTATGTTAGCGCTATGTTGTCTGCATAGCTATAGTTTCGTATACTGTATATATATACGTAGTTTATAAAGGTTATGTAAGTCTAACGAGAAAAGTAGAGCATAACGAACGCAGCCTCAGCACACTACTACTTTATTCTTCATTTAATATTTCACCTTCAATTCTATCAATACAGCAGCTACCTGCATTTGGTGCCATGGTTCCTCCAAATACCTCTTTGCTAAAATATGATAATCCAATCTTAGTTAGTAGAAACACCGAAAAAAAAGCTACAAAGGTAGACTAGATCCTGTAACACTATTTGTCATTTTATTCCACTTAGCATAAACGATAACCGTAAATGTATAACTAGCCAAATATAGTATCATCCTTGGTTTCGTTAACAACCAATTCTACTTCTTTTATCCTATGCATTTTTTGCTCTTATATTGCCACCCTATATTTCCAATTTCATAGCTTCTTAACATACTTTCTTCATAGCATGAAATTAGCATTAACTATAAAATTTATTATAGAAAGTTTGCAACGGTATTGATAGTATTATTACAGGACTAAATTATAAAGTTTAAACTTTTCATGATAGTCGCTACTGTCAAGTAATATTATAGTAAAACTAATTCCCTAAATTAATATTACCGTCAATTTTTTACAGCGCATTGACTCAATAAAAATGAATGTGTCACTATCAGTGTCGCAATATTTTCCTAAATAGATTAATAAACTAGTAATTTAGTCTATGAATAGTGATAGATGAAGTGGTAAGCTTTAGCAGGAATAGCCAGGGACGCAATGTATAACATAATCTCTACTTTGTGATGCGATAGCAAAAAGGAAAGGTGAGTGGTGCTACAGTTACTGGTAATGGCTCTCCCGCTGGTCCTGTACCTTCGCCTCCTAAAACATCTAAGTTGCCACCAGTTGAAGCCCAAAAAAATCAACAGACGGAAGAAATTTTGAACTCTATTTTACCACCAAAGTATGTCTTAGATTTCAGTAAATGAGTCACCTGGATGTGATATAAAATATAAGACAATATTATAATTTCTTAAAATGTCTTTAAATCTACATTATTGCTATACCGTCTCTAAATGCTATAAATTCTTTTTCCTTCCATATATATTCACTTCTCTACTTTTTTTTACAGAGAATGGCAAGATAATGGACAACTATGGACCCAACAAGTTTCCAGCACTCCAGCAACTCGCCTCGATGTAGTGAACCTACAAGAACAACTAGATCAGAAGCTTCAACAGAGGCAAGCTAGAGAGACTGGAATATGTCCTGTTCGCAGAGAACTATATTCGCAGTCATTTGGTAATGAAGTTAATTGTCGACGAATAATCATGTAATAGTTCGGTTAATGGTAGCTTATGCTTTATACTTTTTGGGGAAATATTTTAGATGAGCTCATAAGACAAGTTACAATAAACTGCGCTGAACGTGGTCTTCTACTTTTGAGGTAATGTAATGACATTTAGGCAGTATCTGAACTCTTATTAAGCTAATCAATCATCATGCCTTTCCACTGATGAAAACTTATATACAACCTTTAATCATTACAGGGTTAGGGATGAAATACGGATGACTATTGCAGCTTATCAAACACTATACGAAAGCAGGTTGAAACTACATTCTGTGACTCGATTTCTTATAATTTTTGTTTTTTAATCAATTCTACCATTTCAATAAAGTGTTGCCTTCGGTATGAGAAAAGCTTTACAAGCGGAACAAGGTAAAGCTGACATGGAAAATAAAATTAGTGAATTAGAATCTGAAAAACGAGACTCAGAGAGACAAGTAAACGAACTAAAAGCAAAATGCGAAGCTATCGAAAAGCGTGAAGCTGAAAGAAGAATGGTAGAAGAAAAAAGACACACAGAAGAGATTCAATTTTTAAAGAGAACGAACCAACAGTTGAAAGTACGTAAATCTAGTCACTATATTTTTTTAGTAATTGATCGATTAATATGCATCTAATGTCTGTGTGTTAATCATTACAACTCCTTAGGCTCAATTAGAAGGCATAATTGCTCCAACAAGGAAATAATTGAAGCTTAATGTCCTGATGCTGTAAATTATACGATTACCATTCTATCGATCTTATAATAACTGTATAAATTATGCAATTTGCATACGGTAACATAGTTTGTAGTAACTGCTAGTACAATGCATAATATAATAATAATAATCTTAATAATTTTAAAATGTATTACGATACAAATATTTTTTATCGACTCGATTCTTAGTTGCTCATCACTAGCAGTAGAGATAAGGAGTAAAACGTACAATAAAATTTTTACTTGTTAAAAATAGAACCTCGGTGTGCTTAAGTACCCGTGTAACTTGAAATATAATTTAGTGAAATAGCAATAGCCCTATTACATTGCAGCTGGCTCTTTTCTGTTTATTCATAGAAGAGCTACACATGGCATAATTAAGTTCAAATAGATTGAATTACCGATAGAATATAATATGCCTGTATAAATATAAGCTATAAAGGGTTAGTATCTACACATTCATATTGGTCATGGCTCCGAATTGTGTAGTAAAAAAATCAGGATGTTACTTTATTCATTCCTTAGCTTAATATCATTCGATACTTTGAAAATTCCAAGAACTATACTATCCGTGTTTTTATTTGTAGCGTTCTCATTAGGATGTCGAGAAATCTGGAGGCAATTCTAGAGTGTCGGGAGCTTAAAGACTTTTCTAGAAATACCAGATTGATCTGATAATTCGATTTTAATGCAGTAACAACCATTGCATGAAAATCTATCTGTGTACAAAACTTTCAAATGAAAGATCGAATACTAAAATATCATTAGTAATTAAATGTTCACTTGCCTATGCTAATCAGCAGATTTTCTCAAGAAAGCACCGATACACAACACGTTACTGCATGTAGAATTCTAAACTTATAGTACAATAGCACTCTTTGCGTACAGCTCAGTCTAGTTCCGCGTGCTCGATATCTCAGGCAGAAAGTTTAATTCGATGTAATTTAGGGTTTAAGCAAATTAATACCGTCCACGCATTTCTATTTTTAACGCTATATCAGAATTATAAGCAAATTTTTACCGTATCCAATCTATTAATTCTGATATGAATTTATAGCTTATAATTTTTGTAGAAAATGACTAATAGGTTTTACTCATTATATGTTGTAATAGTTTAATTTAGATATACTATCATCTCATACTATGGCGCCATAATCCTCTTCTAAATTAAGATAGCACCTTTACAAGCCTAGGCAATAATATTTACGGTGAAATATTAACGTGAAGTTAATATCCACCTGTACTGTAGCATGGTAGAAAGTATGATACTTTTCAGATGGATATTTATGATACTCTGAGCTGAAGAGAAATAATTTCGAGTATTCGTAACCAGAGTTATTCATTCATGATACGTAAAGGAACCGTGAAAATTTCAAAACAGCAAGCACTAGATGAAATAATATTCGATTTTATTTTAATCTAGAAAATTCTTTGAAGGGAATTTCTGTTTATTTCCTTTTACGAAAAGAAGAATTAGCAGTAAGGCGATCTGCTACTCTAATTTAGTAAAGAAGCTGAGGAATAGAATGGCTTTGCTATATTATTATTTTCTAAATCTGCTACTCTAATTTAGTAAAGAAGCTGAGGAATAGAATGGCTTTGCTATATTATTATTTTCTAAATCTGCTACTCTAATTTAGTAAAGAAGCTGAGGAATAGAATGGCTTTGCTATATTATTATTTTCTAAATCTGCTACTCTAATTTAGTAAAGAAGCTGAGGAATAGGATGGCTTTGCTATATTATTATTTTCTAAATCTGCTACTCTAATTTAGTAAAGAAGCTGAGGAATAGAATGGCTTTGCTATATTATTATTTTCTAAATCTGCTACTCTAATTTAGTAAAGAAGCTGAGGAATAGAATGGCTTTGCTATATTATTATTTTCTAAATCTGCTACTCTAATTTAGTAAAGAAGCTGAGGAATAGAATGGCTTTGCTATATTATTATTTTCTAAATCTGCTACTCTAATTTAGTAAAGAAGCTGAGGAATAGAATGGCTTTGCTATATTATTATTTTCTAAATCTGCTACTCTAATTTAGTAAAGAAGCTGAGGAATAGGATGGCTTTGCTATATTATTATTATTTTCTAACTTGGCATAAGCACTTGCACAACAACCAGGAATGAATGACTTTAGTACTCCATACTAAAATGCCATGCATACTCAATCATACGTTATTAGACTACCGACTAGTATACAAATCGTGCAGTAGTACCGTGAAATGTGTCACGGTACCAGAGTACAAACCAGGGTGAAAATATGATGATGTCAGCACGACGTTGTACTATGAGTCTGACAGTATTTAATGATGGTACTATACGGCTGCCTACTGTAGTGTCCCAAATCAGTCATAGAAATATATATTACAGACTTACCGTCAAGTTGTTAAAAAGGAAGAGTCTTGAGATGTGATTTTATTCGTAGCAAGTAGTGTAAAGAAGAAAGTATGGAGTATGCAACGGAAACTACCCCAACTCCTAAAATGTATGTTATGTCTATGTAAGAAATAAGCTGCCATCAGTAGTATAAATTATTTGATTGGAAAGATTCGATCGTTCAAAATTCATAGTTAATTTCGGTTTATGTCTATGATTTTATTAGTTTATGCTGCCAATGTGGCACACTGATCGATGCCAATCCTGCAAACATGTGCGTTGGTTGTATCAGGGCTCATGTAGATATAACAGAAGGAATTCCTAAACAGTCAACGTTGTATTTTTGTCGCTTCTGTCTGAGGTAAGTTAAGTTGACTCAAAATCGTAGCGAGTTATATCTTATAGGAAATGGAATTGAAGGGTGCCGTGAAGAGATGATCATCTATGGCTACAGTAATCAATGTATAGATATCTACCTATAGAACAAACTAAAAATACCCCTCCCCATTTTTAAATTGGATACTGCACTTTCCTAGAATAGATGAATGATTTACAGTATAGTATTATTATTATTATGGATCATTTCAATAATGTCACTATTATGATCTGCATCACAATTTAGGTACTTACAACCACCTTCAACTTGGGTTCAATGTGTTTTAGAGTCTCGTGAATTGCTTGCGTTATGCCTTAAGAGATTAAAAGGATTAACTAAAGTATTGTATCGTTTCCTAGAAGCTTGAATAGAAGTAAAGATTTTGATTGCGACACATTTTTCAAACGCTGTCGTTTTGTAAATGTCTAAAATATTGAAGCTATTCTATAACTATGTTATAACTTTATCAGGTACGTTTAGTTGATGCTGGCTTTGTATGGACGGAACCTCATTCAAAACGAGTTAAAGTAAAGTTAACGGTGCAAAAAGAGGTACTGCACTTTAGTTACAAAGACCTTAACTTTGTATTCTATCAAGCATAAACTCAAGTGAGGATATGCGATACGTGCTCAATACGCATTTATTCCACTACCACTACGAAGACCCTATTCGATTATAAATTACTCATGATTAAAAGTAGTTGATATCATGACGGCGTGCTAAGATATGACCAGTAAAGTTATTTTGTTTCCTACAGGTTTTAAATTGCACCATTTTGCAGCAACAGTTTGTCGTTGAATATGTAGTGCATCATCAAATGTGCGATGAATGCCAAAGACGTGAAGCCAAAGATTATTGGAAGGCAGTGTGCCAAGTTCGCCAAAGGGTAGGATGCTATACATTTGGATATACATTAGTAAATCAATTCTTATAAAAAATCTTATTTAAAAATCAATGAACGTGGTCTAAACGTCAACCTTTAAACTATAGACTTCTCATAAGAAAACTTTCTTCTACCTGGAACAACTTTTAATAAAGCATCAAGCTCATTCTAATGCTGTCAAGATAGTAGATGAAGCCAGTTCGTAAACAATCATTTACCTTTCTTTGGTGTAGGGTTATATATAACAGCAATTGGATAAAATAACTAAAATTTTGTTACTATTGAATAGATGGTCTGGACTTTTTCTTCGCGTCTAAAGACGATTCCCGGAAGCTAGTTGATTTTTTACAATCAGTAGTCCCTTGTAGGTTAGTTTCTTGTAATGCTGTACAGCTTTTGTTGTTGCATGCACCCTAATCGGCTTTACCATAAACTTATAAAATTACTACTGAAACTGCTTCTTTTATTTTAGATACAAAACTTCTCAACATTTAGTGTCTCACGATTGCCATAGTAATATCTACAATTATAAATATACTTTTTCCGTTGAAATTGTGCCTATTTGTAAGGTAATACTTTATTATTTCCTAACTGTATCCTTATTATAACGCAGTAGCTACAATCCCAATTTTGCCACTTTAATTATAATTGTAGGATGACGTCGTTTGTCTACCATTAAAAGTAGCCAATTCATTAGGGAATATAGGGTAAGTTCTGAAACTCTAGTCATTACAATGATGTAATAGAATTGGATTCAATTTGATCGCCTAGGTAATCAGTTCACATATCTACAACGTGCTTATAAATTTTATTGATTTTCTAGGCAGCTATTGATTTGCACACAGATCACAAATACCATTCATTTAACAGACCCAACAACACTACAAAGTTAGTTATCTTCGTTTAAAAGAAGTTTATATTTTTCCTGTAATAATTCATTTTGCAAGTATTAATCTACTAGGTATTGCATACACGTACTTACGATATAACCCTATTCTAAAATATCTGATGTAGCTGTTTCTGTACAACCGGATGTATTTTGGAAGCAACCGTTCCATACGATATGCACTCAGAAACAATTAATTGAGTATACAATCTTGGAGATAGAATTTATTGAACAGAAAGACGCTAGATATTCCTCAGAAAAGGTATCTACCGCCATAATACGTCTAATGATATGTGAAGGTTAACTAAATTAGATCAAGACATAAGTGACTGTGGTTTTATTATTAGTATAAACTTGCGGACGTCTGGATCGTAAAAAGTAAAGATTTGGGAATAAGTGACACACAATTTCACTGTCGTACCCACCTTGGTAACATTATAAGTCCAGGAGACACAATCTTAGGGTATAATGTTTGCTATAATATTCAAACAAAGATTTTCAAATTCCCCTAACGTTTAACATTGAATACCTCAGCTTTGACATCAACGGAAGCAACGTTAACAATGACAATTTTTATAAAATGCCTTCCAGAAAAGTCCCTGATGTGGTATACAATGCTACTTGATATTAACTGCATCAGGAAAAGTTTAAGATTTTAATTATAGTTTTTATTAGATTCTAGTTAAGAAGCATTTTGGCGACAAGCGTAAACGCCATAGTAAGCGAAATTGGAAGTTAAAATCGTTGAAGAAAGAAACGGGTGCCAATATTGATATGGAAACGGACGATATGTACGTCTTGTATGGTAGTAATCCTTTTACAGTTGAGATTATTGCACAATGGTGCCAGGCTAGATGGAAAGAAATAGTAGTACTGGAAATTAGAGATTTATTACTTGCCAGTAAATACCTAAACAATAATTAACTGCCATATATTTCAGGGATTATGATAACTTTTTGGAGGATTTAGAGGAAGATCCTACTTATCGTCAAAACGTTAATATCTATAAAGGTACCGTATTTTGGATATTATGCCATGATAATTTATCTATAGCAGCCGAAATGATAATGATGTATTTACTTTATACTCAAAGTAGGCTGCACTTGCACTTAATATGGTTTTAAAAATTAATCTTAAAAATTTTATAGATCCTAAATTTAAAGGTAATAAGGATTCTAGACCAGACCCTGACGAACAACTCCCTTCGATCGGATTAGAAGAGATGCTAGAAGATTTATGTATTGATGATGAAGAAGATAATTATTAATCCTAATTAGAAGCTGTCCAGTTTAAGGGATTCTCAGTACAAACCAGACACGTAAAAAATGTAGTCATTACGATGGGCCTCTGACATGTAATCATTTGTCTGGGCTTAGCAACAGCAATTGCCGAAGATACCATATAAAAATGTTGGTATTGTATTGATTTCGATTAAACTAGCCTTCAAGGAAAGAGGAAATAGTTATGTCTGGATAAATCATCTATGTAATCATTAGACGAGGCTTGGCAACAACAATTGCAAAAAACATCGACATAAAATTAATTTTAATTGAACTAGCCTTAGAGGAAAGAGAAAATAATTATCTCTGGATATATCAGCATCACTTTATGAGCATAAAACAATTTAAAACATGAAATATATTTCACGTTATACTGCGATTTTTAAGTTATAATATTATAAAATAAAATTAACTTCTAACTCTTGTTTAAAATACGACTTATGCGGTGAAAATATGCTCCAGTAACAAGGACTTAAATCAGATCAGTAAATAATTTTTTGTAAATTCAAATCTACTAATAAACGTGGAATTAGCTATCGCGATCATTATTACAGAAGTATAGTACATCCTTAATTTTATGATTGTCTGAAGTTGACTATACTGTATCAGTAAACAAATAAAGAACGCGTGCTTATATAACACTGGTATCATACCATGTCAGAAGAGGAGATTATAGTTGTATGTAGCTGTATTAGCTATATACTGTACAGCAGTATTGAGTGGATGACAATTTTACTACTGCCTTATTAAGATTAATTACTATTTCATATTCATCAATATTTTTATCATTAACTATTCCACTTAACAGCAATTGCGTATAGTGTACTTTAGTGTATCATACTAGCACGAATGCCACAGTACGGTAGAAGTACTGCCAATAGACCAGTAATTTACTGAATGATGCTCAAGTGCCTAGAGCCCACCCATCCACCCCCACCCCCTACCGTGTGCTTTAATGCTGCAAACCATACTGATCCGTGCAATCAGAATTCGCACTGTAGTCAGTATGGGTGACAATGGATGTTTGAGTCACTATTACTGTCACGGGACCGGTATTAAGTAGAACCAATCAACTCCGACGTTAACATGGTTACGGGTAACGAATCGACGTCAACCAATCTGACTTAACGGTTGCAATAGCAACGACTACTATGATAATATGTAACAGCCAACTAATAACTAACTAGAACTTTAGATGCAGCCTAATAAATGCAAAGGGATCGAAATTCAGTAGCAAATCTAATAATTGATGTTGTTATAGAACTATGTTGATTATTTAAGCGTACTGTATCAACCTTCTCGAGTAATGAGAGCGTAGTAAAAGGCAATAATTAATTATTCTACCCCTGTGTATAGCTGTGTACATAATTGCGCCATTAAAACTTATAAAATTTGTATTCGATTCCGAGAATTAATTCAATACAAGGATGGCTACGAATGAAATTAGAGAAATCTTACGTGAAATGGTATGCCTTCTCATTAGTTTAGCTTAATGATGAAGGGGATTAGCTCGCGTATTTAGGATATCGTGTAGAGTAGAAATTTTGCATCGCGTACTTTACGATATGTATGATATCATATTAAATATTGTTTTTGAAATATGTATACAAGATTGAAAGTAGTGCAGTTGTAGGTATAGGATCATAGCTCGCATGATAGGAATTATTGACCCATCGATATGACATAACATCGACCACTACAAGATCTTGAAAACTGATATCAGTGCTTTTTTATTTTATAATGAAACTGTTATAAAGTAATTTGAAAATCGCTCACTATACTCATTTATAGATATAGATTTTGCATACATTTATATTCACAGCACTATCACCATGGACTAATATTATTGTTACCATCACTTTCTTTATTATAGTGTATATGCAATGGTTTATCGCTGAAAAATGTCGAGCAAGGCGATCCAACTGTTAAAGAAGTTGAAATGTTCTTTTTCGGCGTACCAAGACTCATTCCTTTTTCTCTCCACATGCCAAATTTACAGACATTATGTATCACTGGTCAACTAGTGGAAGTTATCGAAGGATTGCAAGGACTAAGTAATTTAAAGACTCTTTGGATTTGTGAATGTAATTTAAAAGTAAGTTGTACTCGGTTGGGCATCATTAAATTAAATATTTCATTCAAGATGAATAAAAGCTGCATCTTCAATCTATACTCATCATTATGTGTTATAACAACTCAGTCACTGAAATCGATCTACGATTGCAATCATCAACATAAATGTTAGCAACCAAGAGCAAGTGTAGCTCAGTGTGCACGTACAGTAGTCGAATAATATGATGAACAGCTTCTACATAATTTATAGCCTTTAGACAAAATTGTCTGCAACAAATTAAGTTTAACACAAAATTTTATTTACTTCTAGATCATTAACGGTCTCCAAGACTGTGTAAATTTGCAAAAATTATATTTACACGGTAATCAAATTGGAAAGATTGAAAATCTTAACAAATTGACTAGATTGGAAGTTTTGTGGTTAAATGAGAATCTAATCACAAAAATTGAGGTATTTTGATTTCAAATATCAATTCTATCAATTACTAGCAACAAAAACCGTCCAAAATATAATTTTTATGCGGCAAGCGACAGATTATTAGCAAAACAATATCATACAAAACTGAGGTATATACTTTTAATAAAAACCGAAAAATATTCTAGGGAATTACTGCACTAGAACACTTGAAAGAGTTCAATGTTGCTCAAAATAGGATAACCGAAATTGGTTAGTTTACTCTAAATAACAGTAGCAATATTAAAAAGAAATCTTAAAATCATTCTTTTCATTTTTTGCTTTAAAAATACTCATACATTTTAGGCGATACGCTAGCAAGCAACACCATGATTGAAAATTTAAATCTATCTGGTAATCTTATAAGGTCTCTTCAGGTATAAAGCAGTATAGCAAATACAATAGCTCAAAGATAATTGTGATTTTTGTCGCAATAAATAAATCACATTTTTGATCTATAGGACATAACTAATTTAAGCCATCTGAAAAAATTGCGAGTCCTTAGCCTAAAAGACCCACAGTATGCAGCAAATCCAGTCTGTAGCTTGTGCAATTATAGTACACATATACTATATCATCTACCCCAAGTTAAACGCCTCGATCTTCTAGATGTATCATCCAAGCAATTGCAAGAAATGGTGGAGGTAGACTATTTAAAATTTTCAGTATTTGATTACCGTAATAACTTTAGAACGTCTTTCAGTATCGTAAATATATTTAGAAGTATAGTACTAACCTATTTAACCACAATGTCTATAGGCTGCTGTCACCAAAAAGAAAATATATTACAATATGTGTATTAAAACCATACAGCGGAAGTCTTATACTCTACTATCACTTCTAAAGAAAGAAAAAGAAAAATTGGCAATTGATCTATATCAAAGAATACGGACTCTAAGTCACCATTTAAGTGATGTATGTTGAGCAATTCACCGTATCGAAATTGTGCATATTGATATTATAGATGGCATACAATATACTCTTGCGGTTTAGATTTATAACTGGATGCTGAATCATTTCTTACGTAGATTGATAGAGAAATTGATGAAAACAATCCACCAACTAAAAGCGGTTATAGTAAGCGTTTACATAAGAAATTGAATTATATTCTCCATATATTTATTTTAAGGCCTAACTTGTTTATATTACTAAAAGCAAGCAAAACCTGAATAATGTGATTGGTAAACACTATCTTATTAATATTTGCTATTTTCTCTACCGCTTTTTCTATGTAAAGGTGAGGACGAAAACGATGAAGAAGTTGATGGTAAGAAGGATATCGAAAGCCGAGATAGCAGCAACAAAGGAAGCGCCAGTGAAACTGAGGAAGATAACGAGTCTAGCAAGTCAGAAAGAAAAGAGGACTCGCCATCGATCGAGCTCTCATGGACACAACGACTAAGACATAAACGCGCAAAGGTAACCGAAAGAATCGAATGGTGGGACGATAAGATTAATCAGTAAGTACTAATGTCATAGTATGAGATAAAGCGTTGGTATAATTTACTGTGTTTGATTTGCTAAATCAAAAAATGATGTAATAGCACTTCATAAAAGATTAGCCTGAATCAAAATAACTATAGTGTATCGTATTTAGTAAGGCGTAAACGCTAATAGGAAATCAGATCAAAGAGTAAAGAATATCTACTTCATCGCTGACAGAGTACTAATGCTAATATGTAAAATATACTCAAGCAGAACACTTTCATATCTATTACATATTTGTAGGTTAGAAAAATATTACAACAGAGTTTGCCAATCAATCGATCACGAGAGGGATGAGAAAATTAAAACGCAAATGATCGAGTTCGAAACAGGCGGCAATATTCGATTCGAAGAAGGGAGTCCATCCGATATCTGGTATATTACTATCGATTGATTATCTTCCGTTAGCAATCCAAAAGATTCACAAACTGATTAAGAAATAATAACTTTAATCTTGATTAATCATTATCCTAGGTATTCGTCCTGTCGTGATTTATTATTGTCGAGATTTTGTGCTTCCGACTATATGGTAGGCATGACTGTGACTTTCTCCTTCTATTTCTGTACAATGATAGTCTAACGATAGTAAATTATTAATTTAGCGACATGGCATCAATGGCTTGATTGTACACCGCGTAACAAGGATTCATAACCGCTTCTTACAGTCTCGATTCGACCAAAGATTGACTAAAGTTTCAGAGCGAGGGGAAATCCCAGAGTTATCAAAGTAATTTTACAAATATAACATTGTGTGGTATCTAGATACCCTAGTAATTGATCGCTGCAAGCTAGCCCACAAAGCAATGATGGAATTTATTATTTTTCCAATTTGTGTAGAGGAAGTTCCTATAAGCAGCTATTAGAATTTTTATTTTATATAAAGCATCCAACGGTAGCTGGAAATGACATCGTGTCTATTGCACAGCAAGGGTTTCCAGATGCTTCAATGCATAAGGTAAGTATCTTAATTTCATTGCACGCCGTAAAGGCATATAACGGTTAAAATTATTAAAAGGAAATATTGTATATTCATTTGGTATCCGTGGTTGATTATCTATTTCAATTGTGATGCACTGTATTTAAAAAAGCGATTGCAATGAATGTATTTCCTAAAGATAGATATGAGTTCTAGAAAGTAACTATCATACCGTACAGTATTAGTGTATTAACTGAATTTACAATAAGGTTCCCTTGTCCAATTTCATTATTATTTCTAACAATTTTAAAATGGTTCTATTATTACCGGAATCTGATAGAAGCAAACTAAGATAGAAGCGGTTCCATTCACCAATAGCTTAAACCTATGCGATACTCCTCGTATTCATTACTTGCAAGAGAGATCATCAAAGGATTACGGATGCCCATTTCGTACAGGTAAGTTTGTCAAGTAATAACTTCATCCTGACATGTACTTATCCCACGAAAGGAGCATAAATTAATATACCGTATTCAAAAATCTACAAGTAAGAAATATGAGTTATTTTTGCTACGAGGAAAGAGCACTTGTGATTATGGTGGTCAAATCACTCATATAGCTATACAAGTGTATCACTGAAATATCGCATGTAGAATACTGCCTATCCGACTAGTATTGAGGAAGTGTCAGTTATCGTCGATAAATATAACAAATATCCTTATAGTAGTACCACAGTGGATAGAAAGTAAATGGCAGAATCGCTTATGGTAAAGAATCGTAAACAGCTGGATAAACGCAGATATCTCGGATAACATCTCTACAATGGATTAATAATTTATTTTGAAGCGGAGAACACTCCAAGTTCTATTGCACTTGCCTTTGCAATAGTCCACACTAGCATGGGAACTAAAGGTCCATGGCACTATACAGTAGACACATCTAAGTACACTTATGCAACAGTATCAGCAGGAGTTGGTAATTATTAGATAAATTATACATCGTACAGGAAATGGCTAAGCTATTTAGTAAAAGTTCTGTAAAATTTCAAATTTTGACTCCGAAATTTGGTGTAAAATACCTCCAAAATCCGAAAAAGGGTATAGGTAGCCTAAATAAGCATGTAAAGCTCTGTGAAATTTCAATTTTGACTCCGAAATCTGGGGTAAAAATACCTTTAACACCCGAAAAGGATATGGATAAGGCAGCCTAAATAAATATGTAAAAGCTCAGTGAAATTTCAATTTTGACTCCGAAATCTGGTGTAAAAATACCTCTAAAATCCGAAAAGGGTATACTGTAGGTAAGACAGCCTAAGTGAACATGTAAAGCTCTGTGAAATTTCAATTTTGACTTCGAAATCTGGGGTAAAAATACCTCCAACATCCGAAAAAGGAAATGGGTAAGACAGTCTAAATAAATATGTAAAGCTCTGTGAAATTTTAATTTTGACTCCGAAGTCTGCTGTAAAAATACCTCTAAAATCCGAAAAAGGGTATGGGTAAAAGGCAGCCTAAATAAATATGTAAAGCTCTATGAAATTTCAATTTTGACTCCAAAATTTGGTGTAAAATACCTCTAAAATATGAAAAACGGGTATGGGTAAGGCAGCGTAAATAAATACGTAAAGCTCTGTAAAACTTCAATTTTGACTCCAAAATCTGAGGTAAAAATACCTCCAACATCCGAAAAGTGTATGGGTAAGACAGGCTAAATAAATATGTAAAGCTCTGTGAAACTTCAATTTTGACTCCAAAATCTGAGGTAAAAATACCTCCAACATCCAAAAAGTGTATGGGTAAGACAGGCTAAATAAATATGTAAAGCTCTGTGAAACTTCAATTTTGACTCCAAAATCTGAGGTAAAAATACCTCCAACATCCGAAAAGGGTATGGGTAAGACAGGCTAAATAAATATATAAAGCTCTGTGAAACTTCAATTTTGACTCCAAAATCTGGAGTAAAAATACCTCCAACATCCGAAAAGGGTATGGGTAAGGCAGCCTAAATAAATACACGCACAAGTTTTGTACTATAGTAGTTTGGATTGCTAAGGGAGCCATTATTGAGTGTAAAATAGGCTGCTGTGGATAGTTGGATCTTGTAGCAGAATAGGAGTTAGTCCTGGGTTCCATACGGTACATTGCTCAATACAGTGCAGTATGAAAGCATTATCGCCAACGATAAATCACTGACTTTTAAATCGTATTTTTTTTACTGTCCACATGTCCTCTGTCCGCCTGTTTCTCCCGCCGCAGTATTCTCAAATCTCTCTCTACCCTACTTTTAGCTAAAAGTGTTTTCCAAGTCCTCAGCAGTATACTAGAGTATGGACTAAAGTAATACGGTAGACAACTTCAAGTTTAGGATCAAATCTGTATCGCACTTGACCAGCAATGGTGTTAATCAATGAGAGCATCATTATTACTTTTATTTGACTACTATAACTTATTTCCTACTATCTAGGCCAAATTGTCATTGCAAAGGTATTTTTGGGTAAAAGCGCCGCCGTCAGCGATTCAAAAAGGTAATTTGAAACGTATGCGATTGTTAATACTCGTATTGCAATCTAATATTGGTAGCTAGCCTATCGTTATTGCAATACAGTTATATTCAATATATCATGAAGTGCTAGAATAAGTAGTCGTTTAGAAGGTCAATTTAAAATTGCAACTCGGAAAAGTAGCTGAAACGTATGAGATTGCAAATATTTTTACTAGGTGATACTATAAGTACAGAATAGTAATATGGGTATCCTATCTCGTTATTGCAACACGTTTATATGCTTAACATGTCTTATAGTGCTATTATCAGTAATCAAGTACAAGGCAATTTGGAGATCTCCATTTAGAAAGATTACTAAACCATATGAGATTGCAAGTAGTCGTTTTGTAATACACAGTACAGTAGATATCAGTAAATATGCTAGCCTATCTCGTTATTACAGCACAATTTAAGGTTCAGTTTGTCTTGTAGTAAGTACTACAGTAAGTAGCCATCCACCAATCAATTTTGAAATTTCGATTTCGATTTAGAAGGATACCTGAACTGTATGAGATTGCAATACTCGTTTTGTAATAGGCATTATCTTGTTATTACTGCACAATTTAAGCCTCAATTTATCTTGTAGTTTTATCATAAGTAGCCATTCACTAGGGAATGTGAAGACTTCGATTTAGAAAGATTGCTGAAATGTAGGAGATTGTAAATAAATACTCGTCTTGTAATGTAAAGCCATGGACTACTAAATCTTACTAGGCAAAGTTTAGAGATCTAGTAGTGCATGATACAGCATAGTGCATGTCAGCAACAAGGTAGCCTATTTCGTTATGCCAGCATATTTTAAAGCTCGATACAGTATGTCTTACGTATAGTGCTATAGCCATTCACAAAGGTCATTATTGCTTGAGATTGCCAGCCCATTGCAGGGTAGCATCAACAGGTAGATCAACATTCCATCAGGTTACTAAATGCTATACTTACAATAGCTAATGCAGTACTATGGCGTATGATTAGAAATATGTAGCCTCGAATCATTCTTCAATGATGAGATAGTGTCATGCTAATGCCGAAAGATCAGACGAAATAGTTGCAATCTTACCATGATTTGGTTTAGATTGAATCAACTGTCGATATCGTCTTGGATCTTGATGAGCGGGAAACTATCCACTGAGAAGATTAAACTTGCTACAACTGTATTATGTATTTGATCCAAGTCAATATATACCACAGTAAAAGTAAAAATGAAGTTTATCAATCTTGTATAGGTATAGAATGATTTCATGATAGTCATACATATTGGTCAATGTTAGGAATATATTTCTCTCATCACAAGATGATTCTCGACTGCAGACACTCCTATTTGCTACCTACTGTACATGTTTTTGACCTTGCTTACTAATCATGTTATACAATCTTTCTTGACTCATTTTGATTAGTATCTGTCAGAGTGACTGGTCAAAATTCGATTGCGTATTTCGACCGCGATCCCATGATAGGCATTTATCTTCTGCATCTTCTGGCGATCTCATCAATGGAAGTCAAACTACAAATTCCTGTGATTGCAATGCTCGCCAATGTGAATGGTTTTTCTTCGATAACGAAATCATCGTACCTGAATACATCGTTGATTTTGAATATGTTACCCAGGTAAATGAAAGTAGATTAGCTATAAATAGACTTAGATAGACCTACGTAATATATTATACAATACATATTCTCTGTTCCTTTCAAATGGTTATTAAGACTACTGTGATGATAACTATGGATGCTTTATCGAATTTGCCAAGTCAATTAAGATACAGGATACAGAAAAAGTCGACTTTAAAATAAATCATAGACTACGCAGACAAAGTACAGTAAATGAACTGATATCATGTATACAGTTTATAGCAATTTCTCCGTTATTACTATACAGATACTGTATTATAGTCTCATAAAGTGGTTTCGATAGTACATTATAACATTTTTCTAATATGACAAAGATCCATTCTGATCATGCTCTTGAAACAGTCATGTATACTAGTTTATTATAAATCTGCCAATGGTAAATTCTAGTGCTGACATCTGTTACTTTGAAAGTTTATCTAGATACTTCATGACTATCTATGGCCTTTAGTACCACTAATTCTATACTACTTAATTGATGCTAAGCTCAAGTTTATGTGCTACAGTACATACTTCATTCATGAAACACTATGCTGTAAACTAAGTTTGTTGATTAAGACTAATTAAATATCGAAAAGTGCTTCTTAAGGTAATTAATGCTATAATACGTATGTTGTGCATTGTAGATCAAAGATAAATCACCATTCAGTTGTCTTAACCCTGGCTTTTTAAGTAGCTCTTCCTTGGCTATTAACTCGTCTGAGTTTAGTCATGACGCAGAATGCGATAATGATATTCTTCAAAGCTCTCCTAAGATTAGGAAAAGACCGAGGTTAGTTTATTTTTAAACTAATAGTTTAGACTGTCGTAAGATCTTTAATTCGATGTTTTTGATCTTCACTAAATGCACCTAATAACGAAAGTAGTTGTTACTGTTATGGCATAATTACGAGCTTATTTTATCCTAGAATTGTTTATGCCCAATATACAACAATTTCATAATTATTTATACTTAGTAACTGATGTTATATCCACCACAAATAGTCCTTAATCATCATACTGTAAGCTTTGATACTGTAGTTGTCGCATTTATCCTATTAATATTGCAATATCAGATAATGACATTGCTTGCGTTAGCAAATACGCGTATAGTATAACAACCTAATCCTGTAATTTTGCAGAAGTAAGTATAATAATTGAACGTACACTTTCTCATACCAACACCCTTTGTTTATTCAGTTCAAGGCTATCACACACATACACATATCAAGTATTAAATTGCTTTCAATACATCAATTTTCAAGATAATCAGTCATGGTGTTACATGTTAATAGCCGTATAGTTTACGTTCATCCTGTAACAATTACGGTAATGTATTCTTATTTGGCAATGTTAACCTTAGCCCTTTAAGGTACTTCTTTCTTAAGATTAGATCGTTGTCCATTAGCGGAATCAGTAGCTGTCATAATTTCATGCTTACTGATAATGATTGACTATGTACTGTAAACGTTTAAAATTACATTGAACCCAGTTAAGAGATTTGTATGCTATTCTATCTATGCATGTAGCACAGTCTAATTGTGATGCTGCCATAATTACGATAAATAACTTTGAATAAAGTTTTCTAACGATCTTTTTTTCCGATAACTGTCAGAATTATAACTATGTCAGAGGAAGGTATCCTCCAGTTAACCTCAGCTTCATCCCTAACTGCTGTCCAGGTGACTTTCTCATTAATAATTTTATTTTCTTCTTATCAAAATCATTTTCGAATGTATCGATGTGTGTATATCCAGTAACTTCAATCAGTGAATTCTGGTACACGCAGCGAAACCATCAAACTGATATACTATGAATCGTTGCACACTAATATTTTTAGGTTTTAAATCTACATGGCAATGGCCTAGCGAGACTTAAACACCTTAATAGCATGCCGTGTTTAAAGGAGCTCACCGTCAGTTTTAACGAATTAAGTCGAGTTGATGATATAGCTAACATGGTACGGTATTTACTTATTTCTCGATATGCGCAATTCTTAAATTTCATACTCTGAGTTAGCTCGTCTATTCACACAGTATCGTACTAAGAAATACAATATAATACAGTATATCGATAATAACATATACTGTATACTTTCTCTTAAGCAATTTTTAGAGAAGCTGAATTTAATGTTCAATAAAATTACCAGTTTGGAAGGATTAAAGGTACGTGTTATTGAAAGAGCTACAGTATGCTGATTAGAGTCCTAGGTCGAGATTTCTGGCACTTGCTTTACGCAATCTCTAACTAACTTACCCATCAAATCTATATTGCATGTAATTACTTTACTATGTTTGTAGTCACTACCTCGACTGAAGCAACTAAACTTAAGTTGGAATCAGTTATCGAACACAAGAGACAACTTGGCTGTACTACGGAAACATACACCGGGAGTCAATACATTAGATATCAGCCACAACCCTTGGCAAAAGGTACAATTAAGTCGATTCTATTATAACTAATGATAAAATATTAGATATAGCATATAAGATTAATTAATTCCTTTTTGATAGCCGGTAAATCTCCGACTACGTGTGATTGGGCGTCTAAAATCGTTACGACTGTTAGATGGGATACCAGTTAGTGAAGAAGAATCAGCCAATGCCCTTCGCTTAGTCACCAGTTCTAGAATATCACAGACTATGCTTTTGGCTCATTCAAGAACTGATAACGTGGCTCCTCACACTTTTAAGCTTGCATCAGTAGCTGAAGCCCTTTGTTCAATTAGCAGGTAATGAGAACAAGGGTAGCCACGGTTTTGTTATAAATAAATCAAAACTGTGACGTTACAAAGATTTTATTAAATGCTGAATTATTTAAAGCACTAATTTTCCTAATCATACTTGTGTATGCGTTCTAATATTCGAAGAAATTGGCCTACAAGATTATGCGATGATGACAGCGAATGGCCATTAACCGTATGTATATTAAATAAGTTAATAATGGCATTTAAAAATATCAGTATTTTTTAACCATAATTTACAAGTATCGTTATTTTTGTTTCAACCGTAATAGATTACGGCATTGAATTTGGATAACCAACATTTAACAAAAATCTCTAATTTGGCAAAGCTGGAAAATTTGAGATGGGCTTCGTTTAATAGCAACTATCTTACTAAAATTGAGGTATGAATTTAATTCGTCTAAAATGCAATAAAATTTTTCACATTTTATATTAACTTTTCCTTTTCTGTATAGAATTTAGAATCTTGTGTAAAGGTAGAGGAGTTATCATTGGAGAATAATTCCATATATAGACTTGATGGGCTATCATCAATGCGAAATTTGCGACGCCTTCATCTTCGTGATAACTTCATTAGTTCTATTAACAGCATTAGTTATCTAACCCATTTAGAATTTTTATCTCTTGAAAATAATAATATTACATCGCTTCTTGGATTGCAGGTAAATCAGTAATAATCCTAGGTCTTTTAGGCACGTAATGTTTACCTCTTTATGATAAAAGTTTTTAAATTCTGCCCGATTTTAGGATTTAAAATCGCTGTCTGAATTATACATTTCTCACAATGCTTTAAAAAATATCAGAGAGATATTTCTTCTTAAAGTAAGAATACATGTAACTCGTTCATCATTTCCATGTTCGTTTTTTCTTTGTCAAATTGATCCATGACAATTTTATAAAATTGTAGACACTGTCGCAGCTAATAATCTTAGATCTATCTGGCAATTCACTGGAAGAATCCGATAATTACAGGACCTTCGTTATTTATCACCTTAGAAATTTAAAAGCCTTAGACGGAAAAAATATAGTAAGAACAAAATTTCCGATATCTCAACTATTAGCATTATCACGAATTATAATCATTTTCTAAAGCATATTATTTATAATTTGTTACTCTATTAATAAAGGATGTATCAGAACAAACAGCTGCTAAAGAAATTTTCGGGGGCAGGTAATTGTTTACCTTTGTAGGATCTTAGTTATCAAGCTGTTTTATTAATTTTATTTTTCTCTTGCATTTTTCGAAGGTTAACCAAAGACTTTATTGTCGAACGCGTTGGTCATTCTAACTTTCACGAATTACGTGAACTAGATTATCAGAAGTGCTCCATTCGTCATGTTGACTTCGGTGATGGCGTAGAATTTCTTAATCTCAGAAGGTTCATGAAAAATTTTATTGATTATGATCCACTGTTATTTATCATACTGTATATTGACATATAATTACTACTATATCATCGTCATATTTCTAAATATTTTGATCTGATCGCATTACAGTGTCAATTTAGAGCACAATAATCTAACGTCCTTTAGCGGTCTGGTTCGTCTAATTAACTTGAAGGTCTGTAGAGTATTAGGACTTAAATTTATTCCGATACAATTAAAAACAGATTTTAAATTTCTTGAAATACTTTTTTAAACTATTTAGGTTTTATGTTTGAATCATAACCGCATAGAAAGTATAATTCCAAGAATGAAGACCTCAGCTGCAAATGCAAAGGGTAAAAATCCGAGCCAGAACTATTCCTATGAAGATTACTCGCCAATTCTAGATAAGCTGGAGGTTTTACACTTAGGGTAACTGCCTTTACTGTCTTTTAATGCTCTAAGTATCAATAAGACTGATCAAGATGAAGCCGTAGGAATTAAAATTTTTTACACATTTTAGGTACAATGGAATAGCAAATATGGCTGCGTTACAATTGTTTCGACTAAAATCACTAAAAGCATTATTCTTACAAGGTAAACACATGTGCTCTTAGATGACAAGATCCCATAAAATATATAGTACAATTAGCACTAATGACTATAATTATTGACGTGTTTTAAGGAAATGAAATTGCTAAGATTGAAGGTCTTGAAGGCCTTAGCGAATTACGTGAACTCGTACTCGATAGAAACAAAATCAAAGTAAAGCGGCGATAATTCAATTTAACTTTAATACTTCTTACATAATAAAATCATCAATTAAACCTAATAATAGTATCTTAGAAGAAGTACCCTATCTTTAAATTAATTTAACATTTTTTTCAATTAAGACTATCTCGGAAAATTCTTTCGTCAATCAATGGCGTTTAATGGAACTTCATCTTGAAGAAAATAGGTAAGATTTATATTATCGTAGCCCAAGTTAGGTTTAACATGCCAACTTTCAACGCTTTATCTGCATCACATTAACAAGTTAATAATATTCATCTTCTGAAGGATACGAGATTTGTCCAATTTTCATGGCCTTGACTCACTTCAGAGACTGTATCTAAGCTCAAATAAAATACAGGTAATCATTTCAGCTAGCCAAGTTCCGGTTGTCCGTGATTGCTATGAATGATGTAAATAGAATAACATGTACATTCGTTTGTGATCATTCATAAAGTTAATTTTACAATTGTCATTAACCAAATTAGGAATTATCTGAACTTGAAAATCTTAGCTACTTGAAAAATTTAGTTGAATTATCTTTGATTGGTAATCAGGTAGGTTCTATGATAATTACTATTATTCTTCAAGACTCCATCTTAGAACCTGATTTCTTATGACTTACCTACTTATAGGTCACAAGGCGAATGATGCATAGACCGCTGTTAATTTTTCAATATCAAAATTTAATATCGTTAGATGGAATTCCCGTATTACCAGAAGAGAGAACTAAGGCTGAGCTATACTTTTATGAGCAACAGCAAGCGCAACTATCTCAACAGCTGCAACAACAAGTTTGTATTTAATATCGTATTCAAGTGATTAATAATAATATAATTTACGAACATCATAAACGGTATTCAATCACTTTTTTAATCATCTATTTCTATTTTAGGCAACTCTATCATTTGATAGCAACTTACCTGGGCTTGCAACACTTGTAGGTGCTCCTTCGACAAATCCTACTCGTTCTAATGTAGCTAAGGTTAGTAAACCAATGCTGTAACATTTTACTAGTCTTTTCATGAGTAGATATTAGTTAAGTAGATTTGGATGTTATTACTCATTGCTGATTCGTTTGGTATTTTGACATACATACATACTTTCGCACTGCGATTACGCTACCTTTATAACACCTTAGTATTCTGGTCCTTTTGTATCAAAGTCCAATCCTGGCGAAAAACAAACAAGCGGTAATTACTACAATAATTGTTGATGTACTGTATTAGGTGTAAATTTCAGCATACTTCATGTCAATGGTGCATGAGTAATAATACCTAACTGATACACATCGCTACCTGCTCTTGATACTTAAGATGATAAATGCATTTGATCTTCTTAATAATGTGTAGAATACAGTAATCCACATTACAGTGAACACTATCAACGGAATGATCGATCAGAGCACGGTAATTATATTTTTATTAATATTTTACATGGTTTACTCATCCTTTGTCCGTAGGATATAATTATTTATAATTTCCCAGAACTGTAACTCATGTACCACCGTTACCTAACTTTGCATTCATATGCCAATTTCAAATGATAAGGGACCCGACGTTCCGTGAACGTAAATGTAAATGACAGCACAAATATGTTTGTGTCTGGTCATCGCGGAAACCAACCACCGAACGTGCGAAGTGTGACTAATCGACATTTCCATCAGACATCGGGAATAGCCAATCTCACAGGAGTGACACTCAATCTAACAAACGGATCAATCAATGATAGGTACTAAACTGCTAATGTGCGCATTAAAGTACAATTGTACGTATACGGTATACCCATGCGTCCTGCTACTCAGCGGTAGTTTATTTTAAAAGTGCGATCTTGTATAGGACTTAAAGATAGATAACACATCCCATTTAATTCCGTAATTGTATCTCCTTACTCTTATTGCAGGACCAACCCTCGAAAGTATCCTAAGGATAAGCACTGAAAGATCAAAATTCTTAGGAAATGAAATTTATTTCGATTGTAGATAGTGCTTCGTACACCATAATCTTACAATCCTGTGCGGCTTTTTTGTTTTATATATCTAAATATTTAAACGATAATGGGTTACATGTATTTATGACACATTTTGTGTTACAGATAGATAAAGTTTGCTAAGATTTTACTATTTTTATATTGAAATTTTGTAAACTGGTATTAAATTCATCTTAACATTAAATGTTTTTGAAAAACAACAGATTGCATTCATTAAAAGTTTGCAATTTCAACATTAAATAATTTTGATAATCAAAAACGGTACCTATCCGGATGCATAACGAAAATCATAATCTTTTTACTTTCGAAGATTTTACTATAAAATATAATTTATACAAAGCCAAAAACTTTGATTTTAATAGCCATAAGCAGTTTAGATTTCAGTATAGCTTTGCTTGAATATAACGGAAGATATAATCGAGAAATACAAGTATTAGCAGTCGGTAAATGTTGATCATCTGATGGCCTTATCGTTATTGTCGGTAACGGTTGAAAACCTTCTCCGCTTACAGGTAATGCGGGACTGGAGGTCCAAAAATACAACTAAATTTGCAAAGTGTTGACTAGTTAAAATTTACACGAGGATAAACAGAAAATAAAAGAATCAAGAAAACTACCAGTTCTCTCTTTTCTTCAGTACTCATTTTCTCAAAAATAGACCAAAACCACCGCTTAAGCCTTTCCACATTACCAGAGGATCCTTCTGAAAATTAGTTACAATATTAGAAAAGTTCTGAAAATATAAATGAAATAAAATAAAAAATCTGATATAATTCTTACTGCTTTCATCATTGAAGGAAGTATGTCTCTTAACCCACTTTACATCAACTTCTCCGATACCGTTCAAAAGTAAGCGCAAATCCTCGGTATTTAAATTTTTAAACGCATTTTGCGGAATCACATCAAATATTCCTTTTCGCATCGCCTTTCAATAATAAATCATTACAGTAAGTGATCACGAACATGTCGTCAACATCTATTACCTAGTACTTTCAAAAAAACTTACATCCAAAGGTTTCTGCATACAAAAGTACATTTTTTGCATAGCATATAATTCAACATATTCGTAAACGTTTTCTGGTGTAACAGAAATTCCGGAACCACCCTCAATTAATTCAACTTCTTTTCCACCTTCTTCCTGAGATAAATTGATAACAAATCGTAAATCCATTTCTTTGAAATACTGCTCCGCATTATCTTTATTGCCAGCCATTATCAATTGCCGTAAGTTTTCATATAGCGAGGCATTGAAAAATGCTAGATCATGCCATTGTACCTATGACGGAAATGAATTTACTAATTTTAGAATAAAGATTAAACGCAATATATATGAAATGGAAAGACTTTATTTCATATGCGGCCACATACGTCTCTATTCAGCAATACTTTTAGAACGTGACGGTTAAATGTTAGCGTTGAGACTTCATTTTGAAGCAAGCACAAGCCAATAATTCTACACAAATATACAAAGAAAAAGCCATAATTACGACAAACTTTACGGTTAGATAATAAAGTTGAAGTTGAATAATTAGATAAAATAGATCTAAGAACATCGAGGCGTTACAAAAAGTAAAATTTTAGCCAACCTTCCTATGTTTCTGAAAAGATTCAACCTCGTAAGGCTATTAGATCCAGGGCGAGGCGAATAGAAACCGACCTTGCCCGGTTGATAAAATAGAGGTTCATTGTCTTTGCTATTTTGATGAGAGCTGTTATCTTCAGTTTCACTAGCTCACAATAATGAATACGAGACCGTTACGATATGATTAATGCAACTATTTAAGATATAAAATTCCATGCACATTTAGTATTATAACCTTTGATGAGAACATATAATGGATATAGCTTCATCAATACGTTGACGTAGATAATTTTCGTCAGAAAATAATGCCAATAAATTTTGAGTAGGAGCATGTTCCAAAAGCATGCCCGTAATCTTAGCAGCATGTTCCTGAAAACAAAATATAGCATGCTTACTGTCATTACCTACTTTTAACTAACTGTTACTTGAACGAAAGCGTTATCTTACAGGATGAAAAGCTCTAATCTTCTCAAAAAGTCTTTTACCGAGGACCTGTTTTTCACTAGAGTTATATATTACACTCTCAAGATGACTATACTTCGTTGGATCGAATGAGGGAGCATCGTAAGATAACGGATAGCTTTGTACATCTCTAATTCTGTTCGTGGATACGAAATAATTCCTGCCTCTACGCCGATCGTTACCAAGATTTACATCTGTCCGAGACATCATCATGTAATTAACTATTCCATTACGATTAACTATTACTCGTATAGTACAACACCAATTCTTACCCCTGCTACTACTTGACCCTGCATTCAATACAGGTAATTTTTCATTTGATAGGAATGCCTGTTTTAAGAACCGACGTTACTGCGAGCTTAGTTAGTATTACAGCACGATAATCTAGAACTTACTTCAGCAATGCCAGAATAAAAGCTGCGAGCGACACCGCTTCCTTCTCCCGGTTCGTTTTTAAACGAGGCCTTAACTCTATGGACTGCCAACGGTTGATCTAGTGTTTGATGCTTCTTATAGAAGTCGTTTAAACTTATAACGGTTTGCTTTATCATTGCCGCTCCGTCTCTTTCAACCTAAATGTAACAAACGTTAGAATTAAAAAATAGAATGCTAATTTGTATCATGCAATTATACTATATGTAGTACCTCAATGACTAAATCTCGTGTTTGTAAATTTTTATGTTTTTCCATTTCGCGTCTAAAAGCAGCTTCTTTGATATCGAAAGAAACTAATTCCGTCAAGACAGAATCTGGCTGACAACCAATATCTTCCATAAAAGCACGACTAAATAATTCAACTGTAAGCTTCCATCGTCCGAGCCAGCATTCAGGCTTCATTTCGTTAAAATCAGTGCCACAATCGCCTAAAAGAAAATGGCGATCATCATTCGATAATCTCTTCAAAGTATGTAGTACAAATCAAAGAAGAACGTAACGATACTAACCATGTTGATTTTGTAATCTTGTAGATAAATTAAGATCCACAGACACACTACGGTTAGAGTTAAAGCAATCTCTAGTATCAATGCTTGAACTGAATAAGTCCTGTTTTAATACTGAAGGACTGAGTAAATGAGGTTTCTCAGCTAATGGCAATGCAATGTTCATAGGTGTCTTGAAAGGATCTGCCGGTTCCGATCCTAAGTGCAACGTGGAGTTCGTTCTTCGGAAAAAACGTTTATTCTTTCGTACGCGGCTTTCGTAAACTTTAGATGTATCTATAATTAATAATAACAAAAAAATAACAATTTTTGCCATCGTAAGAATCCGATAACTGACGTTACTGTTAAATATATATTTTTACATAGACCACTTACCGGATACTTCTTTCACATTAATTGTAGCCCCAGAAGAACTGGTACGGTTGCTTACTTCATAACTAACACGAGTATTATTTTCATCCTCTGTAGATAAACTTCTAATATCATGGCGAAGAAAATACATTATAGCGTCGAAAACATAAGCTACATGCTTCATAGAAGAAATATCCATGAAAGGAATGGTATCTCTATGTTCATAATTATTGGAACGCATCAAGGAGAGCGCATATATCAAAACGTCATGACGGCTTGAGGCAAACAAATTACTAGCTTCAAGTCTCGCCCTCCGATAGCTAGACTCCCATAGATGACCTGTATCTCTGTTTGAAGCTCGATCACGTCGACTAGATGCTATCAACTTTTGTTGATAATCTGGATTTAATGGATGCATTGGATGCTTTTTATCAGTTGCTAACAGTAAAGAAACTCCAAACCTTAATTGTGATTCTGTGTTATCCATCACATCTACAATCCAACGCCATGATTGTGATAGACACCCCTTAACTTTTTCTTGTAAATCTACTAAGTTTACTTCATCAACAGGTAATATAGTATTTGATCTAGATTTAATGCACTTTGTTTTCTTCAAATTCGTTAATGTAACCAGCAGATCTGTGACCTCACGAACAGTCACAGCGAACATCTTTGCTATATAACTAGAATTTGAGTTGGCTATAGAAGAGATACTATCACGGTTACTATTATTTGAATTGCCAGAATTGCCGGTACGAATAGAATCAGGATATAATATAGAATTTGGTGTAATTATGTGACCACCTTGTTGAGGATGAGCCGTTGCATTTACAGCCCATTGTAATACATGAGGCTCTCTAATCGATCTAGAAATATTGTAAATAGGCGCATCAGTATTGCCTCTCATCATTCGTCGACTTTGAGGCCGTCCTGGTAACTCATCAGGCTCTTCAAATGCTTCTGACGAAGAAGATTCGTCCTCCTCGTCAGAATAATAAACCATATTGGAATCTGGTATAACAAATAGTGCAAGAGATTAGTCTTTAACTAAAATGCCATACAAATGCAATAATTCCTACTGTACCGATATCATTTTGAACATGCATCCGCGAAGTTGTTGCTGACGCGGATTCAATCCGGAGGACAACACTGTCACTACTATCACTATCAATCTCTTCAAGCATACCAAGATCCATTTCAGATTCATTATTAGAACTGTTATCAACTTGAATCCCTTCGTTCGCTATATCAGCACTCTGATAGAAAGGGAATAATAATTTACATGCTATAGTATGGACTTCATTGAAGCGTTTTCTACAATACACCTACCCTACTTAACTCCCTAGATTGTTCATGTGGACTACTTGCGTCGCTATCTGTATCAATAAGTTCTTCCACAGCCATAGGAGCTCGTGATGCTAATGTATCATTACTGACGCTAGATTTTTGAATATAGTGAACAAGCATTATGAACTATCGTAATGAGATGAAAACGATATAATTACTAATACAGAAAATAATTCAGTAGTATACAATACCTAGATGTCAGATCATGAGTATTTCTTCTTTCAGTATTATCTGCATCTGACCGTATATTTGCATGGTCTATTTCAATGACTGGATCTCTTATTTCTTGAGATGCATGTTGATCATTATTGAGACTATCATTAAATGAGGGATTTGAAGTATCATTACCATCAGTACGACTACCACCAGCTGTAGAACCCTCTGTGAAAGGCTCAGTTACGAACAAATTTTCGATAAATTGAGCAGCGTCAACATGGCTAGTTAAAACCGTTAACCAAGCAGGTTGAGCAATTCCTAATCGAACTGGTGCTATCAATGAGTCTGCAGCCTTAGCTAGCTCTGTTACTGCAAAGATATGCAGCGATTGAAAAACGCTACGGCACTTTCGTAAAGGAATTCTAAAACAATGGAACACAAAAATTACTCTGAAATGTATCAAACCGAACTTATGAATGATTGAGGTTCATCAAATAGTACGTACCTAAAGACATTTGCGGCATCCGGTGTCGCTGACAATACAACGAAAATACGGGCAACGGATCTGACAAACCTTTTAGCAACTATCTCAGCCTCAACAGTAGTTATAGGATTCTCAATTGATTTGATAATCGTTCGTAGTAGATGTTCTAATGCCTTAAGTAGGAAGTAATTGTATGTTAAAAGAAAGGTTAAAATATTACAAGCGTTTACACTATATAGATAAGTTACCTTGCATTCGTTCGTATTATACTTTACAGTCAGATAGTAAGTAAAACAGTCCAAACGAACAGAATTATCTTGACTTGAAAGAAAAGCTTTTTGTTCGTCTCTTGCGAGAAAAGGGTAATCCGTGGAGTGAGGCTTATTCATCTTCGTACCTTCATCAAAAATGACATTGACTGCTTCTGGCATGATTAATGACATAACAGACGTCCAATCCTGTAATAGTAGCTCTAGTGCTTTGGCAGCGAATTTTGGTGGTTCTAATAAAGGACCCATATCCTTATTTACAACTGTACCCGAGAGAGATCGTAAACTTTTACTATGTCTAAGCCGTCTATCATGAGGGCGGTTGCGGAACTGATGGTGAGAATTAGCCTGTCTTACAGCAGTATGAAGAACAAATAAAAGAATATGCTCTCCCCTAAAATTATAATATTAGATGATGGTTATACATAATTTGCAATTAAAGAAATTTCATTTATACAAATAATAACATAGATCTGTTAGCTTTATTAACCTTTCATTTGGCAATCGCACTAGGTCTGTTTCAGCAATTAATCTCTGTAAAAGTCTTAAGCGATCTCCTTGGCTACCGGCAACTTGAATTTGACAATTACATTTCTCTAAGCAGTCGCAGTAAGCAGACGACGGAGAACTCTTCAATCTGTATGATATAAATTTTTTAACATCAAATTCATAAAAGCATACTAGAAATAAACGCAAAGATAGCAACGTAATTGAAGTTTTTTATACTTACACGCAGTTATGTCCTTTATGACAAATGAGAGCACACTCAGTACAACAACAATGAGTATCTACGAGTCCGCATGTGCGACATTCGTAAACGTCCTAATCGAAAGAATTGAAACATCAATTTAACTTCTAATCTTACAACGAAACAATTAAATTATCAATAGATGTTTATTTCGCCTACCTGATTGATATGTTCTGTACCAGTCCAAGTAAAAGAGCAGCAATCATTTAGGCATATGTTATAAATAGGTGAGCAATCTGTAGTAGTTTCCGAAGGGCAAATGATCTGTCGTAAAACTTCCTTGCTATCATCCTGTTTTTCAGCTAATTCCTTAGCTAAGTCGAACAAGATAAGGGCTGCTTTGTACGCACGTAGATGTACTGCCAACATAAACGGTGTATAACCATGTGCATCTCTAACATTCAAAAAAAATGTTACAAAAAAATTACTAATGTTAAAATTTGCACTTATCTCGTAAATAATAATTCTCATAATGACAAATTTTACCTCGTTAATAACAATAGCCCAAGATACGGTTTTAAAGCATCGTTTTTGCAAATTAACGACAAGCATTTAATGGCAGCAGAAGTATTAAATTCCTTGCTACTTTCAAAGGAGTTCGAAGTTACCATTTCTTGTTCTCTACGACTGTAATCGCTAGTTTTAGAACTACCTTGACTTTTCATACCTTCTCTGACTGACGGTCCTAATTTTAATTATAAACATTTTAGTCATAACTATAATAGAACTACAAAGTAGCTCATTACATGTTATACTCACCCGGTAACGACGAAGATTCATTCATAAATCCAAGAAGTGAAGAAATTTCGTCGCGATGGCTTGAAATAGTTTCATGCCTGCTTGATACGAACATATCTTCATCCATATGAGACGAAATGAGTCTATCAACACTATCAGTTCGAGATGATGGAAATGAAGTCGATCGATGCAGATTGGCAAGTAAATAAGGTCCAGAATAAGATGAGGAAGGATTTACAGGTGTACTTTGATCAGCTACAGTAAGAAATTGTAGTTACTATTAATGTAATATATATTTTTATATACAGTAAGTAGTTAAATAGTAAATTTTAGAAATTAGACTGACCTTGACGTCTATCTTCTTCGGCGGTTGCTTTACACATACTCGCACACATATGCAATATATTACGTTTCCCATCACAATGCTCCAGTAGCAAACTTTTGATGTAATTTTGCTTGCTTTCCGGGTCTAAAATTGATCAAATGGACAATTACGGTTTACAAAGTCCATTCTAATCATCAACACCTAATCAAGCTGAGCATTGCAATGGGCGTAGAGTTACCTGATATGCGGTCAACTTCATCTAATAATTGCCTTACACTGCGATAATCGGATTCTAATATATAAGACATCAGTTTCTGGTTATCCATTACCATGGCAATTAAAGCAATGGGGTTATTGATGCTATGAATGCTTCGTTCCATGAAATTTACTCCAACAGCAATAGAACGGGTTGGCGGTAAGTTCTAAATATAATAATTGAATATTATAATAAAAAAATTCAACAGTTGGTGCTACACTCTTTCTGAATCATATTCATTATCACTACGCTGCAAGAAGTAACGTGTTTACTAACCAGCCAATCACTATCTTTAATGTTCTGTCCAGCAACAACAGATAAAGGAAATAGGGCACCAAGGCTATCTCGTAAGACACAGTTCCATTCCTATGCGTGAAATAACGAGCAAAATTACACGATTGAACATTAATGCTAGTACAAAATAATACTCAACGTCTACCTGATCGATACTGAGCATGGTTGCTTTTTCTTTGTGCTCTTCAACTTGAATCATATCCGTTGGTATAGTACAAAGAGTATGACTTCGTCCGTTGTCCAAGTTGAATCGGCTATAAGTTAATTTTCCATCACTTCTTGTAACTTGTAAAATGCCTAGTGAAACAGTATTAGATTATTAGAGCGTGTAAAAGAGCAGGTACAACCATAGAGTACAATCATAACTAACCGTTACAATTAGCACTTAACGCAACTATTCGACCCTTAGACGGAGGAAGTAATTTAGGAACTCGTTGAATTTTATCAACACACCTACAGCTATACGGTGTTTTGGTAAGCTGCGTAAAAGTATAGAGATCGATCCCGTTAACGTATTATTATAGTATTTTTGGTTGATTACATAAGAAATGAACCAGTTTTACCTGTAAATCGCCAAGTGGCAATAGACGACAACTTCTAAGAAGCATAGTCTCTAAATATAATTGAGTATCGCCATCATCTGCACTTTTACTGTCATCTTGCCGTGAATTAACTTTCACTATGGCAAATCCTCCATCGATCTTCATAACTTGACCAACTGGTGGCTCCATTGAAGCTTCTACGAATATAGCATTCTTAATATCCCATATTTCCTCCATAAATTCACTATCATCACGATAACGTTCTATTTTCAACAATAAGTAAATATCAGAGATTTTCTCTAAACTCAGATAAATAAATATTTAAAATGAAATTTTCTGTAATGTCAGATTAAGACTACAATATACGATCTGTCCTGTTTTGTATTACTTGAAGATTCTGATTTAAACTGAGCGTGTGAATCATCATTTTCTAGATCTGCATCAACAAAATTGTACGGTAGTATCCTGAATCGACGTTTATCATCCATATTCCAAGCGCTTTCGAGCAGTTGACCAATTTTTGGCTTTCCAGATGAAATATTGATAGCAATAGCTCCATGATTATAAATTGGATTACCAGAGAAACGAACCTATAAGAAGATAACAATTTTAACTGAAAATGTGGCAAGACATATATAATAAAATTTAAGATACCGTACAGCGCATACATACCATAGACCCAACAGTTATAGATGAAGGCTCGCATGATGACTTAGCCTTCTTTAACCTAAGTTTAGCTTTCTCAATTATCTTCTTACGTACAGCAAAAGGTGGAATTCCCCTAATTGATATAGAAATTATTTTTAGCTGTTCATACACAGTATATTATTTCTCTTAGTTAAAAATGTACAGTTGTTTCAAAGAACTATGACATATACGCAGTCCAATAAAAAAATAGAGATAGAAGCTATAGCTACTTACCACCACATCACTACATCAGATGATAGTTGTACACAAGTGTATAAAGGACACACTTGTAAAGATTTTATAGGATTATCTTCAAATTCTCTAAATTTTCTTGCAGGATGTTCAATTTTATTGGCAAAATAGTGAACACAATCGTCTACCCATGTTGCAACCTAAATAATGCTTTACAGTAAGTTCTCGAACAAAGTCAAGTAAATAGACAGATTTTTAATAAATTTTCACCTTTCCAGAAAGGGTAGCAACAGAAGCTCGGATAGAATTGGCAGCTACTAGAACAATAACTTCATTTTTTAAGTCTAGGTCAGCTGTACGTGGATGCCTCATATTTTCATCCTGTAAGAACAAGTATTTCCAATGAAGTGAATGTGACGGAATACAGTTAGTAAATACATTATTCTTACAGTTTGGCCTTTGTAAGGATGCTTGTCCGACCATTTCCATTGGAATAATTTACCAGAAGAATTTACAGCTATTAATTCGGAATGCAGAGCGGCTATGTGAGTAAAGTCTTTTTCTTTTGTATTGTCAGCAGCTAACCACCATTGAACATGATTGAATTGGACTAGATCAGATATATCGTCTATATTTCTGTAATGAAAAGAAAATATACAGTTAGAAGACAGTTATAAATCGAAAAATTTAGGCCTATAACTTTTTAATAGAAACTTTATTACCTATCGGTTAAATTGTTGGACGACGTCGCATCACTTAAATCATCAAAGGAACGCATTAACTTGGAGGATTCTTCCCTTTCAGCGGTATTACTAGGATCGCGACGTAAGCTCTGTCGGTAACTTCCACCGCGACTAGTACTTGGGCGTATATGTACATTATTAGTTAGATTATCATCACCAAAATCACTATCAAATATAAATCCACCATCATCGAAAAAGGATGCATTATCTGATAGCATTTCGTCTAATCGTAAAAAAAATTCATACATTAGCATCATTCATAAGAGGTGTATATATAGTGTATATATATAATCAAACAGTAAGCTTACTTGAACAAAGAGATACTATTAAGATCGAATTAGTATAAAATTTTACTATACACGTTATTCGTTATTAGAAACATGTTACGGTACTTTTTATACGTCCTCTAAATATAAAGTATAGCAATCAATCTAAAAATATTCCGTATTAACTTTACTGTATTACATAGTGCTACCATAGTAACCAAATTATTTTTTTTTTTTTATTACACATTGCCCCTCAGTAAATATAACATAATTCTCAAAGTTAAATCACCTATACAAGCTATTAATGTAACATCGCATATTGGAGGAGATGAATATGTAGCAAATACACAATTCCTCTGTATTGGTAAGTTGTAATATTTCCATCTTAATATCAATGCTAATTATGTTCATTGGTTATCTTACCTGCTAAGGTATACTCTGTACTATCCTCTGGTTCTCCAGTATCATCATCATCATCGCGACTTAAAAGATTATTAACTGCAACGTTTACATCCAAATTCTAGGAACAAACATTACAAAGTGTGTTACCAATTAGTGAACTAAATTTTAATTACCTATATAAATATCGTACCACATAAATTGATTATTCATATTTAAGAATCTACTTACACTTCGTTGTAGTTCTCTTATTATCACCTGCCGAGATTTGTCTTGCAATACACCTTGGACCTATTTATTAAAATCATTCCAATATTTATATAGATCGGAGTTATTACAAAAGATTATAAGGTATCGAACTATTCTAGTGTACGCAATGACTACTGCGAAATTAGTACTTCATTTTGCTTTCCAAATTATTTAATTATTGACCTGCTCAATTAAGTCATCAGGGACTAAATTAACTGGTAATACGTTCCGATAAGACGCAAGGAAAGGCCGCCTTAAAAGACTATCACGATTGCGTCTCATTACTCTAGCTCTTACACCACTGGAAGGCCATACATTAACGCTAGCTGTATTTCGAGAAGACGTTGACGATCTAACCGTATGACCATAATATCAGTAATAAACAGTGATTATATAAATCCAAAAAAAATTTTTCAAGACTTCAAATTTTATAAAAAGTTTAATGAATAGGAACATTTTTATTCGTTAATCATATCTGTAAGCACAACTGCGAACTTATATAATACAATAGCATAACTGCTTTTCTTATTTGCAGTGATACTGTACGTAAAAATTTTACCTTGAAGATCCTCCAGTTTCTGTCGTTCCACCTGATGATCACGAACACAGATAGCAACGAAAATCAGACTCAGAAATTCTTAAAATTGTTATAACTCGACTATCACAATATTACGTTAACTGCGAGTTACTAATTGATTACTGAAAGCTACTACAACACAGTCGCCTAATACATTACTAATTACTATCGTAACAGTCCAGATTATAAATCTTTATAGACTAAACGTGAAAACAAACAATCACAACATGTGCAGTAATAATCATCTCAAATATGGACAAATACTAATAGCGCATACTACTTTTTATAGCCTTACGATAGAATGAAGCATAAGATTAGCCTTGATAATACAGCACCATTTCATCTTAAACTTTTAACTGATGTATAGTAGATAATATACTACACTTTATTGTATTAAAATATGAAACGGGTTAATACTGTACCTGGAATAATTCAAGTAAGATACAAAAAAAATTAATACTTATTAGCGTGCGTAACAGCTATGTATTTCTTTCTATACTAACATATGTAGCTATAACACTAAATAAGTAACATGCTACATTTGAAAACTTTTATCTACGCAAAACGTTTAGTTACTGTAAGTGATCGAAATATATAAAGTCAAAAAGCTGAAATAGTAAGTAAGTAAGTACTAATAAAAATTGCCTGATACATTTCTTTGACATAATGTCCGCCAAGTACTAATAATTACTAATGTCTAAACTATTCTTGGAGTTAATGACTAGGTACTTTTATGAAAAGCGCATAAAGAAGGTAGATTATTATTCACTAATTTAATAAAAGATATAGTGCAATGTAAAATCTTCATTTAAAATCGATTAAGACAATAAAAATACTTTCACAATACATGTCAATAGATCTACATATTACATATGCCTTAAGGATAATTTTATCAATACTCTAAAACTTCCCTAGAAGATTAATGATGAGTCGATACAGCCATACAGCAATGGCAAATGTTATTCTACTTACTAGTTGTCGCTTTTGTATCTGAACCAAGATGAGATGCGTTGCGACTGCAAATACAGTAAGAAGTGTTAATACTAAGAATTGATAATAAGCGGTTTAATTTCACCTGCTAGAGTACAGTATCAGTAAAACAGGACACCGTACAATTCATTCATCGTTTGTATGCTCGGTATTAATAATAAGGAAGCGTTCAATACCTTGGACAATCTTCACGTAAAAGTTCAGCATGGATTATATAACTAACGCGACAAATACTTCCATCCTATAAGGTGTAGCAAAACAGAAAAATTGTGAAAAAAATAATAAAAACCAAGTAAGATTCGAGTAGAACTAGAAATTTATATTCCAACGCAATAATACGTCATATCAATGAGACGGTAAACTGTTTACTAAACAACATTGATAACATTAGATCGATGTCGTCCTATACATTCATGAAATTTTACTTGCAATAGTTTTTAATATTATTTAATAGCATCGCATAGTAAAGTATATAATATAAAAAGATAGCTAGCAGCGCTATAAAATCAAAATAGAAATGCGTCTTAGTATCAAAATTCATTTCATTACTCCATGTTCAAACAATTTTGACGCGATTCTTTCAAGACTGTTGATATGATATTATTGGTGCAACATGAGAAATGATATCGGGAGTATGATACAACTACAGTAGTCCTTTGGTACTGAATCCAAATGATAGTAATAATAATCTCATGTAGTATAAGATATTAGACAGTACTAACTCAAAATTTGACTGAAGTGTTGTTCACATCTTCCAATAATTCGTATAGTATGTATTTTCAATATGAATGTTCATTCTAACGTACATCTTTTACTCCAATTTTATCAATATACAGTTATAACAATAGGCATGACGTTTTATAATAATATGTTATCCAGCTGATTTAGCATCGGTATATGTATTGAATTGAGTTGAATTCATTATTATTTGTAACAAATTTTCACTACAAAAATCTCTAACCTCAAATAACAGTCCAATATGCTTGGGTCCGATTACGCAGTCGCGAATCTTGGCATCTTCTAATCCAGGCAGTAACTTTAAGCTAAAGCAGATGATCATATTGGTAAGTATAGAAAATAAGTGATACGCGTCGTCGTTCCATTGGAGTAGCCTAAGCATTGGAAATTTTTACTTTACGATAAAACGACAAGCCTACTTTGAAGATATCAGTTATTCATTTGGACTGTTGTAGGCAACAGTCCAATTGATAACTCTGTTACGGTACAATATTAATGCCCTATAGCATGGATGAGATACACTCGTGGAACACTAAATTGACAATGCAAATCATGAGTGTAAATTACGGTTATATTCTCATTTCTCCCTTATTGATGGAAATACGATGTAAGGAGATGACTAGCTATTCAAATGGCTGATAGAGTATTGTCTAACAATCAGTAGCATCATCATTTGATCCTACTTGATTCAGTCTACTGTAAGTAAGAGCTAGTGGGTAAAATCGAGGCATCTAGGATGGAAATAAAAAAAGTTTGTTGAACGGGTATCATGGTTCATTACATCAGCCATTGCACATGGTCCAAAAAAATGAAATTAATCTGATGGACAAGATGATCAAGTCATCCAATTGAATGTCCGTCCACCAGTATTACTACTGTACTCGGTTCATTTTTTATTTCATCTGCAGTGAACGGCTGCTCGCTTTACGAAATCAACAAATTAAAACCATTTTTAGTGAAAAAAAGAGTCTAGTCTGACTACTTGATGAGTATCCAGGCAATCCATTGCTATCATTGACGAACAAAGTGACGCTAAATTAAGTTGGTAAGACGTCATTTTAGCCAACTGCAATCAAGCTAGCGTATTGCTATCGTACCTATTAATGCTACCATTTCCACGATTCGTATTGACTTTACGAGAGATTTCTTTTAATCTAAAATGAAAAAGATAGTGAACTTAATAAAAATCAGTGTTAACTAGTTGTAATCCATCAGGGCTGTTGTTGATTGTCTCTTTGGACATTCTCGTCTACAAAGACGAGAATGAACATCATTATTATAATTACAGTGAAAAAAAAAAGTATGGGCAAGGTTGGGATGAATTGTATTGGCTTGAGTGGCGCTGATAATCTACGGTACTGGGTAAGACAGCAGTAAGTTATGAATCTACTAAACTAGCTAAGGAAAGACCAACTCTATTCTAGTTGTCTCAGAAGTTTTTGGTCCATTTCTTTGAAATGCATTCCAATTTTTTCACTGACAAGAGTATTGCAAGCTGACGTTGAAAATAGCTCCGACATCAACCACGAGACATACTGCCCTAGACCACCGACCTGAATCTATTGTACAGTATAGGATGGAAAGAAGAAGCAAAGAAATAGGCTAGACCAAGGTAAAAAGAGCTCTCCACCAACTTACCGTTGATATAATTGATTTCGCGATAAAGGTAAAGGACAGACTGCTACATGCAACGAAGTCATCTTCTCGATGTTGTATGAATAGCAGTTCAAAAGGAGGAAATTTAGCGCTTTAAAATCGACATAGGATCAACAGCCTTTTCCGATTGAGGTATAAATTAATTAATTGTCAGTATCAGTAGTGGATGCTTTCAAAATTGGCGATTGGCTCTATGTCGACGTAACACCGTATACTACAGTAGAAGACACTATGAACTGGTTGATGCTTTGGGATTGCTTGAATCTTTATAAATACCCATACCGTGCAGTGTCCACAGGGTACAGTGTACAGTGTACAGTACAGCCAGGTCAGAACCATACAGTGTACTGTACACTGTACAGTACTGTACTCTACAGTACAGTACAATGTACTGTAGGCCATGACGAGTGGACTGAAACACTACTGTACTGTAGGTATTGTACACTGTCGTTCCCGACCTCAAGGAATAACTGTAAAGTACAGTGAACTACTGCTTACTGTACTTCCAATTAGGCCGTGATATTAATTGATTTATTAATATCATTCATAATTAACAATCATGATAATAATAATAAAAAAAAAGATTTTTTTTTTTCTTCTCTTTTGCATACGATGTCATCGACTATCTACAGGATTCGGACTAATCTGCACCGTATGCGTTGGATAGACAGACGGCACAGTACAGTTCTGTATTCAGTTGAAAGTGATTGGCCTGTGCCGTCAAACCAACCACAGACACGATGGGTAGACAAGGCAGATAGTCGACTGTGCAAAGTGCAAGTCTGCTGTAGCAGGCTAGCAGCTAATCAACTTACTGACAATATCTCTGCACGCTTGATCCCAATCCAAATAATATCCAAAATCTGAAGTTTGAATTGTGATAGGACCAATCTGATCCCAAATATTGAGGAATGTTAAATTATTGTATAGTGTACAGTACAATACTGATATAAGCGCCCAGTTGTATTGCACAGTAATGGAATCTCATTGATCAATCGACGCTATTGCAAGTAATATTAGTATAAAAGAGATTCCTTTCGCAGCACATGCCTACTTGCTCAGCTGCGAATATGTACTAAAGCAACCGACATGTAGACAACAGGCTACCATTCAGTGGGCCACATACAGTACAGGTAAAAAGAAAAAAAAACTCAATCTTTTTTTTTCCATAAATTACTGTGTATTTCACTGAGAAGAGATCAGAATATAATTATTTCATTTTTAGTGATGCATGAAATAGAGCACAAGCGTCATTACCTAATTGGCGTGATACCTAGCTCTCTTTTTTATTTCAGGCAGTAGTAGGCGACTTTTTGACCTTAAATTATTTATAGTTCACTTAATGAAATCGTAAGCTGCAATAAAAGCCATTTTCAATGGTTTGGTACAGTGCTGTACTGTATAGCTGACAAAGTCACGAGAATAGAATCAAAATAATAGTTCCAGCTGTTTATTTATTTTTCCTGTGTGCGCTGTGACACTGCCTACGCTGAGCGATGTTCTATATCGCTCAGTTCTATCGGCTTGCATTATTAGCTGGTAGCAAATAGAAAGGTAATAGAAAAGCTACTGTTTCCCCTAGTTATTTAGCCACATCATTAGGTTTCTTTTAGACTCCCAGTAGCTTTCTTTCTGGTGATATAATACAATGAAACCTAAATTTGAACATCGTCGACTCCGCGTTTCTCCCCCTGCAGTCCTACACAACAGCAAATTCCAGTCAATAACCAACAGATTGACAGAGAGACTGACGGTAGCATCGTCACTACGGTGTACAGTACCGTACTGTACTTTAAAGTACCAAGTACAGTACCATGGATTGTCATACTAAATGACTTGATCAATAACCCACCAGTGTACGGTACGGTACAGTGTACAGTACTGTATTTTGCAACACGGTACTGTACTGTACGATGGAAGCGTACTGTAGACCAGCGTCATGACATAATGTTTCCAGTACCTGGAGACGCAGTACCCCGTGCTTGTCAGTTGTTTTACTATCCTGGTCAGGAACTACGTATACAAACTGTTGGAAAATTTCTGCCACTTCTCTTGGTTTTTTCCCCATAAACCGAAGATGGTGAGTACTTTATGTTTTAATAAGCTTATTAAATCCATTAATATATATATATAATCGATACCATCCATCACTACTTATGAGAAATCTTTTATAGTTGGCGTAAAAATGACATGAAAGTTATTACAAGAAAAGCTTGACTTCAAAATTTCTCCCTCTGTAAATAAATAGCATTCGTACTGTACTAATACAGGAGTAAGGCAAATGACATGATTCGTATTATGAACTACCAATTAATGAACTTCTGCTCATAAAATTATCCCTAACGTAGGATGCTAGTCCAATTATTTTCCGACCAGTACACTGATGATGAACTAGAAGAGTTACAGTATAAATATCTTTCTACAAGAGACAAATATAGATGCAATTAGTACAGTATGCAGTAATCAACCATTGAATTCACCGCGATAGGAGTAGCAATGGAGCATACCAAAGTAGAGGATGGATGAGCTTTCAATTTGTATCATTACTCATGACAGGAAAATACAAAATGCTGTATGTTGGATTAATGGATCAGCAGCAAAATACACCTTATTCTATGCCTAACCAAGAGCTACCCCTAATAGATAATCATGATAATTACTGTCTCATAAACAGCTAAATATTGCTTTATTATACCTTTTTCTTTTAATAAGGTATAGCCGTTACATGGAAGGATAGCAATCTAGCTACTTTAGAAATTCATCAACGTGACACTGAACTACAAATATCAGAAACGACCTAACTACTGTTCTAAATATAGTCAAGAATAGTCGCTGATCAACCCGCTAGCAAAAGCAAAATACTTACTATACATGCTGAGCATTGACAATTACTATTTTTTTTACATACTATATCATATATCATACTTTATACTGATCGCAATGACGCATATACCCAGTATTCTGCTGTAGAATTTCTATGCAATGATTCTCTCTTGATTATGCACTATAGTGGTAGAGTATACTCTATTACAGTTTAATGGAGCTATTTATCACTGGAGCGTGCTTGTCGTATAATATTATTTACGTGTATTTGTATCGTATGCGTATTCTACACTTGATGCTATGGATCACTCACATACGTGTAAGATAAGAATTTATCATGTCAAGGATATTGACAAAGTTTAAGATGATAATGAATCAGTGAGTAATAGAAACGTTACGATCAAGCTAAAGTTTAAGATAATATTTAATATGGTATAGAAACGTTATGTTATATCAATGATGATGATAAAGTTTAAAATGATATTCAATGTATAATAGAATAGAAACATTAAGATACGTATGATTTACCATGTTAATGATCATGTTAAAGTAAAAGATAATTATAAACAATATATAATACAGACTGTTTTACTTATACTGTAATCTATAACCTACCAAGGATTATAAAAGTATAGTTAGCGTTCTACCAATTAAAACAGTAATATGTGTACCCGATCCTGGATACAGTTTTTACCATTTTATTCCCTTTTTAAATACTAAAAACTAATTTTATATACCCTTTAATTTATCTCATGCAATGAAAGGCTCAAAACAATAGTACAGAGAAGAAAGAACACTTATTTAAAATTATCGTTGTGGGAAGCAAATTTACCGGAAAAACCAGTATCATCCGAAGATATGTTCACCAATACTTCAGTGAAAACTACAAAGCCACGGTAATATTACAACAAAGACTAGCTACTAATCTTTATTAATTAAACAATTTCAGCACCCCTGATCTATACCTTCCAATACCTCTAATTATATTATAGTAGATCCTTTTTTATTCACGTGCTTTCTGTTAGCTGTATTACGGTACAAGAAGTGTTCAATACTAAATGCTTAAACAATCATGAATTCATAGATTGGCGTGGACTTTGCACTGAAAGTTATTAATTGGGACGCAGAGACTGTAATAAAACTACAACTATGGGATATCGCAGGTAAGATTAGTCTAACCATTCAATTACTAAAATTTAGAACTCATATTTGTAACATTAATACTCAACGAAACCTACAGTATTATAACATTACACGTATATATCTTTTTATGAACTACTGAGTCGTGCGCTTATTTAAAATACGTTCCAGAAAATAGAATTATATCTGACTCAATCTGTCTTGTTTTTCTCTTTTACTTTTACGATATACGACAAAGGACAAGATAATTACGAAAAAATGACAAGGGTATATACGTGTATATTACCATTACTCAATTAGGAATAATTTCACTAACTAGACTCGCAATATTTCTCTTACTTAAATTTTGATTTAATAACATAATACTTTATAGGTTTACTTTAAAGACGCTGTCGGTGCCGTTGTTGTTTATGACATAACCGATACGAAAACTTTTGAAAGTACTAAAAAGTGGAAAGATGATGTCGATAATAAAGTTTTTCTTCCCGATGGTTCCACCGTCCCTGTCGTTTTATTAGCAAACAAGGTTGTTAAAATAAGACAACATTAATACGAGCTGATGAGTATACTATATTATCATCTGTTGCATAGCAATTAAGTTTATCTTTCATAAAATATTGCAAGAAATTATTTGAGCGTAACTCCGTAACATAGAATAAATTATTTTAATACCCTTTAATATGCATATAAACATTCTTTAATTTTACAATGATAGTGTGATAAAGCAAAGATCGGAGATCATAATGATCCAGAGTATCTCGACAAATTTATCCAGGACAATGGTTATATAAAATGGTTCGAAACCTCAGCTAAAACTAACGTAAATATTGACAAAGCCTTTAGAAGTTTAGTAGAAGAGGTAAAGCATTTTTATAGCTGTTTCATAAATTTCCTTTCTCTATTCTATAGCACGATATTATTTAGAAATAATACCATATAGAATTTTTAAATGTTCTCCTATATCTCATGATCCTAAGAATAATCTACGTTACCTATTAAGAATATAGAGTAACACTGTATATTTACGTAACTAAATATGTCCCCATAGATGCGCTGTTAATTTATATTTTTATCTATCTGTAATAGTAATTGCTTATATTTTCTATTCCTTTTTCTCATACATACTCGTAGAATTACGTTATTTCACATATTTTGTACATTGCAATTGAATATACACTATAATAACTAGGGATCAAAAAATTAACAAAATCCTTTAATGTATAATGATAGATCTACGAAAAATCGACTAAATTTGACGGGAAAGAGACTGCAGATCCTGAACGGGTCAATCTTAATAATACTAACGAGAAAGAAGGAACTAAATCTAGTTCATGCTGTTTCTAATTTTATTAATTTACTGCTACTAAGAAAAAACAAAACAAAATGAAGTTGTATAATGGAATATATTGCTCACTGATAATGATGCATACGTGTTTAGCCAATAATTATAGTATAACATTAAAATTGTATACATATACCATCAGTGTTGACCTGCTTAGTCATTAGTTACCTTAAACATAAAATATTAGGAACCTGTAATACTTGATAGAAATAACTTTTTTTTATACATAATACTGAAAACACGATTACTGTCAATTCTGATATCTTTTTCAAATTCTTAGTACCGGTATCAGATAACGATGTATCTACCACATTTTATCACAGAAGTTAAGTTAATTTCGTTTCTAGAGCACATGTTGCAATTGAACAAAATTTTAAAATCCAATTTATAATTGAAATTCTAGGTATTTTACTGTATAACGTATTAGCGATCTTTAAATTGTATAGTTAATAAATGTGATGCTTGTCAGCATTATTCATTGTATCATGACTTCCTCATCATGATCTTATTTGTTTGATTGATGTATATTGTATCCTGATTGACTAAACTGATACAAATAAACAAAATTTTTTTATTGATATACGTAATTGATTGCTTCCATTAGAAAGTTTAGGAAATATTTGCATTAGATAGCGAATCCTTATGGTTGGCAATCAGTATACACTATGCGATCTAGCTTTTGTGAACAGTACAACAACAATAAATACGAGGATAAGTGGGATAATTACAACAATTACTACAATTTTATGACCTTAACGGCAAAATGTAATCGATATATCCCATTGATAAATATAGTAATTGATTATAATGGAGATCGTTGTATGCTAGTCAGAGTGCTCAGACTAGTATGAATATTTTTGAAATCAGATCCGCTATTCAATAGTTTATACTGTATAAGCAAAGTATTGTTCTCTCATAGTAGGTAAAAGCAGATCTTGCCAACAATTTAAAGTGCTTTGCTCATAAAGAAATACATCAATTCCTTATCCAGGGAGACTTTGATTAGATAACAATGACGATTATTATATTATAATTATGCATTAAAGCCTTCAAATATGTGTAAAACCATGACATTACATAAATCGTTAATAAAGGCTCTCATTACAAGTAGATATAATTTGCATGTGTATATGCAGTAAGCATATCTTTAGATATACAGTATTACGATACACTACAGCATAAAACTCGACATATTACTGAAATTCTTTAATTACGCATGAAGATAGATTGCAAACTTGTCTATAGGTATATTAATCTTGCCCGTTGTAATTGATCGTAGAATTTAAATGTTATACCTTACTATCATCAATATATCGAAAAATTGATTTCTTTGTATCTACCACTTATAATTATAATATACAGTACATTGCCATTCAGTAGGTCATGAATAATGTTTGTAATACTGTATGCTGTATATGACCATGAAGTAGATCATTAATACTGTTTATATCATTACTAGTGCCATTAACAGGTGTGTTAATTGCCCAACAGTAACAAGCCGGTAACTACAAGTGGATGCGTTTAATACTATACGGAGTATAATAACGATTTACCTCATATCAAATAAACTGATACAATACATGATACAGGGAATAAGATCAAATTCGCTAATTAGCAAGTAAGGGATAAAACGACCAAAAATAGATTGCAAATATACGGTAATACAGTAACATCGAGTTATAGTCAGATCCGATGTATCCAATGCATATATCAACACAAAATCATTACTTGCAATTTCTTTTTATATAAAGTGTCAACATATAGTTGATAACTCCTATACAGTAATAGTTGCGATGAAATGATCGATTTGAATAATCTACGCAAAGTATACTAGGGTCATCCTTACTGTGCTACTTACAGACCTGATATATCCAATGCATAGATCGACATAAAACCGTTTACTTACAATTTTTTATATAATGCATCAATATATAGTATAATAACTCTTCTATATTACAACGAAATGACCGATTTGAATAATTTATGCAAAATATACTGAAGTTATCATTACCGTACTTGCAGACCCAATGTATCCGATCTATAAATGGACATAAAATCATTTACTTACAAACTTCTTTATATAAGGTGTCAATATATATAGTATCATAATTCTTCTATATTACGACGAAATAACCGATTTGAATAATTTATGCAAAGTATACTAGGGCCATCATTTTACGTGTCACTTGCAGACCCAATGTATCCGATACATAGATCGACATAAAATCGTTTAATTACAATCTTATTTTATATAAGGTATCAATATATAGTCTAATAACTCTTCTATATTATGACGAAATGACCAATTTGAATAATTTATGCAAAGTATACTTTGGTCATAATTACTGTGCTACTTGCAGTCATTTTGACCTTAAGAGAGTTAGTAGATTTGATTTTGCACAGTATACTATAGTATAGCTACTGCATTGATGTTCTATACTGCATTGGCTATCGCATACTGTTGCTAGTACTTGACATAGATTTACAATTATACATTGTACAGGCTAGTGTTTACCAGTGACGTCAGGAATTATGGTGCGTATACAGTAGTAAACAAATTCCCTTTACCATCAGTTGTATGAGATATGTTACATATTTAACTAGCTGTTGGCCTATTACAACTACGTGTTCGCCATATTATCTTCCTCTCTCCATAAGAAATAAAGATGGTAAGTAATTATAAAGTTGTCGCTGACTTGTTTCGTCAACCGAATTTATACTCGTGTAATCGATATCTGCATGATCGTTGATGAGCAATTTTATATAATTTGCTGAAAAGATTATACAAGAAAAGCCTGACTCTATAATCGCTACGCTGTCAATAACACGATCCAATATGATATCTTTGCCCACTTAGTATAAACGAAATGGTATAAACTACGAAATGAAATTAACTACAAGTTAACGAACTTGTGATTTGTTACGTAGGACGGTATAAGCGATTTCTGCCAAACAATAATTCTAATAATGATTGAATTGAGACGGTTTACATACGTAAATAATTAATCTATATTAACTATATACTAACTTTAAGTAATCAATCTGTGGCAATTCATCGTTCCGATGAAGTATTCGCGTAGTGATTTTGCGGTATACGAGTAAAAATTAACTATCACTGATTATTCGATGAAGTAAAAAAAGATAGTAGTAATTTCTGACACTGTAAAAATATCTGATCCTCGTCGATATACAGTGTGGTTAGCTAGTGAAAGTATCTCGATCAGATTATAATAATAGGCTTATACAGCTAATTATAATTAATGAATAGAAAAAGAGATTGACTTGATATACTTCCTTATTACAATGTAAGAATACCAATCAAATGATGCAATATACTTCCTTAATAAAATATAAGTACAGTAAGCCAAATGTTTGCGGGTTTCAATGGTAATAAACTCCTTTACTCGTCTTATGTACTATCCAAAAAGTCAATAGTCAACTAATAGTTTAGTATTTAGGCCAAGTACTGCAATAGAAGCAATAAAGATTAATTTACTAGCACCCAAGCAAACAGTTTTAACTACATGTTTACTGTTTATACAGTACCTTAAATACTATATCGAACGCCATATTTCATACTCATCTTAGTGATATTTTGCAGATGATTTCTATATCAAACTTTATCATGCATATAATTATAATTAATTAGACTCTCATCCTAACTCGGTTTCAGCAAGACAGTAATCATACAAGTACATCATATGTATGTTACATAACAAACATAATCCTTTCTCATGCTGATATACGCGTATTTTACTACAGCTTTACTTATAACTGAAAACCTTCATTTCATCTATAAGTACTTTACGGCATTTACAAGAAATCATAGGTACACAACTATAGCTTATAAATTGTGATGATATTGCACTTTTATGAACATCCACTACTTATTCTTCGTTATATTTATTACTCAAACATATGTTAAGATGCAATTTATCATGCTACATGAATCATTGATCACAGTAAAATGGAAAAAGTTAAAGATGACAATCAATAATAGAGTCGCTAACTTATGGATTTTTAAAATTTATAAGTAAATAGATATCCTTCTTTGTACAATCTAATTACGTGCGTATTTATTTTATTTTATTTACTTATCGTTAACAATCAATTTAAAAACTAAATGCTACATTATAATTACATATGCTTGGATATATCTTAAACTATTAAAGGCACAAAAAAATAATCCCGTGGAGACGAAAGAACATTCATTTAAATTTATCATTGTCGGGAAAAACCATACAGGAAAAAGTAGCATCATACGAAGATATGTTGATGGATTATTTACTGACTACTACAAAATTACGGTAAGTTTTATACGCTAACTGAAATTAATCAGTGAAGAAAGATCATCTAAACATACTTAATTAGTAAAATCAATTAAATAAACTTGTTCATACTTTCTGGTATTTCCAATCACCAATAGATCCTTTAGTCACATTCCGTTAGTTACACGATGTAGTCTTCTAGACGTAGCGCTCAATACTAAATGTTGAATTATCTAAAATTCATAGATGGGAGTTGATTTTGCTCTGAAAGTTATTAATTGGGACGCGAAGACTACAATAAAATTACAGTTATGGGATGTCCAAGGTAATACAAGATTCATTATTAAGCTATTGAAACATTCATTTTAATGCTCATATTGACAATACTTACCAAGTATGAAATACAACTTTTACGACAGTTCATATATTATATAGAATCTTATTCATTAGCTTTGGAATGCATAGGTACATTAACAGCGAATACTACATTAGCAATGTTAACAGTTAAAAGCATAAGTTTACAAGAGCTATAACTGATTGAAATCGCCTTTATTTTTCATCTATGATATTCAAAAAGGACAAGACTTCAACGAAAAGATGACACATGTAAATATCATCATAGCAATACGAACGTAGCATCATTCTGAATAAATGCTACTAATTTCACCTATTAAGTCCACAGTGTTTCTCTAATGTAGACTTCTAATTCAACAACTGTATAGGTTTACTTCAAGGATGCTGTAGGTGCCTTTGTTGTTTATGACGTAACTGATGTAAAAACTTTTGAAAGTACCAAAATGTGGAAAGAAGATATTGATAAGAAAGTTTTCCTTCCTGATGGTTGTAAGATCCCAGTAGTTTTATTGGCAAACAAGGTTATCACAAATAGGAGTATATTCATACAATCTGATGAGTTTATTAATCTCTGTATTACAATAATTAAACTTATATTCTAAAAGCATTGCAAAGCTATTTCAGGATTAAAAAAGAAATTATTTAAATGAGTATCGAAATATTTATACATGTATGAATATTTCTTAATTTTACTGTGATAGTGTGATAAAGCGAAGGTTGGAAATCATAACAGTCCGGAATATCTCGACAATTATATCCAAGACAATGGTTATATAAAATGGTTCGAAACATCAGCAAAGACTGGTATAAATATTGATAAAGCCTTTAGAAGCTTAGTAGAAGAGGTAAAACATCATTACAGTCATTCTATCAATTCTACTTATTTGTAGCAATTGCCTAGAAATAATAACAACTTTTAAATATATTACCTAAATCTCGTAATGCAAATCCTAGAAATGGTACTTAATAAAAATATGTGACACTATACCTTTATATGTAACTAGGGGTACACTCATACATACGAAGATGATTTAAATTTTTATTAATTTTCAATGGCAATTACTTATTTCTGTTTGTGTTTCTTATTATATAATACTGCGTTACCTCTATACGTAGTGATAAAGTTATAATGAAGGATCAAAAATTCACTAATATGTTATTTGCTTGTAATAGGTCTATGAAAGTTCTGATAAATCCGATAAAAAAGAAACAACAGATACTGAGAATATCAAACTTAATGATACTAGCGAGAAAGACGTAACTAAATCCAGTTGCTGTTTTTAAACTTTATTAATTTGCTAGTATAGTATTACAGAATTGATTAAAAATTGCGCAATGGGTTATATCTCGTAGTAATGACGATATTTACATTTTTAGCGTTAATTACATTATAACTTAAAAATTGTTTTCATATATTAACATATATTTTTCTTTACTAGTTATTTTAAATACTGAATTAATTTGTAATAGTAGAATGAAATAATCTTTTATTATAAATAAGAATATTGAAAACCTTAATGATTAGCAACTTTGATATCTATTCGATTCCTAGCTATCAAATAGTGATATATCTATCACACTAATTACTGAAAAACTAAATTAATTTCGTTTACAAAAGAATATATTTTATGATTAGCAAAATCATATAATGAGGTTTGTAATCTAGATCTTAAATATCTACTGTAGAACATTTTAAAGATCCATAAACTTTATAGTTAACAATCATATCGCTTATCTAGTTCATACATATATATATATTTACTGCATCATGAACTCACTCATCGTAATCTCAAAAAAAATTTCTTTCTTTGGTTGATGTATGCTATAACCTGATTGACTAAATGAATATAAATAAATAAGCTTTTTTGATATAGCTAATTTTCTCCATACATTAAGAAATCATCGCATTTATATACGAATTACAATATTGCTATTTAAGATTAGTGTACATCCTAACATCTGTGAACGGTTTAACAATAAACTCGACGATAGTTGATATCATTAAAGCAATTACTATAATTTTAGGATCTTAAACAATAATGTAACATATTTACAGTCGATGCATACCATTAAATTAATAGACTAAATTCCGTCGAGAATTATGATTAAGACTTTATATCGAACAAAAATTAACCTTTGTATTGGAAAATCAAGTAACATTAAATGCACTAATAATTGGATACTTTTATCCACTAATATCAGGGGAAAACTCCTACTATAAAATCTTCTTTTGTTACGAAGATTAACCAAGTAGATAATTGCAAGCAAAGTACACTTAGGTCATACACTTTGTGTTTTTTTACCGTAAGATGGGCGAACTTGATTTTGCATTACGTTCCTTTGTACAGCTATTATATCATTATTATGATTATTGGCATACCTCAGTAGGGACTACTAATGTCCCTGACCTCAGTATAAGTGTAGTTATGAATACTGCTGCCCTATACTGCATTAGCAATCACACTATAGGAAATATTATGCTGTTATTAGTTAGTTTAACCTGTACAAGTGAGTATATATGCGTATATAGTATACGGGCTAGTAATTACCAGTAAAATCAGGTGCCACGGTGCTTGAAGCAGGGACTACTTAGTAAGAACGGTAATCCCTGTTATAACGGTGACTACTAAAAAAGTCGCTTTCTTTTACTACAGTAGCCCATACTTATAGACAGTAGATAATATTTAAGTATAATAGATTCTTTTACTAGTAGTTTGTTAAATACTACTTAAACTAAACATCTGGATTGCTATGAACCGCTTACTACTTTTCTTTCCTCTCTCTACTGAAATAGATGTGATTAGTAAAGATGTTTTACTACTTTCCGACAATATGCTCGAAATAATATACGCTAAAAATTAATCAGTTATAATTTGTAGAGGTATAATTATTACAAAATTTATTGACCTAAGAGTTATAAAAAAGTTATCTATACTGTGAGCTATTTAAAGCAATCAATATGCAAAATCGGTATTCGGATAATAGCAATAATGTAATTGTAGTAATAGCTCATTCAATATGTAGACCTTATCGTCACCGATGACTTGATACAATAGTGATATATTGTAGTAATGATTGTAATAATTTGCGATAGAGTAAAAATTGGATCACTTTATATACATACGAGTCATTATCTCTGAGCTATTTGACTGTAAATCGTAATAATACTATTCTATCATATGGATATAAGGTTCTAAGGAATTACTTAACTTTGCTAATATTTTATCACAAACGTAAAAACGTACTTTAGTATGTTAATAATTACGATCATAATGGTAAAGTTTGAGATTATAATCAATAGTAAGCGGACTGTCGCAATATCTTATTCTTTACTGTTAGCACTCTTTCTTGCAAGCGGTCTATTAAGAGTGTGAACAGACATGATACAATGATTGTTATACAGCTTGACGTACACAATCATCGATTTTTAAAAATCTAACTCTAGCCCTAACACTAAGTGCTACTTTATATATTACTTGGATTTAATTCGCATAATTAAAGATGCAAAACAACACTTTAGAGAAGGAAGATTATTTATTAAAGTTATCATGGTTGGAGGTTATTCTGTGGGAACAATTAGCATCAGGCGAAGATATACATACGGATATTTTCGTGAGAGTTACAAAACTACGGTAAAATTACAACATAAATTAGTTATCGATCTTCATTTATTGAATAATTATAGTAACTTTTAATATACGCTATTTATGACTAATCATTGAAGATCAACTATAATATACTTAATGAGTAAAACTAATAATATAGATTTATTCATATTATCTAAAACCATTGACCACTAAAAGATCCTTTATTTTCACTCTACTACTTGCACAGTACAACTAGTGACGTTTAATAACAAATGCAAAATCATCTTCAATTTATAGATAGGAGTTAACTTTGGTTTGAAAGCTATTAATTTGGATACGAAGAATGAAATGAAATTATAGCTATGGGATATCAGTGGTATCACAGAATTAATTATTCAACTGCTAGATAAAATTTTCATATTTTATATATTTCATTCAGTAGAAATTAGGAGCTTCGTGCAAGTTCCTGCACTATATCTTTTAATCGATTCTTATATCATATACACAGACACATACGTATTTATTATTTTAACATGTCTTGACTATGAGAATACAATGGTAGCATTATCATTTCAACATACAGAGTTATAGCTAACTTTAAATCATTATGATTCTTTTCACTCATATATTTAAAAAGCCGGACAAATTTATGGGAATATAGAAAGAGTAAACATCATAACAATACGAATATTGTATAACTAAATAAATTCCTACAAATTTTTTTCATCTGTCAGACTCACAATTTTTCTCTAATATGGAACTCTAATTCGATAATTGAAACACTGCGTAGATGGTTTACTATAGAGAAGCTATGGGTGCTATTGGCGTTTATAGTGTAATCGAGAAAAAAACTTTTGAAATTACTAAAAGGTGGAAAAGGGACATTGATAGCAAAGTCTCTCTTCCCGATGGTTCCTCAATTTCTGCAATTTTATTAGCAAATAAGGTAACTATAAATAGACAATGTTTATATGATCTTATAAGTTTATAAGTCTCTATAACAATGTAAAAGTTAAGTTAACATTCTATAAATAGTGTGAAGTACAGTTTCGGTATATGAAAATAGATAATGGTAATGATCGCTGATATAAATATCTATATTACTTAATCTATATTACGATGGTGCGATCAAATGAAAGTTAGAGATCACAACGATCCAGAATATCTTGATTTATTTATCCAAGACAACGGTTATATAAAATGGTTTGAAACATCAGCTAAGACTAATCTAAATATTGACAAGGCGTTCAGAAGTTTAGCAGAAGAGGTAAAATAATAATGGATGTGCATATATTAAAATTTGTAACCACTTTGAATTCCAACTTAAGCTAAGCTTGGCGGAAAACATCAATTTATTATAATTTCAATAACAGACTTATAAAAAATTACTTAAAGAGAATTACAATAACGGCAGAATTATTGACTAAACCAACCGAATTAATGTATCAAAAATTAGATTTACTTACAATTTAGGATTATCCTACTTACCTTCTTAATTCAGTACCGATTGAGCTATTTAACTACTAAACTACGGTACTTTTATATGCTAGGTGTAGTAGTTGATTGTATAGGACGATCGATATATCACTCTAAAGTATTCTAAACTAAACTAACAATTAATCGCATATGTTAAAATCAATTCTACCCTAGAATCCAAAAATTACTAAATTAATATAATCATACTTCAACTATAAGTACAATATAACCAAAAACCTAAGATAAAGCTGCATTCTTAAACTAGAACCCAAATCAAAACCTTCAGGTTCACATTATATTGCAGAACAAAGTAATACAACTTTTACTATACATTATAAACAAGATTAGGTACAAGTTTTATCCGAATTAAAAGCGCAAATATTATAGTAATTAAACATATAGGTTAAATTACGTAAGATTTAAGAAAAAGTATACCGTTCAATATTACTAAGATATTACCTGAATAAAATAATCGGATTTACAGTTTACTACGATACCGTACTAAATGAAATTCATTGTAATTACACTAAACTATTAGTTACTTTTAAAGCAACAGTGCCAATTAAAACACAAAATTTTGGATGAGAATTCTAAAAGCCAACCTTCATTATAATGAAATGTTGCTATGATCATTGTATTAATTCTTTTTATATACAGATAGGATAGTATTTAGAAATAAATTTAATGATCACACAATATCTAAATCTACAGTACTATCAATGCTTTATAATTAAAAGGATCATTTAATAATGAAAATATGCAACTGCCACCGTAGCTTTGTAAATCGTTAGAAACAACTACAGTTACTGTATATATGCGTACGTTGGTGATTTATATTTCTATTAATTTACAATCTTTTTGCTTATCTTTATTCCTCTTTCTAGTTTTTGACATTATATTATTCTTTATATTTTGCAAATTAAATACATAATAACAATTTTACTGATATGTAATATATAACAGATCTATGAAAGAGTCTGATAAACTCAATAAAAAGAAAATAGCAGATTCTGGAGCTGTCGATCTTAATGATTCTAACGATACTAACGAGAAAGAGCGACTGATGTTTAATTTTTGTATTTTTTAATTTTGTTAATTTACTGCTATCACAAAATAAATGTAAAACTATACAATTTTATATGTATACTATTTATATGTACTCTCTTATTCATTAGTTGCTTTGGTATCAGAAGGAAATAATGGTTATTGTAAATAACGATATCGTAAACTTTAGTAAATATTAGCTTTATTATCTTTTTTCTGATTCCTTGTTATTGGAATCAGATAATTATGAATCTGCCATATTTTATTACAGAAAGCCAAATTTCATTAATAGAGATACATTTAAAGTCTTATTTGTCTGATTACTGTGTATTATATATTCTGACTGACTAACGAGACGTGAATAAATAAAGGGCTTTTTATGATTGGTTTTAAAAATTTTTTTAAATGTTGACTTTGAATACAAGTTACGAGTATATTGCAAATTGGAAACCAATATGTAGTACAATGTGCGTAGATTGTGTAGCCATACGCGTAAATATGGCAATAAATGACGTAATTATCCTCATATAGCACACCATAAAATATACGATACTGTACCTTTGTATGTAACCTCTACATTCATATTATTTTGTTACAGTTAGATATAGAATATGAATGTTACATTATATACTACGCGTTACTATTATTGTCATATTGAAATAAAATTAGTTTAAAACACAGGCATTTTACTAGTGTGATTAACAGGATATAGCAGATATTAGCGATAAGTCAATGCTATAATAATTTTACAGATTATATGGTATTAAGAGTTTTTAATTTTAACAGTGTCAGCCGAAATAAACTGAATATGTTCTGTAGAAATAAAATATAGTCAGCTAATTACCAAATAAGAGACAATAATGGCATAAAAACACACTACGAACAACGTAAAATTGACATAGATTATAGTAAAGTAATCGTGCTATTTTCTGATGCAAAAGTGATCAGAAATAAAGCGTCCGATAGAAATTTTTCCTTATGTAAAGTATAAACGTTAAATACACAGTGTTTTAAACCTCCTTTTATTACAAAGATTGGCCAATTTGATCATTCTAGACAAAATATACTTAGCTTATAATTACCATACTTTGGGCATTGACTTCAAGACGAGTAAATTGATTTTGCACAATGTACCTCAGCGCTAGTATACTATTGTCTTAATCTGCGTCAGCAGAGTATAAATGTGAAATGTATAGTGTTTTAAATCTCTTCTATTGCGAAGATTGACCAAATTTGATCATTCCAAGCAAGTGTACTTACGTAGGTCATGATTACCGTGCATGAGGTATAGTATTTTGACCTAACGACAATTAAACTTGATTTTGCACAATATACCTCAATACCACTACTATACTGTTTACTTATACTGCATTAGCAATCAATTATGGAAATGCTATACGATCGTTAGTTTTCGACATATGTATATTACCTAAACGTTAAATATCTAGTGTTTTAAATCTGTATAGATATTTACTGTATGCACAATATAGCGCAATAGAGATCCTTATCACGCTTAAGATGAATAATCGTGATTCTTATCCGAGTTATTCACCATGTTATAAGTTCATTCATCATGATTCTCAGTAAAATCTTTCTTATTCATTTGATTGATGTAGATTATATATCTTCTCTACTAAGATAAAGAAATGAAATGGTTTTATTGGGTATTAACTGATTTTCATTACTATGTTTAAGACTTGCTTGTATTAGCATTTTGCCGATCCTCTTGGAAATCAGTATTCAGCATATGTACGAACTGTACGTTAATTTATTAGACTACTATCTATGAAATTGTAGAATGACACATTTGATGTCCTTGCATTTTAAAGCATACGCTAACCTAAATATAACATTTGACAGTTGAGGCGTACTCACTCTCACCGAACAGAATTAATTGCAACACACACTCGAACCCAGGAAAATAGAAAACCTTATGCATTTCTTATGGTATACTATTACTGCATAGACCGCTCACATATCGATAAGTATATGGAGTGATTATGTTCTCATATTCAGGAATAGATCAAACAGTTATTACTAATAATATAAACTTCTACTTTAATTGTAATTAGCCTCTTTTATTGTGTCACATTCTCGAAAGATGCCCTATAGCATGGTACAAGACAGAAGGAAACTTCGCACATTAAGATTAGTTCGCTGAAACACCACAACGCCATGACAAGTTCAAATTCTCGGCAATAACTGCATACATATCAGCAGCTTCTTCGATCTTATAGATTGAAACAATCATTAAATCAAGTTAGGCAATTAGGTTTTTACTAAATTAAAAATTTGGATCATTAAAATGTAGATAACTAACAATTTTGGCCGTAGGCTTTCCAGCACCATGTCCAGCTTTTGTCTCAATTCGAATGAGCAAAGGATTGATCTGTAAATGAGCCAAAAATATCATTATGAGCAGGAGAGAAAGAGAGCATATTATTATGAAATTAAGTTACTTAAATAAACAATTAACCGCTTACTTGGTGCGGTAAAGAGCCAAGTTCATGTTGTATAGCAGCTATAAACTTATACGAATGCAGGGGAACAACTCTATCATCATGGTCAGCTGTCATTAATAGTAATGCTGGATACTGTATATTAGGGTTTGAAGAGGCCTTAATGCTGTGGAGAGGCGAATATCTACAAGTATTACACAATGGCAATTGGTAATATTAGAGAGACAATTCAATGATACAATTAAAACGTGAACCGTAAGTTAATCTTACTTTATAAGATAATTAAACTCTTCTTCGCTATCACTGGCACAACCATAATCAGTGGTCCTATAAATAATTAGGATTATTAGATGATTACATGAGCGTCTGTATTGAATAATTTAAATCTCAAATGCTGCTTAATTAAATGTACCAAGCATGACCAATAGTGAATTTGTGAAACTTCAGCATATCGAGGACTCTGGATTAGAAATAATAAATAGATTAGCGTAAAACTTCTATTATTGTGAATTAGTTCATATTATGGACATTCATAAATAATATTCCGATAACAGCATTATACAAATATATACCCGACTTGACTTATGACACAACGGAATAAATCTGGTCGTTGATTCATGCAGGCGCATACCAAAAGTCCGCCGTTCGAACCGCCATTGATTGCGATTAATCTTGAAGAGGTATATTTATTATCAATTAGAAATTCCGCAGCCCCAATGAAATCATCAAAAACGTTCTGTTTTTTGTCTTTTACACCAGCTTTATGCCACTTTTCTCCATATTCACTAATTTTACGTCATTTCAAAATCAATATGAAGATTAAAATATCTAAATATTGTATAAGCTCTATACAGATGATTTTTATTTACTATAAATATAAATTAGATTGTGTATACCCTCCTCCTCTGATATTTGGCACAGCTAGAATACCTCCCAAATGATAGATAAACATCAATCTGGAAACACTAAAAAACGGAGTCAAGGAAATATTAAAACCACCATAGCCGTACAAAAGTGTAGGGTGGCTACCATTTAGTTCAATTCCCTAAATATTCATAGAATTATAAGATATGTAATTATAGGAAGATAAAAGGCAATTTTTGATAATAGTGAAATATTTTTACCTTTTTGTGAACAATAAACATTGGGATTGTAGTTCCATCCTTGCTTTTAAAGAAAACTTGACTTGTTACTAACTCAGATATATCAATGTCCTTCAGGTCAGTTTTCATAAATATCTATAAAAATAATTAATACCATTGTTGATAAACAGAAATTATATCATTTTCGATTTATTAACCATTAATATGACTTTTACTTCAGACTGAATGTTGTCTTTTCGAAGATCACAGTAATAAATTGTTCCGGGTGTGAGAAAGGATTTGAACTGATAGAAGATCTGTGAGTTTGCAAAAAATAGAAGACATTATTGAAGAAAAGAATTTGCGCTGGAAATATAGATCTTATTCACATAAATATACCTCAAATTGCGTTTTGCGGCCAGAGAAGCCAGCTATAGTCCCCACATCCAAAGGAAGAGTTGCAATTGAATCGCCCGAAATAGCGTCAAATATTAGAATAACATTCTAGAACAGAAAAGCTAGAATGACGATTTACTGAGTCAACTGTACTATACGATGGAAATAACATTTTAATTATGCTAGATTTATACCTTGACATCCTGAAGATAGCAAACAAATAATTTATTTTCTGCTATACATGTTGCCCATTCAAGTACATCTTTTGAATGTTCCGGTACAAGAGTTGTCCAGTTATTCTGTTATCGTCATAAAACAATATTACGAACTTTACAAATATCCCTTAATCAATAAATTATCTACTGCTATCATTAAGAAGATTTATAAAAGTCAGATTTCGCCGTACGCATAGGCTTGAATCTCTGTTATTGTAGTGCAAGTATTAAAGTATATTCATATCATTAACTCTTACCATATCAGGATTAGTAAGATCAATGTTAATAAGCTTATAGTTGGGAGCGTTCAAATTCGTCAAAAACGTAAAAATATTTCCAAAATTGGTAACGTATTCGTACTTTGCGTCAAAGTTGTCCACGACTTTAATATATGGCAATCTTTCTGTAATTTTAAATTTAAAGATTTAGATATATTTTTTATGTTTATAGAATACTAGCTATCGATAACCGTTCACAGTGGAGGGATTAAACGTCTCTTTATGACTTGCAGTTATAAAATCTTATATCCATACTTATGCAGTGTAGGTGTGCACTGTACAGTTCAATCGCAATTTTTAATTTTTAACAGGCTAAATAACATATCGTAAAGCTACTTTTTTATTCATACTAGAATGTTAACATAGCCGCTATGTTTCCTAAATTCTAGGACTGCAATCATGCTTCTTTGCTTAATTTAATAACTTTTACCGTAACTGACTAAAACGAGCGAGATCGTAGTTGGAAAGATCGTTATTTATATAATAATTAATATTTATACGAACACTAGTACTTTTACATAGTGTTGGATTAAACATTAACGAAGCTTTATACGAACATGCACATTTAATTAATAGATAACATATTAACGCATGACGCAAGAAATTCTAAGCTTCTTACCCTTTATACCATCAGTTAATTCAGCCAAATCGCAATAATAAAGTCGATTAACTGGATCACATCCTTCACATGCCTCCAAGACTACGTATCGACCGTCGTCGGTAACAGTTGCTTCACTGCAAAATTTTATATCGATTAACATTTTTTTTGTAACTCCAATGTATAGAAAATATCGTTTGTTTTAAAAACTGCAGAATTTATGGTCTAATGAAACATTGCTGCAATGATTAATAACAGCTTGCAAACATTCTTAACGATTCGTAGAATTCGTTACTGCCTACTACTGACATAAAGTTTGTATAATATTTTTAGAATTGTAATTATCACTGTCCTTTCAAATAAGATTATGTTCTAAGATACGTAAACGTACCAAATCCACTTTGGCTCATTGGGAAATTCTGCACAAAGAACATCTTCCGATTGTTGTGTTCCCAAATAGTGGTAATATAGCTTTTGATGAAGATTCTGCGAAGTTTCAGTTCCATCAGATTTGCTATCAACATGATAACGATTATAAAAAACTCCTTTGTTATCATGGGTCCATGACAACGAACTGAACTTTACATCTTTTAATTCATCGGGCAACGTCTTTTGGCTATCAACTTCCATGAACTGTATACGTACATGAATATAAGAATATTACTGCATAAAAATAGCGGTAAATTGATAGACTTTGTATTCGTAATATTGTACTAGTTTCGCACAATGAAACGTTTGGATAGCGGAATGTATAAGCAAATGTGCATATTTGATATCATTTCACAAATATTGATGAACGCAATTTAAGTATACCCTAAAACATTATGTCAACCTAGTTGAATGACACTGTATTCAGTAGTTCCCTTACTAATTACAGATAATTTAAACTATGACACTAACATGAATGGTTTTCCAATCTGATCCACTCTTCGATAGAGTATAAGCAAAGTATTGTCCATCCTTAGTAAAAGCATGTCTTGATAGAGCAATTGTACCATCATCTGATAATTTATTGGGATCGAAAAACACAGTTCCTTCTCCATTGAGAGAGTCCTTGGTGTAGAGGACACTGGATAATTATGAAATATAAGCCATTAGGCATGTGCTAAGTATGTACCCACATGCAAAGTGTGAATTCATGACCTAATTGATATATTTCGCATGCTTATATATAGTACCGTAACAAGTATACCACTACTACAATACAGTAGATAGATTATGGTGAGCTGCGCTACACTGTACAATATTATTGGAACTAGTGACAGGATTACAGGATTAATTTGTTCTTTAATGCTAGCTGTACTCCCATAGTCACCTAGCAATATCTTGGCTGAATAGATTATCGTCTCCGTAAAGTACATGATGACTGCGAAATAAGTGTACTATCGATATTATGTATAATACTTAATACTTATTGCTCGTAAAATATTAATTGACGTTCTTTTGTAATATTTTCTTAATCTGGTACATCATTTATGATTCATCTAAGTCATGCATTTATACAGTAGATCTAATTTTATATCTTGCATCAACCATGAATTAAAAATTGATCGTTACTACATACCCGTATGTTAGAGTAAAACATCATCCTTTCAAGTTAATATAATTCTACACGAGTAATTAAGCTAACCTTTGATTTTGTAATCCAGAATTATAAAAGTAAAAGTATCTGTTGCCGCGTTTAAAAGGGCATCCATATTTAGGATAATCGTACAACTCTGTCAATCTAAAAGCGAATAAACAAAGCAGTCATTCGATAAGAATCGTTCAACTTTATCATACCAGTCTTCCAAGAATAATAAAATTCTACATCTTATTAAAATGCTCGACTAGTCGACTTTAAATCGTTCAACCTTATCATAGCAGTCTTACTGAAGTTACTGTAATGCTTGACTGGTTTTAAATCGTTCAACTTTGTCAATACTAGTCTTACAGTACAAGAATGATGAGATTGTATATCTTATGAAAGTATTTCAATGCTCGACTTGTATTACTTTCAATCGTTCAACCTTGTCCTACCAGTCTTACAAGTATAATGAAATTCTACATCCTATTAAAGAGTATTTCAATGCTCAACTTGTATACTGTACGTACTTTTAAATCTTGTCTTTGTTATAGCAGTCCTACAAGAATAATGAGATTCTACATCCTATTAAAGCATTCAAATATTGGACTTGTATACTTTAAATCGTTCAACGTTATCATACCAATTTTGTAGTATAAGAATAATGACATTCTACATACATACTATTAAAGTATTCAACAACTGGACTTGTATACTTTAAATCATTCAACCTTGTCCTACCCAGTCTGATAGTATCAGAATAACGAAATTCTACATTTCAATTCATATATTTCAATACGCGACTAGTATACTCCATTTAAATGGCTCAAGCTTGTCATAGCAGTCTTACACAAGAATAATGAAATTTCTACATCCTACTGAAGTATTCAAATGGTCGATTTGCATCCTTTAGAATCTACCCATTCAGGGTATACTAGAAACTAAAAGTTCTTCATTGTCATCTACGACTTGGTATTACTGTACCTGCTTTGATACTGTTGGCGAATTTTGCATTTTTTCAGATATGCATTGGTAATGTCATTTTGTGCCTTAACAAATTCCCTTGTCTCCTCACTGTCTGGATCTTCTAACCATTGATAAGGATCAGCTACTTGTTTTCCATGATATGAATCAAAAACATTCTCTTGTCGATGGATTTTGGGATAATGAATTCTAGACTGGGTGCTGTTCTCGGCGTCAGACATGATGATCACAGGACGAAATTTTAGCTCTTTTCACAATTTCTGCTGCCAAGGCGCGTCAAATTCAACTCTTGAAAATTTTCAATGTTGATAATGTGTGAAATTGAGGTTATTGGAATGCTCTATGGCCAATAGATTGTATCCAATTCAATGATTGGCAAGTGTTGTACGACTAATGTAGGACGAAAAAATCAGTTCTGGATTGCTAGGAAGCGACAAGGACCAGTTCTGGCAGCGGTTGTCTAGTAACGTATTCATTACCATGGTGCTGTATAGCCTAAAGGACTACTGAATAACTCTAGTACAGTATGACGCAGTATACTAGACGTTGTATAGCAATAGCATCCATACTCCATATTGAATTTTAGATCTTTGAATATGTATTTGTTACTATACATTTATACTTCTATATAGGATCAAAAAAGAAAATAATAACCGAGGCTAAGAGAACTTTCTCTTCAAAGTCCTAATAAAAGTAATGGAAAATTTACTAGATATGATAATTATAATCGATCTAAAATATACGTATTTAGCTATTTAGCTGAACGGCGCCTATAGTACGTGTATGCCAACATATGGACTATTATTCACTGTACCATAGTAATAAATATTCCCTAGCTTTTATCAACTATTTCTATAGGAATAGAATTAGCTTAGAAAGTACAGGAAATATGAAAAAATTACTTAATTTGGTGTACGGTGAATGATAGAGGATACTGTAACATTGTATAGCTTATTAATGCTCCGTAGGGTGATAGTTTCTGATATTAATTCATGTACAGTACTCGTATAACCCGTATAATATCTTTCATTGGCCAAATTATTAATGATAATATAGGAGCAAAATTAAATAATAAATTACTCTTCTTATGACATGATTACTAAATCGACAGTAAATGAAGCAGGCAATGAGATTACGCTTTGTACTGCAGTGAAAATTAAGAACTACGTTATTCTGCAGGTGACTATAGTAATTAAATTGATAGGGAATGAAATTAAGTCGAAATTGAATTATAGAATGAATTAGATAATCCATCATAAATTGCTATCATTTTGCAAAAGAGCTGTAATGTCATCTATACTGCACATAGTATTGCAATTACTGTTAGATCTTATTTAATTAATTTATTGTAGCACCTTAATATGAAAACTAGGGTTATAATGTTATAAATCGAACGCTGACTTTTCTCGCAAATAATCAATGAAAAATAATAAATAAAAGCTAGAATATTTCCAATCTAGACTACTGACATTAGACACAGTATCCTCTTTTTTGGTTATATTAAGGTTTCATTACAATCATTTTGACCATGGCATTAATAAGAGTATTTGTACCCTACATATATGTTAGTAAATGAAGGAAAGTCTGATAAAAGAAATTCCAATAACAGATTACAAGTATAAACTTTGAAAAGCTTCGTCTGTAAAGTTGCATGACAGCCAACATGTTCATCTAAATACGCCGACTAAGAATATCCTTTACGATATTACTTTACAATCCGAAGCTCAAAATAAAACTCAGATTCGTAATAAGATTCAACCAAAATGTTGATAATAGGCCTCATTTTATGGAGCAGTGTACAAGGTATACGGTCAGAAATTCCTGCAGCTAATATTGTAGTAAATGAGATTAACAAACTACCAAGTAATGCGCAGTTTATACAGTCAATGTTGCATTTTAATTTAATGCCTGGAAGGACATTAATGTTGTACAATACAGCGTTTATTTGAAAAGTCTGACTTTCAAATTAATCAATAATATGAATATAAAAAATAAGTCACATGCTGCAACGATTGCACCGTCAAATCAATTGCTAAATTTCTCTTTCTAGAATAATAAAAAATTTTTAATTTTTACGATTAAAACTAAGTAGGTATATTCTTAGTCTGATAGTAAATTATTAACTTAATACTTACAAACTGATTACTCTAACAAAGACAAGATAAAAAATTTCAAATCAATTTCATCTCTAGAAATTAAAGAACGTATTCAGTGGCAGTATATCCATCCGTAATTGCGAACATTATGACAGAGTACGAATATGACTTTTAAAAAATGTAAGAAATGCACTAGATACAAGCTAACTAGACATTTTTAGATCGAAATATTGAAAGTTGTAAGAATTGCAACAATATCATATAGTATATTTTACGATTTTTAAAAGACTTTGTAAAATTATCATATCATTGGTTCGATAGTGTAGAATCGAATGTAGCATTACTAAGCATCATAAATCATTATAATGATCTTATTTCGTAAGCATAAATTTACAGAAAATATCATTGAGTCAATACTGCTTTTATCAATCAAACAGTAATTGATTGATTGATTAGCAGAAAGAAATTATGCGATAGGCTTTAAATACTATCAGCAACAAGGTATGTACATACTGAATTTTAACAACATCTACCAGATTCTTTAGTAACTGAAGTATTAGATGTTGCATTTAGATTAACTGTGTCCTTATCTTTAGCTTCATCTGCCACACATTTATCATCATTATTCATAATCTGTAAATACAATAAATGTAAGTCAATACATCATAGTTATTATTAATGGATGAGCGTGAAGAATGTCCATTGGTGATAATATTGATTAATTTATAAAACTAAATACCTTCGATACTAAAAAATTTGCAGCCTCATCGATGTTGATATTCTCTTTCGCAGACGTTTCAAACCAGCCAGCAAACCCTTTCTCTTTACAATAATTATCTAAAGTTCCTCGAAAATTTGCGAGACTTTCCATATCTATATCACACTGAAAGACAGATTTTCAGGTATAGTGAGAACAAAAAGGCCCAACCGTTGTCATTGACAAAGTTATGTGTCAAACATTAAGAATCGTAAACTATACAGTAGTTGCTCAATGTTTGAAACTTACTTTATTTGCCAACAATACTACTGGTATAGCCATATCTTCTCCGATGGTAACTTTACTGTCCAAGTCGCTCTTCCACTTTTGCACAGCATCAAATGTTGATGCCCTCGAAATATCGAAAACTATAAAAGCTCCAACCGCTTCCCGATAGTAAACCTGAATTTAACCAAATGTACCATAAAATTATCAAATCTACGGACAGAGATAAATAGTAAAACAGCAACAAAAGCAATAAATCTAGCAGACCTTAAATGCAGTTTGAAATACAGTTACTCATTATCACTTGAAAATACATTCAAATTTTACGAATAGTATGGCTAATTAAAATGATATTTTAGCAAAATTTACCCTCGTCATATTTCCGAATCTCTCTTGACCTGAAATTAATAGTATCGATGGTTAACTAATAAGTTACCAATAACTGCTATTTGACTAATTATGGCATACAACATATATTGGCGTATAATGGTGTACAATAATTATCAGTTACTAAAAATGAGAATTATTACAGATTCTGTATCTACAAAAAATATGAGAGCGATGGTACAACATACACAGCATACCTGCTATATCCCATAGTTGTAACCTTACTACCGAATTGGAATCTTTCCAATCAATGACTTTTAGAGCAAAATCTACACCAATCTAAAAATTTAAGAATGCTTGATATCAAAAATGTTGGCGCGATTATATCTACCTGTCAATAGATTCATACATACTGTCATCATAAGCTATATTGTGTATCGTACAGCTTAGCAACAATAAGGATTGATCTAATTCTGTTACGATTGCACGAAACAATTTGTATAAAATACAGCATTCCATTTACTGCCACTTACCTAATGAAACATTTATCACAACGAATATAAGATGCAGTAATAACTAATACTTGTAGTGAATTAGAAGGTGTTATTTTTTTTCAATATTTTTCATTAGCATCATACTATCATTTAAATATTAAAAGTGTGACGTCAATCATACCGTAGCTCTATATTGAGTGGAGAAAAACTGATGAACATATCGCTTGATAATACTTGTTTTACCCACTCCTAGATCACCAATAACTAGGATCTTGTACAGGTATTCTTTTTTTGCTGCAATATTAGCCTAGCAGAAATATTAACTTTTTTTAGTATTATGTAAAAGATCAACAACCGTCAGTTTGTCATTACGCGTGTAAACGCGTATAGATATTATTTTATGTACGAGTAGACGAGTATATACATACAATGTTATGCATACCCATATATCGCACTATCTATTACTAAATTACTAACAGTAAATAACGTAATGGGCCAAAATGATATTTATTCTATCAAGAAGACAATAAGGATGGGTACTGGATAGTGTGTTTGTGTGTGTCCTTCATATCCATGATTTTAAGATTAAATCAAGGCTATGCATAATCGTAAAATGTGAATATACAGTAAATATGATAACATGGGTTCAACGTAAATGCTATAAAAAACAGTGAAATTATCTGATTTGATCTTGTACCTCGTATAGCACTCTACCGATAAAACTGTATAACATAAGTTGGTATGGCTAGAGTCTGCAGTATATTTATTATACTCAAAGATAGAGACATGTTGGTAATTTTCGCGTATAGCAGTTTTCTTTTCTTGCATAAATAATTTAACTACTGTACAGTATAATACTGAAAGATGCATTTACTTTCAGTGCTATAAATCAATGAAGCTATTCGATTTTAAGGATAGGATCTTCTCTATACCACTTGACCGATAAAACTGTGTAACTTTATAAGTTCACATGACTAGAGTCTATCGCACATTGATTCTACTAACGGATACAAGCCTATCGGTTATTTTGGACAATAAATGTTGAAAGTATATCTGTTGTTGTATATTTGTACTGTATGTAGTGCAGAGCTGTATATCGTATATCTTATGATTTTGGGGCAAAGTGGGCAAGAAAGGTAATTACTGTAGGGTGTATTATAGTGATTGATGACGGCAGGCAATGGAAAATACGCGTGTGGAAGACTAATTCATTTTTCAGTGCAAAGCGTTGATGGAATATTTCAATTTGTAAAAGTATCAATGTTATTTGACCCCCTTTCAAGAATGCACAATAGTAATAGAAAAATAAATAAGCCAATAGATATCTGTTTAGTAATCAGTAAATATGATTGGGGTTATTATTTGCTAGAAATTTGGCGTTTACTATCTTCTGTAAGCCATGAGTTATATCACCTATACAACGATTGGTGATAATGGAACATTTTAGGCATATAACTCATGGCTTAACAATCTAATCTATACAGTAGTATGGTCTTACTCTCGTCAGTATACGACTACTGCACTGATTGGAAGAGGGGGCGCTATTTGCAAGGAATACGAAGCTGAGATGATATGTATGATTCAAGCAGGCTAGTTGATGAACTGTTTCACGGTCAATAGACAATGAATGCATTTACGAAGGTCTTGCGAGTTTTATCAATGGAGACCATGGCATCAATAAATCTTCTACAGTACAAGAATTAACGATACATGCGATCTAGGGCAAGAAGATGCGCCATCCACTCTACCGTTTCAGTAGCATCGCATTTAGTCGATGAATACACTATGCGTTGTGGGATCTGAACTTGTAGAAAAATGCAATTGATTCCATTGGACACTTGCTAGCCTACATATGCCTCTCTAAATAGTGAATAGACACATCAATATATTGTGGTTTAGTGTTATAAGACATGAAGAAGCAATATCATCTTGGGCAATATGTAGTCAATGGATGATGAACCAATGCTGTCATCCTCCTCCATGATTGTATTTATTGACAGTGACTACCAATATTGACCTAAGCAGCAGCTATCGTAACCTGTAGTACAGTACAAATACATTTGTATACCAACCATAACAGAATCCAATGGAGACACAACAACTGAGTGGCTGTCTATCGATCGATTGTCTTTCTTCTTGACGTTGAACGATTGAAAAGTAAAGGAAACAAGGCAAGAAAGCAAATCCAGCTAGGTAATCCTCCTTGGCTGTGATGTTGTTCGTTGAAAGCAAATACTATGCAGAAATTGGTAGTTGTGTATTTTTTTTTTTTTCTACAGCATCTGCAGTTGCGTACGATACCATTCGGCGTTGTGACATCACTGACATGGTCCATCGACACCGTACTCCACCCTAGTGCTAGTGTCATACACTATTACACACTAGTACTAGTGTCATACACTATTGCGTCATAAAATATCCCATGGACGATTGGACATGCTGACACTCAGCAGTCCGATGTCGTACAGTGTACAGTGTGTCGTACTGTACAATACATGACCACACCCACACCATACTGTACAGTACAGTACAGTACTGTACTGTAAGAAACATAAAAGAGGTTGACTCGCTTTTTCTTCCGCCAGCGGATCATGGGTTACACGCATGATTCTCTGAGCTGGATTTTCTTTTCTAGTAGCCCTACAGACTGACAGAGTCGACCGACAGAGCTGGATTTTTCTTTTCTACAGTAGTAGCCCTATACTCAGTGAGCTCTGCTGTACAGTGTACAGTGTACAGTACTCGCATCGACTTCAGTACTGTAGACTGTACTGTACTGTACTGTACTGTACTCTAAACATGATTCTCTGAGCTGGATTTTCTTTTCTAGTAGCCCTACAGACTGACAGAGACGACCGACAGAGCTGGATTTTTCTTTTCTAGTAGCCCTAATAGCCCTATACTGTACTGTACACAGTGAGCTCTGCTGTACAGTGTACACTGTACAGTACTCGTATCAACTTCAGTACTGTAGACTGTACAGTACAGTACTGTACTCTGAATATGATTCTCTGAGCTGGATTTTTCTTTTCTAGTAGCCTTACAGTGACTCAATGGGCTCTGCTGTACAGTACAGTACAGTACAGTGTACAATGTACTGTACTGTACACTCAGTGAGCTCTGCCGTACAGTGTACAGTGTACAGTACTTGGACTCTCGACTACAGTACTATGGACTGTACTCGAGAACACTACAGACCAGGCTCATACTGACATACTGTATGAGCATGGTCTCTAGTGTTATCTAGTGTCTAATCTAGTGTAATCTAGTGCAATCTTATGATAAAATCCGTAAGCTAGCCAATCAGTCACTCCATCGGTAATTCTGTCCTCAGCGAACCAAAATGGCTACTCCTACTCGGGTAAATAAAACAGATAGAATTAAATACAATTTGTAACTATAGGATAGAGTAGAGAGGGTAACTTGCAAGTAAAAAGTCTTTACACTGATTCAAAAGGATGTTGCATTCTAGAATAGGACTAACACGGTTTCTAATTGTTCATAGATGGAATTTGCAGTACACATGACATGCAACACTTGCGTCGACAAGGTTAAGGATGCTCTCAATGGTGTTGAAGGTGAGCTCTTGGTGTCGATAGTAGTCATACTTGCATACGTTTTGAATTCTATCATATCCATAGCTTGTATCATCCTACGAATTAGAGTGTTAACGATCCTTGCAACTGTCTATAAAACCACACCATTACACTGTGTTAGAAGAAAAATTGGGCACTAGACCCTCTGCCGTTGTCTGCTGTACCTGTAATCATGGTACATGTTACATTTAAAAGCTTCAGAATATTACACTAGCTCGTCCGGTACTATCCCAATAAATGACATAGGCGTATATATGCATGCTTATTAAACACCGCAACATCATTTTCGTAAACTGAATAATATTTTAAAGTGACAAATGAATAAGCAGAAGTTATTATTACTCTCCATATCAAACACTGTTTCAAAATTGAGCCATGATCTTGCTCATCACAAAATGCACAGGTCGCGTCGACAACAATTCGCTACAGCACCGCACCATGGGTATTGTAATTCAAGGCTGAATTTTAGTCAATGTATAGTCCATAGTCCAATCTTTCTTTGCTAATCTCTTACTGTACAGTACGCCCTCTTACAGGATAACTGTAATCGCTTAAACCATATATTGTTTGTTTAGTATGTAATGCAATCATAATAATACGTAGTTGTAATGCAACCATAATAATAAGTAGTGGTCCAAACATTACCCTATACTTGTTACAATATTTGTATACTGTATCATGGTCTATGAAATACTCCCCAAGGGAAGTATTTCGTAGTCCATGACTGTATACTACATCAGGATTATGAATTGATTTGTAGCTATGCGAATACATTTAAATTTCTTTCTACTCAAAGTAAGTCATCTATCAGTTTAATTGAATAATCGATAGTACAATGGTGAACTTTAATACTGTTTACCGCTTTAGCTTAAATGCTTCGTCGCCGTAGTAATAACTATTTTTAAATTAACCCGTACAGTATCTAGCAAAGTCTCAGCTAATGGCAGTGCTGTATATTTACTGCTTACACATAAACTTTCAAATAACAAGAGTTGCAACCTGTAAAGATACGTAACCACCTAGCTAACGATTGTTTGTTGATTGTTGCAGGTATAGACAACTACATGATAAGTTTAGCTGAAGAGCAAGTCATAATTGATAGCGCTCTACCAATGGCACAACTACATAATCTACTTGTTACAACCGGATTAACAGTTATAATGAGAGGTCAAGGAGCTGCAACCGAAGGTAATAATAGTCTACGATTAATCTCTAATTGCTACTAATGTGGTCTATGACGAAATGAATAGGTTAACCAAAGTAATTTAAAAGTAAATTTACTTATACATGTGCATCACTTGCTGTCGCTACTCGCACGATCAATCCTGACATAATGGATAGAATTACACAGCAGTCGGATGGACTGTCATTTAGTACTTGGTTCGTATATGACATCATATCGCCTGTTGCATATTAATATTATAGGTGCCTCACATCTAGGAGCTGCTGTTTCAATATTATCTGGCACAAGTGTTAAGGGATTAGTACGATTTACACAGGTATCTACGGTAGCTACAATTGCAGCTAGTAAGAATACCTAGCAACTATTTAAGATAGTAATTGTACAGTATTATCATAGATCTATATTCCTTCCTTTGCTATTTCTAGTTATCAGCTGATAAATGCATGATAGAGGGTACCGTAGACAATCTAAGACCTGGTAATTATGATATCAAAATTCATGAATACGGTGATTTATCGGATGGTTGCAATAAGTAAGTAAACGTACAAAAGTGTAATAGACACTATGATTTAGACTAACAATGTCCTACAAAATACCTATCATTAAGTTCATTTATTCATATGGTTATAGTTGTGGAGATATTTTTAATCCATATGAATATCCTCATGGCAACAACAATACTTCTGCTAGAGTAAGCTACAGTTATAGCTTTAAAATTAGCCAATTATGAGAAAATCAACTTCTAGCTTTCCGAACAATATTAAGTAGATGCTGAATTTTGCTCTAACCTATCTTTACTATATCAGAAATTGGGTGATATTGGTAGCATGACTGCAAATAAGAACGGTCGCGCAATGTTCAGAATTGAAGATGACACAGTCAAAGTCTGGGACGTCATTGGTCGTTCGGTTATTATTCATGATAAACAAGTAGAATCCAGTGGTAAATCTTTGGCTTCTAGGTACATTAGGTTATGTGTTGGATTTGCACGTAAGGCCTGTGTATGATTTTTTGACTTTAATTTTTGCATTGTCGCAGAATCACATGTGGAATTATTGCAAGATCTGCTGGATTATTTGAAAATTCCAAGAAGTTTTGTGCTTGTGATGGGAAAACATTATGGGAAGATAAGCCATTAACTAACAAAAGCCCACAAGCATCTTTATAATTTGATACACTGCTCAGCTAAAATATCATCATATTACCCATCACTAACAAATGATCAATTTTTTTAGCTACTTAAAATTGAGAATAGATTACTAAATGTTGTAAGCCGAGTCATTCTATCTATCAAATAATACTTATTACGAGATAAATCAGATGCTTTACTACTTGAAAATTAAAATGATTTCTGATCAAAGTTAACACTATAGCATAATTTATGGTATTTAAATGAAGTTTATGATAAATGTAACTGATGCATTATTGATTACAAATCGAATCATAATAATCAAGACTGTTAGGATTAGGTCTTTCCAAAATGCCTGTATGAATTAATCACCCCAGCCTTTTGATCTGACAATATAAGTCGTTGCATAAATGTTCGTAATTTTATTTAAATAGTTTATTTAAAAAGATTTTCAATATAATAAGATTAACGACATAAATCTCTGTTTGTCATTTTTTAATTGTATAACGAATTCTTGTTTAACATACCGGATTGGGTTTACGAAATAGAACGCAAAATAACTGAGCCCGAATCACTTAAAAAAAATGTTTCGTAAAGCAAGCACTAGTTACTGGGATATAATAAATTACGTTACGCTTAGCTAGCGACATTGCAGTAATGCTAATCGTAAAGTGAACTATCCAGATTGACATTTTTTAAGTCTAATTTCTACCAGGTAAACGATTAATTTGACGTTCAATAACGATAGTCCCACTAATAATGTCATATGCGGTTCTTCCATGCTTGAATAACATAATTGTTAAAATAACAGGAAAGAAAAACATGGTAGAAAAGTTCTTTATCACAGACCTCATGATAGACCTATATTGAAAAAGCGATACGGTGTTAAGTTTGAGCGTGACATACAACTATGAGAGGACAATGAATTATAAGGAGATAGGGCTTTCATTATTCAGTAGTAATAACACATTGCTAAGACTAGAAGTATTCTTGGTTAAATGTTACCTAGTTCTATGTTAATGTAAACAGAATCAGTATACATATTCAAATTTAATTTATCAAACCTTTGCCAGTTTAAACTATCTCCTGGAAATACTTGTACGTATCCGTGATTGTTTCCTGTATTGCCATCATCGATAATAGCATCACATGCAATTACCTGTATACCAACAATTAACTTCCCAATTGTCATACCGTTACCAACGCCTTTGTACAGGCAAATAGTCTTCAATGAAGAGTAATATTTACACGTCATATAATTTTAAAAACTTTCAAGTATATTAGGGCTATGCACAATTGTATCAGCCAATAAAGTTACGTGATTGATTAATGTTATATTAAGAGTAAGTAAACCCCACGATAACGCTTGTTAGAGAATAGAATTACGGCAAAGTTGCATTGCTACTGCTGCTTAGCTGTACACTGTAAGTCTATATGCCATAGATACAGTATAATAAAGACTGCATAATAATCCAGGTCGTACATATTGGAATAATCCAGCAGAAAATAGCAATTATAACTCTTTATCGATACCATACAGTAGGTTAAAATACAGTAACTACGAGTCTGTGAGCACACAAGAGTCTAATCAAACCTAATACGTAACATAGCTGCTTATCCTATAGATTAATTTATGTTAGCATATAGTAAATACCATTTAACAGTACAGTACATTGTAAAAGCTCTATTTGTTAAAGCTTCTCTAGAAGTAACCATTAGTAATAACTTAGCACTAACAGGGACTACTAAAACACGTAATTTCTAGCATAACTATCCTAAAATATACAGTAGACATTTTATGTTACCTTACATACCTCAATAATGAAGACAAATATTCTATAAAATATCGCGTAAACGATAATCAATTGTAAATCTTCGGCGTTGTATCTATCTTCTATTAAAACACGCAATTGTGCTTGAGAGAATTTAGCTTCGATCCTGTTTAGACCCGAAAAATAAAGATACATTTAAAAAAAAGTAGTCTTTAAAGCTACAGTACAAGTATACAGTATAGTAACTATTCTGAGGATAGTGAAAAGAAATGACTTTCTGAAATTGATTGGCAATACATTACTGAATGAATCTTAAAAATAGGTCGTATACAGTAGACGTTTGCAATATCAAATTATTGGACTGTATCTAATTTACTATCAACTACAATACAATAGCAATTGCAGCACTAGCTTTATGGCTTGAAGATAAGCAAGGTGATCAATGCTGACGAATAACCAATTTCATTGTGATTGATATTAGATACTAAAATCAAATCAGTTTGACAAAAGTAATTACTGAATTGTTTGGAATTATCAATATGAAAACTCACCCGTGATAAGACAATATCATGGTTTTAACTGTGAAGATTATGAGAAAGTCAATCATTTCAGCAAATACCCTTTTTGCAAGACTTGCAGGTTTAACTCCTATTCAATAAAAACAAGTATTCAATCCAAGCTATTCGCTGTAAACATGCACTAAAATATTGATGTAGACGTGTAACAATTTTCTTCATGTACGAATATCTACATTAGATGTATATCGTTAACAGGTACACTGGTACAGTACAGTGCTCCATTAGATAAAATGCATGTAGTGACTAATGATTCAATCTACAAGTCAGTCTTTAGCTAAATGAGAGCAATTTCCAAACCTTGCTGTCTATTGAGGAGACGAGTTGTGCGCCTGATGTGAGTTGACGAATTGGTATTGGTTGTACTTGGTGATTGATTGCTATTGGGCTGATTTCTGTTTATTTGGTTGTTTTTGTAATAATTATTATAATGTAATAATGCCATATAATGATTGTAGTAATAGTAGTAGTAGAAATAATATTGCCATATCCTAGTCAACGTGTGGATATCGTTTTTATTTACACCGTGATTATGATCACCGCCATTATTTTTGGCTTCATTTTGATTGTCTGGCGTATCTTTTCCCCCTTGATCGTTCTCCTCCTTTTGGTTTCTTTGTTTTAAATCGTTATCGTTCTGACGGCTGCCAACGGATGTCGCCATGATGCTAATTTGCGCAATAAATAATACTATTTCTCCCTTGTTTTTAGATTGTTATTAAATATAAAGTCATAATCAAGTGGATTTTATAAGCCACAGTCGAGTTTCGCGTTAGTAATACTAATCTTCGCTCAACAACTGTAAGACGTCCACTGGCACTTGTGACTTGTGACTAGGTTACCTGGGTAATATACTGTAGGCTCTTCCGTCCGTCCCATACACATGGTAGACTGTATCACACACCCGGCAATATACAGTATACTACCCGGCCATAACCTTGTCAAAATATCATTCCTGTAGAATTTCTATTAGGACTACAAATGTCAAGCGGAGAAGAGATTTTTCTCTGATCTCTATAAATGACGAATAACCCAGCGTATATATTGAATAAAATATTCCATATTTTGCCTAAAAAATCTATAGTGAGATACTAACGTTGGCCTACTGTGTACTCAGTGTGCAGTACTGTGAAGTCACGGCAGTGTACGTCTATACTGCAATATAGTACGCGTCAAAATGGGATTCCTTCACAATTTCGATTAGGACTACAAATGCCAAGTGGAGAAGAGATTTTCCTCTGACCTCTATACATTACGAATAACTACCTACATACTGAATAAAATATTCTATATTTTACCGTAAAAATCGACAGCGTTGGCCCATTGTAGACTTAGTGTGCAGTCACTGCAGAATACCACTATACTGTAATATACTGTAGTATGCGTCAAAATGGGATTCCTTCACAATTTCTATTAGGACTAGAAATGTCAAGAGGAGAAGAGATTTTCTTCTGATCTCTATACATTACGAATAACTTTACCTACATATTATAAATAAAATATTTCTATGTCAAAAATCTATAGTGAAATATTTACGTTGGCCTATTATGGACTCAGTCTGCAGTCATTGCAGTGTATAATATAGTACGCGTCGAAATGTGATTTTTCACAATTTCTATTAGAACTAGAAATATCAAAGATCTTCCCTTAGTCTCTATAATTACGAATAGCCCTACATACATATTGAATAAAATATTCTATATTTTGTCTTAACCTATAGCGAAATACAAACGTTGGCCCACTTGGACTCAGCGTGCAGTCATTGTAGTATACTGTACACTAGTATAATACTCTTATAGTACGCGTCAAAATGGGATTTCTTCACAATTTCTATTAGGACTAGAAAAAGGCAAAGCAGAGAAGAGATTTCACCTAATCTCTATGTCTACTGTAGTATGAGCAAGCAGCAAAGAGCAGTATAGTGGTCATGATACAATATGGAAAGACTCTAGTACAGTATAGAAAGCTTTTAGACTTGACTACTATGTGATACTAGCTAGAATAATATTTAGAGCTAGTTTAATTAAAGAATCGACTAATTTAGATCAGATAGTGCGTACTGATAGTGAGTAAAACACAAATAAATATTTCAATTAATTAATAACAATAATCAGAAATCTTATTCGCACGCCATAGTGTGCGAATTCAGCAAGTAGTATAATAAAATGAGTAATATAGATAGTAGTAACATCTTAAGGGTAGAATACTATAAACTGATGATAAGGGTATCTAGTTCTAAAAAACTGATAGATGAGTCGTACATGCAAATCGACCCCAAATTAAAAAATTGCATTCATCACTCTCGATATAGAATTGCAAGTATATTTCTATTTTATTCCATTTTAAGTTCCATTGGACTATTATAAAGTGATACGAAGTTGCTTAATAAATTCAATTCAATTAATCCCTTCACAAATTTTTGTTTTTCCCAAACAGGAATCGTGTTCTCAAGAATGGATCATTTACGTGAAATCCATTGCTAATAAGATCTACGTACATTAGCGAATCCAACAAAGACAGTCTTCATTTACATTATACCAGCACATACAGCTAATTAAGGATAAAACTGCAATCATCGTAGAAATCGTCGAATATCTTATTACAGTAGGAAAGATCATGAATCAGCTTAATCAATCAGAATAGAATTATCGTACGAGAAATATAAATGATCCATTCAAACTGCTAAATTGACCCAGGAGTATCTAGTAATAGCTATCGTTTAAATTAGATTGCGATTTATTATAGAGGGGCGTATGACATAACGGGCAATTTTGTAAGCGAATAATTTCCTGCTCAAAAGCCTTATGCTTACAAACGTTACACATCCAGAAATGATAACTCATTACTGGCCGACCTGTGACAATGCAAATTGGAAAATTGTTCTCACAGTTCGGACAAACTGGTAAGTAATCTGGGATAAGAGTCTCGCAATGGGAACATTCCGCCTTATTATTTCGGATATCTTTGGGTGGATGCCTGAAATAAGCAATTACAATCGGCGGATGAATATAAATTAGATCTTCGTAGAAATACTAACTTAGAGTACTTAATCTACGATATACAAGGGAGTAACGCAAGGGATAACCATTCTAGTCTTGACTAACCTGCTAAAGATATCTAATGCAAGATCTTCATAACTCTGCCTCTGACTATCAGTAAAACTTTCCATACTCTCTAACTTTATAAAGGCCTATAATAAAATCAATGCAATCGTTATAGTATTTCTTTCTGATCATGGAACATAATGTATCAATTAATTACATTTTACTATAATGCTCGTGTAATAATGCTGTAGCAAACCTTGGATGCTATTCCGTAGCATTTATTAGAAATGCTAGCCAAGACCAAAAGCGAATAAACTCTCTCGGAGTCAATGAAGTCTTCAAAATCGCGTAAGTGTAAAGCCTAGAGGTAATCAATCTACTGTTACATAGCAAATATCTAATGATATGATAATGATTAAGTGGAAAAATCTTCAATAGCAAATTGAGGTCAAAACTTATCATTACCGTTTTCATTGCTGCATCAAATTGGCCATCATAGAGTTGTCTCTGAGCCAATAAATAGAAGTGGAATGCCTACGGAAATTATGATAAAAATTTCATGACTTGGCCTATCCAAGCATCTATAGCTCATAGGTATGAGTGTTACTAATCTTCTCTGTAATTAAAATAAGATAGTAATGATATTCTATTCCGGCTTTTATAATTATACAAATTATTGTAGGCCTTATTATCGTCTACATACAGTACTTTGACAAAATGTCCTTAAACATCTCTTGTTTTATAACAGGTCAATTTTAACTAATCATACATTACTATTAATAAGCAAGTTTCTGCGAAATAATCTTGTAAAAATCACTACAAATAGGTAACATCATTCCGTGAAATAACCATTGATTTCATAATATTACCTCAGCTCCACGCCATGCATTGTCCATTGTCTTGGTATCTCCATCCATGCTATCTCCATCTACAAAAAGGCTGGTCAGAGTTGCAGTTGTCTACCAGATATTATAGCATGCAGTTAGATATACTATTAAAGAAGTAATAAAGTAATTGATAATTGGCAATCTAAAATTTACATTGTCTTGTCCAGATGTTCCTTGTACACGTTGTTTCATATAAGAAACATGATTCTCCACCTAAAGAATTTTAATTCAAGCAATTTCTAATTAAGAATTATTTGAAATAAACTTCAATGAATTATTATATTTCACTTGAAGTACCGTAATACATAGTATAGTCTTATAATATAAGGTAGATATCATACCATCAATGCGGCTAATACGTATAATTTCTTAGTTCGCATTGGTTTATTGCCAACTGCAGCACTTTCTTTAGCCAACTGTCGAAATTAAATTAAGCAATGATAGTAAATTAATTTTTAGTGTTTATAATATTTGGCTGGAGTTATTTTAATTTAATATCATCACAAGAATTTTTCAGGTCAAATTTTTTCCCACAATATCGCATATGTATAGTACCTGGTATAACAATTTAGCAGCTTGGACGTGGCGACTTGCTTTACGATATAATTCGATGGCATTTAATACTTTGCTCTTTTCAAGCAAGTGAGAAGCATACTTTGCTAATAAATTATCAATTTCCTTCATATTATTGGCACGAGCTAAATTAACCGCTTGATCCCATTGATTTAAATTTACGCATGTATCAATTGCCATCTTTATTTTACCACACTAAAATGGAGTTAACAAACACCACTTAATATGGATTTAATCAATTTTATTTATTAAAAATACAATATATACCTTCATGTAAGATCGAACAGCTGGTTCACACATCCCAACGGTGAAAAACATATTCCCTATTTCCTGTAAGGAATAGACAATTCTTAATTATAACAAACAACATTATAGATAGATTGAATAAAATACATTAATGAAAATTTAATGCCATTAACTTGTAATACTAATAGAAGAGTATCCTAGAATTACTTACAGCTAGTAGAGGATGATTTTCAGGTACAGAATTCATTAAATTATCTAAACCTTCAAAATCTTCTAACATGTAGTAACATTCCGCTAAACGATTCTGATTATGTCCCACTACATATTGTCGAATTGCATCGCGCCTGATATCAATTAAGCCCAACACCAATGAAAGAACATAACAATTTTAGATTAAAAGACCAATCGAATAAATATAGCTGATAATTGAATGAATGCTATGTTATGAGTATATTTATATTTGAATTCTAGTGAAATTTTTTCAACAAAGTAGTACAAATATTATCATTGTTAATTTCATTATATAGTACAAGGTTTAACGATCTGTTACAAGTATAAGGCATCATATACGAGTATATCATAAAAATTTATCTACAAGCAAGGTAATATGAAACTAATATCATTTGCATTTATACTTATCGAAAAAATATTTATGATAAAAATCTTTACAAGTGCTTAGAAGATCTATTCTAAACCTTATTTATAGTACTAACCAACGATGCCGATCTGCATAGTAATCGCCGATTGCGTTATGTGATTGCCTCACCAAATTATCATCACCTCCACCCCCTTCGGTTTTAAGTAATTGAGATACACGGAACCAGTCACCAAGTTTAACACGCATATCGATAGCAAGGTCTCTGTATTAAAGCAATTATATGATAAAATCTTCAATAAATTCACAAAACTGTAAGAAATCTATTAGGTATCAGTATTTAAAAAATCAAAGAAAGACTATAATTACTTATTTGATGCTAGATAATTAAAAGTTAATTTAGTGCATTAGACGATACCTTCTATCCATATCAAAATAGTAACTTTCTGCTTCATCAAATCTTTTAAAGTAAGCAGAAATTTCGGCTAACTTCTTTTTTTCACTCTAAAATATGGGAAAATACTAGGTCATATTTCGTTTTTAAGTAATGGCGCTTCATGATTATGACAGATTAGCCTATCATTATCCAGAGATAGGACATATACGCGTATGCTACTACAGGAACCACTATGGAAATAAAATTAAAGATTTATCTTTCAGCTAACAACTTACGTCCAATTTATGCAAACTCTTCACAAACTGAATACCCTGATAATCCAAGTATCTTACAAATGCCTTTTCAGCAATTTTTAAATCCAAATTGCTAAGGGAATACTCTGCTAAGAGTCTCCATAATCGAGGATGAGGATTTTCTTCAATAAATTGATAGGAATCGCCTATACCAACTTCACTTTGTGCAAGAAGCTCTCGAGTATCACGTAAAGACTAAAACAAATACAATTTAGTATATTAGCTGCACTGTAGATGAAATAGGGCAAAATCCACTAATTTGTATAATTGTACTGTAACTAGCACAACATATAATTTTATATGATGATAACGTGCTATTTTGATATAGAATGCAAAAAACTTGTATACTTCAAATTTATTAGGATTTTGCCGCATTTTACGCAGTATTAACTTACTCGTGTTTCAATATCCAAAATTAAGTTATTAGTCGGATTGTCAGGATCCTAAATATAAATTATGCAAATTATCCACTTTAATTATCATAGTTGTAAATTTGCGCTATTTAAATAGTCTAAATAATTTCAATACAATCTTTTGACCATGAGAAATCCATACCTTAAATACTTCATCAAGTAAAACGGATCGAACTTCCAAATCGTTGAATTTACAAATGTAACCAGAACTTGTAATCGGTTCCTTTATTTGTAATAAAAGTGTAAGCTTATCACAAAACATCGATAAAATATTTTTGTAAAATTGAATTTTAACTTATTTATATTAGGTTAGATTATGTCGAAAATTCTAGGTCTTGCAATTAAAAATCTATTGATAAATATAACTATTTCCCCGGAAGTACGTTACTCGCAGCTAGTAATGATATTAAAGAGCTATAATCACTATTGTTTTGGTAACAATACCTCTGGATCCATATTGCGAAAAATATACATTCTTGTCTTCTCTGTCATAGCGAATAGGTCAGGTCGATCCTATTAGTTAAGAATATTATTTAGAATCCTGCGAAATAAATAAGGCATGAAAAAGTATACAAGCAATATTCTTTATCGATAGAATCTCTTATGAAAATTAATATTTTGCCTACTTCGGCCCATTTCATATCCCAAACATCTTTCCTTTCAAAGGAGAGTTGTTCTCCTTTTTCGCCATCAGATGATACAATATCCTAAGCGTAACCATTTAAATAAAATGTAAATATTTAGGTAATTTTTAAGATTGCTTTCATTCCGCTTGAAATTCCATTTATAACAACTTACCAAATCAAAGAATGATAAGATACCAGAAATATCAATAAATGCTAATCGCGTTGAGTTACAGTTCAACGATAGTCTATATGGTCGACATTTTAACATATTTTTCATTTCTAGTGCAAGATGTGGTAGTGAATAGCGATGAATTGTGCCAGACTCGCGTCCCTAAAATATTTAATTAATGAGTGAGATAATTATAGTCTCTAGTTTTATTTAAAACATTCCCAAAAGGATAGAAGTTAGAGTCAGTTAGTATCTTAGTCCTATAAGACAAAGGATATGCAATTTGCTATAGCTTGCTTACCACAATCAACAATTCACTAGAAGCGCATATACAGCAAATAGGATCTTTAGTTTTCTGTAATGACCAAAATGTAAATCGATTATGATCCTACCTCCCTCAATTTATTTAAAATTTATACCCATATAAATTTCTATCAAATTGAAATTAGCGTAAATATAGCTATAATTGCAAATACAGATAGCATCAAGTACTGCTATTTATTTGTTATACTACCTCACGAGCTCTCTTGCTATCCGACTGCCGCTCTCCAGTACCAGATGGAACATCGTCGATGTGATAGAGTCTTCGGTACACATGATATAATGGTAATACGACATAATTTAGAAAAATCGTAGAGGGTAATGCATATTAACTTCTTAATTCAATTGCTAGGAACATATTCTTCATAACAGTAGTTAAGTAAGAGTAGGTTTGGTTTGTCATTTTACCTTTCTCTATTATCTTTTCGCTTATTACTTGTACCAGCTAAATCAAGCGACGTTAACTTTTTAGGCGTTTTAAATTGCCAGGAGTAAAAAGCTTCTTTTGATGCAACAATGATATGAGTATCTGTTATAGCTGCGTATTCGGGCTCTGTAGAGCGTAGGACAATCGCAAGGTGAGACAATTTTTTGACCATTAATGCAAACTTTCAGGTATCTAAGTATGCCTATGTTCGGTTGTATTGTGACTAATTATATATATAAAAAGGCTCTAGCAGGAACTCTTAAGACAATTTTGTCTTAGGGGTCCCTGGCTATAGACCGGTATTACGACGTGACTTGTAAAAAGCTTGGAGTGACCGAACATGTAACAGTGACTGATAGTTTGTATTAGAAACTTGAAAGAAATACAAATTATTCTATACTGCGATAAAAAGTAATAAAAATATCAAGAGCCAATTGCTCAAGGTTGTACTGATCTATCTGCATGGAATTTGAGCCACATTTAAAGTATATTTCTTCACAATTTAAAGAATAATTTAAGGCAACACTATAGCTGAACATCTGTCAACCATTTTAGAGGACTCGCCACGCCCTGTAATAGTGGTCTATACTACAAGGTCATATAGCTGATCAGAAGAATTTTCTCGGTAGTTAAGTTTTGTCATTAAAATAATTGCATTAGTACTGCTGTATTAATTGAATAGTAAGGTAATATACGTATACCGTAATAAACGTAGTAGCAAAGTCAATATACAATTAAAAAAGCTCATAACAGATTGGCATAAAATTAATATAATCTTAAATTATCTGGTTGGAACATTGCATAAAAATTAATTCTCTGATATTTTTTTTACGTATGCTAAAGCATAAACTGCTATTTTATCTGTGTTTACAGTTAAACTTACTAATATCGATGTATTTAGTTTCTAGCGGCGTGCCAATAGCATTACTTAAAATTAAAACGTACTAAATCAAGTACAAAATGTCATAGTATTATTGAAAGATGAATTTTAGTAGAAATTACATAAAAATGAATTAAAAGATACCTGACCACTACCATCAGGTGCTTTAGTGCTTATTAGACAGTAATCACCATATGCAGTTATACCCAAGAGATTTTTTATATATTTGACAATGCACTATTGAAAATCAAATGGAATGTGAAGATTAGAAATTGCGAAAACATCAATTTGAGGATACAAAAATAATTCTTATAATATTGAATATACATGATCGTATTAGAGAATTACCGTACCTATCTTGATGATTTAGATAGAAATGACTTACCTCCTTATTTTTAGTTTCCCAGAAAACAACACTAGAATCTTGTCGATCGGGTTTATTGAAGGCATATACTACCGTATTACCACAATAACCCCACTGGAAATATAATACAAGAAATATGTAATAAATATTTATACACTTAATATTAATCAAATAGCTTAATAGACAGTGTATTAGCAAATGAACCTTATAATCAGGCCGAATGTTAGCGAAATAAATATAGCTGTCAATAGCTAATGACAGTCTTAAGCCATCACCATCCCAAGATAAATCGGCTAATTTCTTCCCTGGTATTCGTAATGTTCTCAAGTGCTATATTCAAATTAAATATTTATCCATTTAAAACACTTTTTCATCCAATTAATACGTATTAATTGAAATAAATTATATAAATTATTACATCTCCAAATGGGGTATAAAATAGTACAACATTTGTTTCCTTTTCCTGCATTAATATAAGAAAATAGTCAAAGTTAGCCATCTAAAAGACATTATTGGTATAAATAGAGCCAGGGAAGAACTTTTAGTCTAATAAACGAAAGTTTATATTTCTATAAGGTACCTGATTTTGTTGCAAACCACCTACAGCAAGAACAGAGCCAGTATGATTCCACTGAACAGTGGAGATAGACAAGCCAGTATCAATGATAATCGGATCTTAGTTTAAAAATTTAAACGCATTGTTTTTATTGATTCCTGGTAATTAGGTTAAAAATTTTATATAGTCTTTAAATTTTTGTATATACTTTCATCCGTTTCCGATTTCATTAGCTGCATCTTTCCATTATCATAACATGCAACAAGAGAATGACATTCTTGCTCTATATATCCTTCGGAACCATTATACCTAATTTTCCATATTAATTTTCGATAAATAGTATTTATCCAACAGTAAGATCATTGAAAATTTCACCAAAAATATTTTGATGTTGTAACTTATTACCAATTAAGACCAGCTATAACGCAAGAAGTATCCGAGCAGCAGTAATTAACTAGTTTAGACTAAGCAAGGAAAAAGTATATGTGTTAACATACTAAGCATATATAGTGGAAAGATCCTTAATTAAGATATTATATGGAATGTATCATACTGTAAAATTTCCATTGTTGTCATAAATATGGATCTCTCCATTAACTAAGCCAAATAAAATGCTTTTTCCATCAGGTGACCACTAAAAAATCCAAGATTTATTCGGTTATAAACTGTAGACAAATTTGTAACGAATATAAAATCTTACGCTAATATATGATTATGAAAAGATATAAAGATTCTATATCATAAGACTAAAATGAATTTTCTATAACTATGAACACTTTACTTCGCACCTCAACCCATGAAAGCTGGATTTTTAGCTCTTTTCCCCAAATTCTGTTACCGTCAACTGAACCTACAATGACAGCACCTGTAAAATAATAAATATGTGAGATAACTATGTAATCATTGTTATATTTTAATTCTGTAATTCTCAATTAGAGACAAGTTAAAACTTAATCTTACCATCTTCGTATATAATACAGATTTTCCCTCCATCGAAATTCCACTTCATGTCTTTAACAACACTTTTATTGCGATTGTTAACCATTTCTTCATACCACTGGCCTGTAGATAGTTATTGAGTTATAATTTGTATAAATTTGTCTTAGCATGATAAAAAAATTATGTAAATGAAAGAAACTGTAATCTTGTGATTTCCAAGAATAATATGGATTTTAGATGTAATACTGAAATATAAAGTTATCGCTTCAACCTTTGTATAGTGTCCAAACAATAATTAACCCAAATTGATCGCTACTTGTCAGCTTCATATGTTCCATATTCCATACTACTACTTCTACTGAACCTGAGAAGCGAAAAATTTACGTGAAGAATGTTTCACTTTTCAAGATACATATGTATACTGTATTAGTACTAGACAACATATCCAATTATAATAGTACTCTGTATTAGCTTTATTAACCTCCATGGCCTTCAAGTGTTTGATTCATGGACAAATTACTTGGTGCAGCTAATCCCTTAACTTTGTTATCTATTACGATAGAATTAAAAATTATGTACGAAATAACTTTCGACTTACGGTATAATACGAATAAGAGAATGGTAAGAAGCAAAACAGAATGAACTCTTAATAAAATGTTGTACGTTTGATCATTACCGGACTGTATATCCAATTTAAGGACCTTGAGTAATCCATCTTCGCCTCCACACGCAATGTATCCTTGTTCATGATTCCAGGATAAGCATCGCAGATTTGTGTTGTTTGGAATGGCAATCTGCAATTAAATAGCATGAATATAAGCCAGTTCCTTAAGTAGCGCTTCAACTAGCGATTAATCGTGATATACTCTTAAATGTAAAATTAAGAGATCATATCTAACATAAACATAAGATTATCCATAACTCTATACATCTTCGCTCTATTTTTTCTCTAAAACAACTTATATAAGTTTACACTTACTTTTTTGCTTAAATAGATAAACATCTTATTGCCAATAGGGGATTCTCATAAGATTCAATAAAACGTTTAATAATTTTAAGAATATTTTAAAATACACTAGCACTCAGCCTATTTGATTGATCGATTGTATCTCTTGTAATTAATTTGCTATATAGTAAAATCGTTCAATGCTTCGGGTTTTGATGCAAGTACTCGAGCATATACTATACGTTATAGTGCGTTAATGAAATCTTCGATGAAATCCTTTTTAATACTATAGAATATGTTGAAGGCGGACGATGGTTTTAGTTCATGTTCGGTTTCCATATCAACCGGTAATGATAATGGTGCGCATGCTTAACATTTCAGATATATTAGTCTACCAATAGGTCTAGAGCTAGGAGGCAGAGAAATACTAGTATTCGCAGGTATTGTATTATACACTAGATAGCAAGTTGCGCACTAGTAGCGTACGGTACCTTACCAGCCAACCATTCAACCTGAGCTGCTATCTGCAAAGTCTTGCAACCTGCAGGATAATCTTGGTATCATTTCTTCCGTTTTTGTTCATATCTAAGTACAGTAGATGGATTAATATTATCCAAAACATTTAAAGCAGTGAGAAATATTTAATTGCTATACAAGGTGCATACCTACATATGCTGTATATACTTGCTGTAATCATTGACAGCTTATTAGGGCATAATTTCTCTGCTAAAGCATGGCCTACGTTCAGCTTGCAGCATTGGATACCTGCATAACCTCATCTGAAGATAATGCATGTGACTGGATGACTAATAAGATTGGAGGAAGACCGGTATTGATTTGATTTTATATCTATCTTATTTTATATATGAATTTTATCTACATGAAATGTTGAGATCAATGTCGAGTTAAATACTGATATCATACAGTTTCTATCTTCGCAATGCATTCATAAAATAAGTTGTCGTAATGATTAGTACTTCTGTATAGAACTAGATGGAGTTCTGAAACGAATGTCTTAAAGAATTTATTATATTATCTTTATTAAGTATAGAATAGCAAGTATCATTAATTTTAGCCCCTTCAAGGGGGTACAGCTGCGAATAGACTCTTTCAATCATAATGATAGTTGTGCATTTGCATTTTTTACGAGTATATGCATTCTCTATAAAATTTTCTATGATCTGAAGAGAATACCAAGGATAATAATTATCTAATTGAAATTATCGTATTTTTTTATACGCACAAATTTTTTTAACTTTCGATATATAGAACTGGATGCATAATTCAAATCATCCTTCTTGCAAGTTGTGCAATAAAACGCAAATGCTTATGGTTCAAATTTATTGCCCTCTTACTGGTTCCTCATATCACAGGACGTTATATCTATTTTCTTGTATTAATAAGGATTGCTGGAATAAATCAGACAGGCAAATATTGCAATGTACACTAATGTCATACGTTATGATAAGAATATTCACCAATTTTTCTAATGTTAATTACGTAAATCATATGAATTATTATAGTTGGTCTATAATAAGATCACAAGTAGTGGAGATCAAACAAGATGTAGCAAAGACGAAAATCGAAAATTCCAGCAATATTTGGAGTTGTTCTGGTGATGATGATTGGAATGACGGGTAAAAGCTTAAGATGAGTGTACAAATAAACGTATAATACAGACACAATATGCCTTCAGTATGATTTAACTTTTTGAAATTAAATTTCTAAACAGAAATGAAGGAGAACGTGAAAAAAATAATCTAGACATAGAAGCTGTGTTACGAGAAGATAATAAAGTAGATATGGAGACTGTTATAGAATCAGCAAATCAAGTATCTATTCATCATCAAAGAAATACGATAGCTGATGTTCCATTCATAACTCCGGTCATTCTTGTGGTATTTGATGAACCGAATATTAGCCAAAAATCTTTCAAATATGAGCAAAAGTTACTACAGGCTTATGAACAGCAGCATGGTTAGTTTATCACCAAATGTACCATATCTTCTTCACGGACGGATTTTCATAAACTCTAACCATTTTCTGTTGTTATTCTATTGTACATTGCTCGCTTTTTAGTAATTGGGATGCCCAGATATGTCATACTTCTCATTTCATGTTATTAGGAGCCGTAACTGAACAAATTACTGATGATGAAGTTAAGATGGAGTTGTATGAGAAAACGTCCGCTAAACATGGCAATCGAACTTTTGAAAAATTTATGAAGAGACTACAACGATATCCTAAGCAAGTTCTGAGGTAACAAATTAAGAAGTAAGCTGCTAACCGTAAAAGAATGAGTGTGCAGTATCGCGTTTAAATTTTAGATATATCTATTCGCTTTTATTATTTAGATACAATCGTGGTGGATCTCCCTTATTGATGACAGCAACCGAAACAGATATTATTGCTGTACCTGATTGTCCAAGGTGTAGCTCTAAGAGAGTATTTGAATTTCAGCTGATGCCAACTCTTATATATGAACTGAAAGAAATTAGTCCCTCATCATCCGTACCGGAGTTCGGTACTGTATTTGTCTATACATGTGACAACAGCTGTTGGAACGATGATAACCAACCTTACGAGGAATTTGTTTACCTGCAATCTGATCCACAGGAGAAAAATTTACCTTATTAAATCTACATTGTCGCCATTTTTATGATAAAACAAAACCGATTTTATTATATCGTTTACTTAAACTAATGTGAACTATTAATTACATATTTATAAATGCTCTTCCTCCTGGCTAAATAATGCAGGAATCAAAATTTGTAATATATAGGAGTTTGTAAAACCTCTCATAATTACTTAATAAAATTAAAATTTATTCAATATTACAGTTTGCCCAAAATTTAATTTATAAATTATGGAACGTAATATGCACGTTGATATTAGATTTGATCAGGATTTACTTTTTTCTATAATAAAAGTATTTAATACGGACAACTGAATGCAGTTATTCATTTAAATACAGTTTCTTTAACTCAATCTTATGTATGGAGACATTCCGATTACGAAATAATTATTTCCTATTCGAGGATTTCCCTCGTTTGGAAGTATTCTTTGTTGAGCTTTGTTGTTTTGCCTTAGAAGCAGCTTTCTTTGATTTAATCATAGGATCAGATTCAATTTTAGTTTCTTCCTCTGTATTCTCGGTTTCTGCACTTTCTTCAGTTTCTTCATCTACTCCTTCATCGCTTACACGCTTAACTTTGCTCTGACTAGCGTAAGGCATTAGATGAGGCATTTTATTATATGCTCTGGAGAATGCAGATTTAACCTATTGTAAATAAAAAAGATAGCTATTGAATCCTGGGAAAGCTTGCGATTAGCTTTCAGATCGATTAAGACCGATAAAATTTGTAACAAAATATTTACAGAATGTACTTAATGATACGAAGCATACCTTGCTACTTAATTTCGTAGTAGGATCCAGCCGGCCCGGATATAGCCCTATATCCATAATGTTGGACCAATCATCTCGAGTTAGAAAGTAAGCGTCCATGACGTCGATGACGTCGGTTACTCCTTCACTTTCCTATAATAAAACGTTCAATTTTTAAAGTTAAAATGGGTGAAGATCTAAAGGGGAGTAATAAATAATCTAACCCTTTCAGTTAAAGGCCCAGATAGCAAGTAGCGTAATTGGGGGACATATTCCATACCCAGTTGAATATGATTAGCTGAACTCCTACGTGCCAAAAAATTCATCGTGTAAGAATTGTTTAGTCAAAAATTTATATTAATGAAGTAGTAGCGACGTTGTTTTCGAAAACTGTACCTTATCCTCATATGAAGTGCCAATTCCTGTAAAATTCGATCATACTTCCCTTGTCTAGAATTCTTGCCAAGCCACGATGGAAAGTCTATCCGACTGCCAAAATAACCTTGCATTGCTGCACCAGGTATAACACTTCCGAATGCTGCTAGTGTTGGTAATAGTCCCCATCGATTGGTTGAGTACAGTATTTTATTTACAAGATCTCCACAGGAAATTGAGTCAGCAGCTTCACTTAGTTGATCCAACGTTTTTTGTAGATCACCGCTAATATAACATCAACACATTATCAATACGTAAATCAAAATATGATGGATTAACGAAAACTAAGACGTTAACTTTCCGTTAATAATCACGCTATGTACTTACTTGGATTTAACAGGGACGACGCGTGGATAATTCTCTTGTACAAATAAAGGCATTAAGGAATAATCGGTAAAAAAAAGCTCAGCTTTATCGTTATAGGTCATTTTGGATGCTTCAGAGCTTGAATCAAATACTTTACGAATAGCTTCAAATGGACCCTGGATAGTGGAAAAGGGGTTTTTTCATATAATTGTACGTCATTACGGAGGATGAAAATGTATATTTCTATACGGTATCTTACCAGTTTGATATTCTTCGTTTGTATTACTGCTTTGCTACTTTTACCCGAGGAATTAGCACACCACATATTAAGATTATGAATACTTTGACGAATATCTTGATTTGTTGCTGTCACAATTTGTTGAGCAATTTGTGGGGTGATTTTTACTCCTTCTTTAAATGCTATAGACATTAATGTACTACATATTTGTTCACTTCTAGGACGTTGAAATCTAAGGTCGAAGCAGTAGTTGGCTAGAGATCGAATCTTTGGATGATTTCTATCATTACACATGCAGATAATGGGTATCTTCGTCTTTTTGATGATTGATATTAATTCTTGCATTCCGCCTCTATCATCATTTCCGGACATTCCGTCAACTTCATCCATAACTAAAGCTAACCTTTTGCTTTTGTTGTTATTCATTGCAGTGAAACCAGCGATAGATTTATTATTAAAAATTTCAGAGATTACAGCTTCTAGACCTTTTTTCCCTCTCGCATCGCTCGCATTTAGCTCTACAACGTCGTAATTGCATTCACGGCAAACTAATAGAGCACTAGTGGTTTTTCCTATGCCAGGGGGACCGGATAGTAAGGCAGCTTTGAACGTAAATCCCATCTCACGACTTAAAACGTGCTTATGTGTTGCTGTACTATTATTTTCGTGCCATTTCTTCAACCATAACAGAAGTTTATTAACGCAACTTTTTGCACCTTGTTGGCCAACAATCGCTTTTATACTTGAAGGTTTATATTTATCAACCCACATCTCGGTCACCGAGTTTGAAGACTTTTTAGATGCTGATTGTGTATTAAGATTTTCTGGCTTGATATTTGCTATCGAAGAAGAGCTGCTTTCAAAAGTATTCTCAGTCACATTTTTCTTCGTAGGTGTTATATTTGCAGTGGGCTTGCTATCTATGTTTTTGTCATCTCCGATACTAGTCTTCGGTGTGTTAACCTTTACAGGCGTCTTATTGACCGTTGTTTTCTTTTTGTCTGTTTTACTTGTTACTAATGGCTTGGCAGGCATAGTAGAAATGAGATCATAAAAACTATTTTCATCTAACTGTTTTGTACTAAAGTTTTTCGCTTTTTCCAATTTGGTTAATCCAGGGTCCCGTCCAACAACTAAGTAATTTGTTTTTTTACTAATTGAGCCGGACACATTGACTTTACCACCAAGGCTTTGAATTAGTTCTATAGCGGTCTCTCTTTCAATGGTATCTAGAACACCAGTGATAACAAATACCAATCCTGAGAGACAGTTTTCTTGACCCTAATATTAAATTTATGAATAAAAATTTAAAGTTAGCAGCACTTCTTTCCATTACTAAGTAATATAAAATGAATTTTAAAGAAACGGTGAACAGACCTTTGGAATTTCTCTAGATCCAAGAGCCCGAGGTCCATCACGTGCAACAAAGTCACGATAAGCGGCTTTATTACCTAAATTTTTGGCACCAATGTTGGTTGCCTCAGGATCTGGTTTTTGACTAGTTTCGATTTTGGAACTGTTGGCATCTGGCTGATTTTTACGGGGTGTACTTTGTGATGTTTCTAGTGACAATTAGCATAGGATACTTTTATTGACATTTATTCCTATTAAGTTACACTAAACTATTTTAATATAGATTACCATTATTTAGTTTGCTTACTTTCCGTTTTGACAGGAGTTTGAACTTTAGATAATTTATTAGATTTTTCTTTCGATGTACTTTGTGATATTTCTAGTGATAATATATCATACTTACTGATATTCATTCCTATCAACTTACACTAAATCGTTTTAAAATAGATAACCATTATTTCGTCTGCTTACTTTCCGTTTTGGTAGGTGTTTGAACTTTAGATAATTTATTAGATTTTTCTTTCGGTGGATCTATATCAACCGTTGAGATCTGGGCCTACAAAGGTATACAGTAATATAAAATAAATGGTAAACAAGAACAAAAATTTCGTGCTAACACAATATATACATATATATATATAACATAACTTTTAAAAACTTAAAATTACCTTTTCAGAAGGGGGTTCATCAAAGTCGTCATCGAAATATGTCTTCCGCTAAAGATAGTAAAAGAAAACCATCAGTACTTGCTTAAAGTGAAACTTTATACTAGATATTAGATTAGCAAAAGAAATCTTACCTTTCTGCTTGCTTGATCACTATTTTTTGGTTGAGGGAGTTGTCCATCCTAGATAAGATGAAAATTTAACAGAATTTAATTAGCATACAACATATATCAAAATTGAACAATACATGTGCAATAACGTTTGCTTTATTAAATATGAATTTAATATGTATTTGATAAGTGGCGCATATGATGCAGGTCATGCCAAATTTTTAACTAACTTTTTTTTTCTCTACGCAAACTGATCTATCTGTTTGTTGCACAGGTTTACTTCCAAAGAAATCTTGGACGTCAACATCTTTAACGTGCCGCGATTTGTCCTGGTTAGCCGACTTTGATGATTTACTACTGCTAACTTTGGGCACTTTCTTCTTGACTTCATCAGCTGAATCTTAAATAATAGTTGCAAGCATATAGGGTTAATCATAAAGTCAAATTAACATTGAATAATGCTTTACTACATACATAACGTAATAAGTATACAAAATAAGGTAATAAATTGGATACCTGAATCAGATAGTATACTAGTAGTAGCGGTGCGTTTCTTGCCAGATCTTGGTGCTCTTCTACAATAGCGGTTGTTGGTATAGTTGTTTTGTAAAATAATCCACAAAAAATTTCAAATTTTTAGTTTTCCATACGTTTGGTTTTATATATATCTATCTACCAATTAGTTATGATTAATCGTTTAATTGCTACAGCATATTAATGCAATATCAGAAATCAACATTACAAATAATGGCAGTAGAACTAGCACACCTTTCAGTACGTCACAATAATATCCTGCTCATAGACTATCAATTTTAGAGTGAAATGTACAATTGTTCTTTTTGAAAATATCGCAAAAATAAATTTTCATACCTAAATCTAGGGTTATCCACAAAGTCGTCATCGTCGTCTAATTAGCAATGAAATTGGGATTTAGTAATAGTGCAGTGCAAATACTGTAAGTTTCTATATCTATAGTATCGTGTTATAGCAACCAATCTTAGAATAATAATATATCTACACATTAAATCATCATCCTACTATGATGTCCTAGGTTTATATACAGTATGTGGGCTTTTATAGACTAAGAAATTATAATTTATATATAATTTACCGTCATTTTTGTTTTTTTTTAAGGCATCTTTTTCCCCTTGTTTATTTTTCTAATAATATAATAATATATTTAACATACTTATAAAATACTTATAAATTAATAATATCCTAGCATTACTACTACTATATATGCTAATAGTGAATATTATTAAATCATAAAAATCGTAAACGGCCGATATCAACTACAGGTACAGCGCTAATATGATGCAATTGATCGAAATATGAGTAGAAACTTGATTCAGGAAGTAATTATTTATTAATTACTGTAGAGTGCTCTTGCAATTAATTACAATCTTGAATTGGAGGTTGTTTTATAATCTCGTATTTTGGCATAATTAACATCTATAGTATCTACACAATCGATGCAAGCACAATAGCTATCTGCATAAGCATTCTTGTTACTTATTGCAGGCTAGTGAAAGATCTAAGAGGTGATTATAATTATTGTTATCGGCGTATTACATTATGATTATATACCTTCTCAGGGGCTTTCGCTTTCTTATGCGTAGATTGTTTTGATGTGGAAGCCTTACCACCAAAGTATTTTCTAATATCCTATTATAATAGTATAGATGTGCTCGACATAAATAAATCATTGACTAGTTAGCTTTAGTATAATTTGTAATTAAAATTAATGTTATATCGGAAATTGGCAGAGCTATAGCAGAGTGAGATTATCCTGATATACGCGTATACAACGTATGTAGTTGATATAGTGTTACCGTATAATCATTTTTCACGATACATTAGTAGATACAATATTGTGTAGAAATGGTTGCTCCACCAGTGGGTGAATAATAGAATGATGAGCAAGTTGATTGTTTGTATCTACCTTTCAATGATGTATTTGTTTACGGTCATGCTTGTAAAATGATATTTATCAGCAATCGGAATTGAAATCTAAGATGACTGTAAGGAATTGATAATATAGATTTAATGAGTAAATTGCTTTATCTTAGCTTTCAATGAAGTAGTTGTTTATGATCATGCCTTTAAAAGTGTATTTATCATCAATCGGATTTGAAATCTACGATGGTCGCAAGGAACCGATAATGTCGATTTGGCCCTTTTGATCAGAGTTATAAAAGATATTTGATAATAAATTATAGGCAAAAAAGTACCACTATTGCATGTATCTTGATTGATATACATTGCAACTATATCACAGCAAACTAACGTATACTGTACATATATAGTATGTGTTTTACTGTTGGAAAGCAATTTTCCGTTATGATTGATTGATATTTAACTACAGTACATGAAAAAATGATACTGTAGGAGGTAAGCACTGAGCTATCACTCTACCAGGATTGGGCCTTGAATAGGCACCGAATAAAAATAAATTTAATCGACAACAGAAGTAGAATTACTGTCACTTTACAGATGTTTGGGAATCCTTTGTCATCAGATTGATCCTTTCCTACTGTTAAGTTAAACTATTCCGGTCTGATGTCTCAAGTCATCCAGACTGCATGGCAATAGGCATAAAATAACTCCTTCAACGGATCTGTGCTGACATGTGGATCTACTGCATTGATTGCAAAGCTACCAAAGCCCGTAACCTTTGTCCATGTATGCGTACTATCAATATTATTAAGCCTTGTCACTCTTGCAAAAGCAAGTAGGTATTACTCAATATTTTATTGCATCTGATACGCTCAGTTTGAGGTTACTTCTTCTTGACTGAGCTGGTCGGTGTCTATGTGTGATTACTTTGCTACAAAACACCAACAATCTTTGTCCACGTACTATCCATGTTATTATTCAATTCCTGGACTCTTGCAAAAGCAAATAAGATTAGAAGGTGCTACTCAATATTTTATTGCGTATATACTCAATTTGAAATTATTTCTTCTTAAGCTGATCGTTGCCTGTTGCTATAGCTACGCAGAGATAGTTAGCTCTGGAATGGTCGAGTATAAGCGTCACGACACAAAGTAAAATTGAAGCTGAACTCATCCTGCCATATGCAGCTAGCTGGATACTAGCCAATAGCTAGTGAGTGAATAGCCAGCCATCATCCCTTAAGCTTACAGTAATTCAAAACATGAACAATCTATGCCTAGCTGGCATTCAGTACATAGACTATTCATTCTATAATTAACGTTCAATAACATTAGCCATGATTGAAAATTAAAGCTATCCATTCCTACCATTTTCACCAGTGGTCTAAAGAAATGTTTTGGCTTGACGTTTGACAAACGATGACTTGATGTTGATGTGACACAAGGTTGACTCACTGCAGGCTCTGATGAGTTTGTTTGAAGCAGTAGAGGCAAGCGAAGTGAGTGTATTCATTCGTCCATATCGGTCATGTGACCTCTGATGACGTAAGCTATGGCGGGCACCGTATCCGGATTTTCATTGGTTCTAGCATGGAGTAGCCGCAGTGCATATACAGTACTATACTGTAGTCCATGGTTCTCCTCGAGTAGTCCTTGCTTCTGTCCATACGGTTGCTTGTAAATTAAATTTTATTTTACAAGTGGACTTTAATCGAATGTGGAACCCTGATGAACACTTTGACAGTGATCACTGTCGAGCAAACTGCAAACTATTTAACGTTTGGAAGTTTTATTTGATCTATCAAGTTCGCATGATATTCATTCGGAACTTGTATCGATTTCTTTCTACAGTGTAGTACGATAGTATTGAAGTATGGCAGCAATGCATGATTTACTAGAACATAGCTTGTCACTTTGTCACTTTGCAAGGTAGTTGAAAACACTTGAGCTTTCTCTTTACTCGATGCCCACTAGACAAACAGAAACATGAACTTTGTTACTCAAAACTGTCGAGTAAAGTTCCTAAACTACGATTGCACAGTCGCCATTTTTGCTCGTATAAAATGCATATAGTTGTGGTTGTCTAGATCGCTTCATAGAACTACAGCTATGAATCGATGATCGTATACGCAGCTACCATAGTTGGGATCGAACAGTTGGTTTTACTTGTGTAGCATGAATTACTAGACGACTAGATTGATCTCTTGTACGATAGTTCACATACAGTACTACTACTGTAGTTCTCAGTACAGGACAGCAAGTGTTTCTTGTTTACTTATACACGTACAATGAGTATTCAGTATTTATTATTTCTAAGAGCACGCATAATTATTTTATACCATGAAACGTCTAGCTTATTTGGACGATGATTAATCATGCATGAACTACGTATGCTTACAGCCATGTGCTAGTGTATAGCTGAAACGACCAGTAAACTAGTAGCACCGGATGTTTTAACATACTAAAAGGATCATTCGTGCTCCCTTCCTCTTGACTGTTTCCTTAGTCATTCCTCATTAGACATCAACGATATAATAAACGTACCTATTTTACAAGCAACTGTACAGTACTGTGTGGACATCTTGCCTAATCGATTTAGCATTCGTGCTCCCTTCCTCTTGACTGTTTCCTTAGTCATTCCTCATTAGACATCAACAATATAATCAACGTACCTATTTTACAAGCAACTGTACAGTACGACATCTTGCCTAATCGATTTAGTAATGATAGATCTGTACGATGGAGAAGCCCATCGATCAAAGTGGCACCCTACTGCGGCTTATTCACCACTCCATCATAATTTTGCTAGACTGCAGTGGCTCGCTTTCTTCTTGGCGCTTGTTGTCATGTCACGATGACTAGGCAACTTGTACTGTGAGTATGGTAGCGCGCTGGCCATCCGCTGTCCATTGATTTAGCACTTCCTCCTTAGGCACGTCTCAAGCAGAGGATAGTCCAACCCTTGAGACTACAGTGTACAGTACCCTGTACTGTAGCTCCAGCTACTGTGCACTGTGTCGACGATACCCCTGCGCCGCCGCCCGGTAACTGAGTGGCTATAGTACGTATAGTACAGTATAGTAGGGTATATATAGAAAGCAATCGGCGCTTGTAGCGACAGAAGTACTAGTGGACTGAACTAGTCTAGAGCTCGCTTGAAGTTCATCTTTGCAATCTTTCCAACGCCACATCCACCTTGCAAAGTTTGCAGATTTATATTCCAAGATATGGGCCTATTATCCAACGGAACACCATTAACTTGGGATGAGATTAAAGAGTATGTTGCTTCTATTAAAAGCCAAGGAATTCGCCAGTTTATTGCAATCTATCATCGATTGCTCAAGCGTCAAAATGACATGCTAAAATGGGGCGATGAGGTAAAAAAAAAATGATCTTGTTGGGATACAGATGTATACGATTCATGTCGTTATTCTGCCACAAATGGAAATTGATAAAGTTTCATGATACTTTTATTCATCCAATGAAATAGATTCATTGGTATAAAATACACTGTAGTCTACACTTATCATGGACGTAGCGTTTTGATAGTCATGGGTATATTAAGGTTACAAAACTGCTTGAAAATGGACTACCGGTAAAAGAAAACACGCGTATAGACTTGCATGCGGATGATTCAGTCGAAAAATAGAACCCTCCTCCCCAACACACACTTCATCGTGATAGCGGAGAGTGGATCAGGATATCAACTTAACATACTTTACTGTAACTCAAATCAAACATTTCGTTAACGTTCATAGGAGTAATTAATATATTAATAATACTGTATGTATATATGTAAATGAAGATCGATCAAATTCCTATGCTATTGTTTTTTTGTACTTTAGCGGTTATCGCTCCATTGGATTGAGAATAAATTAATTTCCAGATTACGATAGTATTCTTGCCATATTTTAATTAATATCAAATAAGAATGGAGAGCATCATCTAGATTTAATACCCTCCATTAATTTAATTAATATATTAATCTCATACGCACGCTTAAATGAAGATCGCAGAAGTTCAATGACATTGTTGTTTTTACCTTCTCGTTTATCGCCAATACTGTATTGTGTAGTCAGTCATGCAGATAGATGGATAAAATAATTCACCCACCCAATATACAGTACATACAGTAGGTTGCAGCAATATTAGAGCAATAGTTTAGTATCCAATAATCCAATGCTGTAGACGCAAGATCGTACAGCCTTGATCTACATACAAAACTGCTCATCAAATTGATTAAAAAAGAAAACTTGAGTCAATCGTGTATTAATTTGCACGTCCACTGTACAATAAATAAATTAAGAACAATAAACAATACGAATGGTAGAATCCGCTAGTAACACAATTGTATTCCTGTAACTATATTCTTATTGATCGCTTTTAAATGAAATTGTAGGATTGTTATCAACTTTTCTTTTATTACATCGTTTTTAAAATGTCTCTCAATTTTTTGCCCAAATTTGGTATCTTGTAGATTGAATATATGGTTGTTAAATTTGATCATAAAAATAATACTGCAAGATTGTACTGCGAAGCCGATCAATATCTTGATGTATTACAAGAATTGGAAAGAGAAAATCCCAGGTAATGGATATTTTTCTATTAGCACGAATAATAAATACAGTTGATTTGTGCAAATGTTCAATACATTATACAGTAAACCCCTTTCAAAGGTTGGACTATATGATGATTTTGATGTTGTACTGTATATTGATAAAAGTGTATGGAAGTACAGTACATACGTATCGCAGCAATTGTTAATATCACATATACTGCATTGAGGTAGAGAAAATTGCACGTTGCAGTTTTCATTAATTTTATTATCTCTGAATATTTTTCAACAAATTGAGTTGGCATACTTTAGCAGGTCATTTTTTTCCCACCTCTTCGAGCATTAGTGTTTATAGTAAAATGGAAGATAACGTATATAATGATATCTAAATTCGTAGTGATAATCGCCTATACTACAGTATTCAATAGGATGATATGGTATGTATTCGTATGTTGATGATAGTATGTAAATCACATGTGTACTAATTTTTATTTTTGAATTTTTTTTTTATAACAAATCGGAAATGAGTTAATAAATATCAGTAGATCAATTTATCCTCGTACAGAGATAGATACGAAATGATGTAATCTCTTCTAGTGTTTGTGGTTGTAGCAAAATATACTTCTGTCGAAATTTCTCAATAATGTTGGACTATTCGTCAGCTTCAGATCGTAAATTGTATTGCTAATAGTAATCTAGCCTACTGTAGATATCATAGGTGTACAGTACTGTATCGTTAACTAATCAAGCATTGCATCATTAGTTGATTCTGTTTCAAGCTTGCTTTACATTATATTAAAGTGCTCAATTAACGATGTATTTCTACGCCTACCATAAATGTAGGTTAAGATGCAATGCTAGATTAAACTCGTATTCAACCATTTGCACAAAAAATTGTTTAATTATTTTCCGTTGCAATTATAATTTCTTTGACTATAGCTATTACTATCTTTATGCAATTGACAGCTTTACTCTTATTACGTTGAACGTTGTTAATCTCGCTATCTGTTTGATAGAAATTAATTCAATAATTGACGCATTTTTGTTACCTTACATAAATATATAAAATAGCGCCAATCCTACCGCGTGGAGACCGGAGTATGCTAGCTATATGCTGGAAGGTAATTTATCTAATTTATGGTACATCTGAGATGATAATATTCTAACATGTAGGCCGCCGTTAGTGTTTAGCATAGAACTGGAGTTGCTAAAGTCTATTATTGGATACTCAACAGCTTAATACGAAGCGTATCAGTACATAAGTTGATGTAGATATCACCGTTTAAATGATATTGCACTTTTTTTTAATTTATTAGCTACACCTGGGCAACCGTATTTAAATGAGCTAACACAAATTAATACCGTTGAAGCTAATATGAAACGAAGACGTCGTGAAATTACCGAATTACTCCATGAAGATATTATCCCTATGACTCTAACTGCCTTTCCCAGGTCTTTTTTTGCTATCACAATATTATATAATATACAGCCATATTTAATTAAGTAAATTTTTCTTAATGATTATCAAGGTATCAGATTGGCGGATTGATTTAGTAATCTTTGCTTAAACACTGTTTAATTAATTTATCATTCACTAGATTGGGTTGCCCAGATTTTACTCATCCTGTTTACAAACCTGACATAACTGAAAATTCTTCTTCTCGATCTCTCTTTTTCCCAGAGAAAGCTATTAACTCACACCCTCGGTTTAAGTAAGAAAGTCTAATTGTAGAAATGACTTTAATTTCGGCGAAGTAGAAGTTTTTATTTTTTTAAAATTAGGTACTTAACTCGAAATATACGTCTCCGTCGGGGATCTAAAATAGCTATCAATGTGCCAGGTAGATTTCGATAAATGTAGCATCGTACTTATTGATTAGCTGAAGCAAAGCCCTATATCCCTGTTGATAATAACCATGTATTTTCAATAATTTCAGTGTTTCATGACGTTAATACTCCGAAACCTTTCGTAGAACATCTCCAGTATGGTGAAGAGGCTGTTGATGGTAAAGAAGATCATATATACTTAGATGCAATGGGGCATGGTATGGGATGTTCTTGTCTGCAAGTATGTAAATGTTCAGAATATGTGAAAATGATGGATAATATAGTAGCCATTATCGTCCGCTATTCTTAATTTCTGTAAAATTTTTTAATCGTATCATTCATTCATTCATGCTATTGACTAGGTGACATTCCAAGCTTGTAGTATTGATGAGGCTAGACTGTTGTATGATCAACTTTGTCCTATATGCCCAATTGTGGTAAATTAAACATTGCTGTAACTGATATACGGAAGAACACAAGAAAAGTTAATACATAAATATGATGGTCATATATTTATTTAATAATACTTTTGTAGTTGGCATTATCAGCTGCATCACCTATATATCGTGGCTTCTTGGCTGATGTAGATTGTAGATGGAATATCATTGTAGGTTCTGTCGATGATAGAACTAAAGAAGAACGCGGTTTAGAAGTAAGAACGAAGTCATATTTCTAAAATTATCTATCTTATGATCTTTCTTAATTAAACTACTACCGCAATATTGGATGATACTACAATTACTTATGTTGAATTTTTTCATTGCATATAATAGCCACTTAAAAATAACAAACATCGAATACCGAAGTCTCGATATGATTCTGTAGATTATTATCTGTGTCCAGAAGGACAAGCGTATAACGACATTGAATTAGTTTACGATAAAGAATTTTGTGAGCAGCTAGAGAAGGCTGGTGTGGACTCAATATTAGCTCATCATGTTGCTCACTTATTTATCCGCGAACCTGTCTCGGTCTTCAAAGAATTACTAGAACAAGATGATGTAAAAGATTCCGATCACTTTGAGGTAATATTTTATAATAGACTACAGTTAAATAACACTGTATGATATCATATTAATATTAAGATAAATAATATATATTAAATGAGTATTAAAGATTATAGAAAGTAATCTAATTCTCAGGTCATATAAATATAATGATTACAATATTTTAAGTGTACAGTACTTATTTTATATATATTTTTTACACCTTCGCTAGAATATACAATCTACAAATTGGCAAACGATGCGCTTTAAGCCTCCACCACCAAATTCTGATATCGGTTGGAGAGTAGAATTTAGACCATGTGAAGTAAGAAACTTAGATAAAATAGATAATGTAAACCAGTAAATAATAGAGTAGAAATAATTTTAACCTAAAAAAAAATAATTAATTCTATTTTAAACTCAAGGTTCAGCTAACGGAATTCGAGAATGCTGCTTTTGCAGCGTTTATTGTTTTACTAACCCGAGTTATCCTAACATATGGACTAAATTTTTATATGCCAATGTCAAAGGTAAAGTTATTATTACATCAATGAACTACTAGTAATTTTTCGTAGTCCATGCTACATCTTTTAACTGTTCCTAAATACTACTATACTGTCTCACTTCTTATCAATTGATCCAATTAATCGCCAAAAATGTATTAAATGATAATTTAATCGATAGGTCGATGAAAATATGCAAACAGCACAAAAGAGAGATGCAGTTCGTAATGGCATGTTTTATTTCAGGAAAGATCTTGGAAAAGGTAAACGATTTCGAATTACGACATATTTAAATAAGTAATAATAGATTTATCATAATTATCATTGGAGATAATATTAATAGAGATACCTTTCTGAAATAACATCTAGCACCATCAACTAGTAGCCCACCAGACGAAAGCGAATATGAACTTATGTCGATTAATACGATTATTAACGGGAAGGTATGTCGATTTCAGTCAGATTGGTTATAGTAGTAATTACAAACTAGTATTTTCGTTAATAGAGTAATAAATATAAAATTTTGAACATATTTTACAGGCTGACGGCTTTCCTGGTCTTGTTCCTTTGATAAATGACTATTTGGCTAGTTTATCTATTGATTTTAACACTCGGTGCTCATTATATAGATATTTATCGTTAATTCAAAAGAGAGCTTCTGGTTAGTTATGGGATAATAATTATTATTATTTATTTTATATATAAATTATGTACTAAGTATCTTGAATTAATTTGGATTTATTTATATATTATATTATAGGTGAGCTAAAGACAACAGCTAAGTGGATGAGAGATTTTGTAGCTAGTCATCCGGACTATAAAAAAGATTCTGTCGTCTCTGAAAAGATTAATTACGATTTACTGTACGCGTGTAACGAAATAGTACAGGGCAAACGTCAAGAATCAGATTTTATTGACAATATGGAATCGAAAACTATAGATAGTTTTTCTACTACATAAGAAAGAAATTCATAGTAAAACGGGTACAAGCAAATCATATATTGATTTGTATTGGGATGGTTCTCGCTTAACTAGAGAACAAGTTTTTATAGATCACGATAATATATAGAAAGCTACGATACTTATAGTAATAACCATTATGCTATACATGTTTTTATATTTACATTATACCGTTGAGTTATGAGGTAACTTTTAATAGCTTATACAAAATGTTATAAGACTATTATATTGATATTATCATTTACTCATTGTGTTCATCGATTTTACAGTAGCTAGCAAAAAGTAATATCTTCTAAAGTTACAGTTACGTAACTTTATTTTGCATTATATATCGTCGGTAACAATCAATACATTGTTACTTTCATTTTATTATAATATTAATTATCTTCATGTACTCATACGTATTATTGCAAATTTACACAGTACATTTGAAATCGTACCTTTATTGTTAATTTAGATTTAGTATTGATTACATATACGTATATCTTCGTACTATAAGTTGCTCAGCTCGTATTTAGCCGTTGAAAATCTCAGGAGTATACGCTCGTATCTACTTTTCCGTAATATATCTTTCTTTGCTTAGTATTGCCTATTACGTGTTAATCTTAACGTCTGTAGGATATATACTCGTATATTAGATTGCTGTCTAGTGTCCATTATAGTCATATAATGTTTTAATTTACTAATGCTTAGTGATTTATAATTAGCGTTTTTTACAATGAATGGATGTCACCTTATTAAATTACCACTTCAATATAAGTCAGTAAAAACTGAAATTTCAATAGTTAGGAATGTTGAAAATTAATGGTGAGATGATAGTATTAATAATGAATTAAATCGTTAAGGGCATTTAACTTTTATTATTACATTATGTTTGAAATAAGGATTATAGATGCATAAATGCTCTAGCATGTGTGTAACTCCACAAGATTAAATTGTAGCTGAAGTCATCCTGCCATATGCAGTTAACTACATACTATCACTTAAACGAAACTATGGTAGTATTACCCAATTTTTCAGTGAATATAATACACTCAGATCGCTTATTCTTAAGCAAATCGTTGGCTGTTGCTCTAACTACGTAGGTATAGTTAGCCTTCAACGGTGTTGTCTGAGCGTAACTACACAAAATGATATTATAGTTAAGTTCTGTCACATGCAGTTAGCTGCACATTAGCTATCACTTAAGCGTAATATCCTATATTCTATTGCATGCCACAGTCGCTTTTAAATTACTTATTCTTAAGCTGATCGATACCTGTTGCTATAACTAAGTAGGAACAGTTAATCATCAAGGGCTCTAATGTGACTGTAGCTACACAAGATGAACTAGCAGTTGAACTCATTCTATCGTATGCTGCCACCAGTTAGTTAAGAACCAGCCATCACTTGGGGTTAATAAAACAATAAATGTATAAATCGATACCCATCGGCATTTAATATATATGTTATAGAACATTCATTCTATAATTATATAATTAAAGTTATAATAGCTATGGTTGGAGCTAGAGCTATTCATTCTTATCATTTTTATCAACAATCTTAGAAATGTCGATGTTTCGGCTTAAAATTGGATGAGCGATAGTCGCTTTGACTTGATGGTGGTGTAACACTAGATTAAATTGATTCGCTACGGGTTCGTTAATTGTGAATTTGTGATTGGTTAGAGAGAAGCACTCGCTTAGGTAATCACTAACAAAGGGAATAGTTCTCTATCGTAAGCGTATGGCACTTATTGGTAGTGCTTTAGACATTTTTTATCGGTTGTATGGATTTAGTTTCTTTATTTCTTGAATAAAATAGGGAATGGCACTGTATTTAAATCGGCACCTAAAAGATAACTTTTATACCTGGCAGAGTAAAAGCCTTTATCGAGTTCAATACCCTATAATGACAATATTTGGTTTTGATGCAGTGTAAACTGGACGCATATAACGTATTTAGTACGAAAAATGATCAAAAAATGAATAAATCACAGCTATAAAAGAATAAGATACAAGATTAAAAGCTTGCTACTTTGAACAGAATAGTATTATAGTATATTCTGATAAGGCAGTGTAAAGTAAATCCGTATAATATATTTAATTCGAAAAATGATCAAAAAATAAATAAGTCACAGCTATAAGGCAATAAAACGCTAGGCTAAAAGCTTGCTGCTTTAAACGGATTAATTTTATAGTATATTCTAATGAGGCTTTGTCATTAATTTCTACTGCGTAATGCGATGTAGTTTTGATAGCAATTGTGCAACAATAGGTTTCGATTGTCATATACAACAGTAAAAAGCCACATTGTGCCTAATAGCCACCGGCACTTTGCAATTATATTCATCAGTACAGGACTTTAGCAATATACATGCATTATTGTTATAAAACTACTTAAGGCTAATATGTAATACAAAAGCTGACCATGTACTGCAAGTAGACTGGGTTTTGAAATTGGAATGGAGGTTGATTGGAAAGGATGATTAGTAATTATGATGTAAATAATAATCTTAAGTCTTACCAAAGGTACTGGTTACTTCATTCTATCAATAACATAAATCTGTCGGATAACAAATTTACATTCGGATATTAGTTTAGCACAAGTGTCGGAGGGTCGATCAAATTATATCTTACCTGACTTGTACATCGTTGTTGCACCCCAGGCATTTATCTTTATACAACCTATACGAGCCTAAACGTCTAGACTTGGATTTAAAATAATAAGCGCACAGAGCAACAGTTTTATCAAATATAAACACAGTTGTTATTGTGTGGAACTGACTGCTTTATTTCGTATCAATCTTCAAAACTTGTTGTGTCTGTTTCTATAGAGAGCTAGATAATAGGCTGACAAATTCAATCTAGGTTAGTATACACTTTCTTACTTGTATTTATATATTTGGTTCATATATCCTATTGTATACACTAAGGCATATTTTTATTATTCCCTTGGGTCTCTCCGACCTAATTCAATATTTATTTCTAGTGTAGAATCACTAAAATACCATGTAGCAGTCTAATCGGGCTGCGCCATAATGCTTGTTCTCTACTCTCTGTAAAATCAGTGACTAGAGTTTAAATTAGTCAACGCCTCCTAAGCCTGTAGAAGTTCTGCATCGGACTGGATCGATAACATTGCTTGATACGTACATTCTATCGTATAGAACATTAAAATTGAACTTGAACGTGAAAAGCCGTAGTAGATTTAGTTTAAAAATAAGATGGGTATATTAACTAACGGAACACCCTTAACTTGGGATGAAATTAAAGAGTATATAACTCTTATTAAAAGTCAAGGAATTCGCCAGTTTATTTCACTTTATCATCGATTATCAAACCGTCCAAATGACATATTAAAATGGGGCGATGAGGTAAAATTATATTATTGATACAGGCGTATGGTAATGGATTAATATTTAATTATTCTTTAAGATTTTATAATACTCTTATCGATGGAATGAAATGGATTGATGGTTAATTACAGCACTTTGATGTCTCTTGCTGTAAACGGTACTTATGTAAAACAAGTAGAACATCGATTTTTATAGATTTCCCACAGTTTAAATTGTAAAATATCCCATTTCACACTGCAAAAGAATCATGTATCAGGATGCTGTACAAATTACTAACTGAAATCAAACAGTTATCTAGCGTTAACATCATTAATTAATAGTGTAGTGAAATGAAATATGTAGAAATCAAGCTACAAAACTTCTAACAAACTTTGATTCTACTTTCTTGGCACTCTGGTAGACTTAACGAAACTTTGACATCAAATAAAAATTGAAGAAACAACCGATTAACAATTTATTAAGAAAACGTGAGAGAGACAGGTCAAACAACCTTCCAAATACTTAATTCTAAGTATTATAAGTAAAGAAATAAAAAAAAGCGACAGAACTGAAAGTATCAACAACCCAACAAAAAGAAGAACTTTTTCACTTACAACAGTTCGACCCCGAAGGCCTTTAAAATTCAACAAGTTCTTTAAAAGAATCTTCTTTTACTCTCTACTCTAAATTTTCTGATTGCACTATTATTTATAAGCTTCGCAGAGCCCTCAGTGGTATTTAAAACTAAACATTTATTAAGTAATCACTCTTAAGATCCATTTTAGAGAACTACTTTGTACCACTTAGGAAACAAAATCATTCAAAGTTCAGACACAATTTACCTTATGATTCCCTTACAAAACACTATAAAACCAACAAATTAACTATAAAATACATCAAGCTTCACTTCTAACATAATTCTTAATCATTCATACATTATAAAAGTCTAAAAATTAACCTTTAAACATCAAGATTTAGTCATAAAAATAACAGTCTAACTACTTAACAATCAACACAACCTCTGCTATTTGCCATCTTATTTTCTATTTTCTGAGCTAAACTTTCCTAATATAACTTTCATGTCACGTCATAAAATTTCAAAGTTTCAAATTCACAACAAAAAGTTCAAATTTCAAAAATCAACTCTTACAACATTTTCCAAAAATTAAAATCCAAAAATTAGTGGATAGATAATCAATGGATTACAGTAATAATTTAGCAACATCCAGTATCAAATGTTCTATACATAGTATCGTCTCATTGGCGTTTTATATAGTCGTAACCGAAGCCAAACATTTACTAAATGTTAATTTTAATAAATAAATTAATGTTATCTGTAAATAATGATCGAGAAAATTTAAGGTCACTATTATTACTGTAATGGGTAACTATACGCGTACATATTAGCCTGCGTTAACAGGTAGATAAATAGATAGATAATCAATATAATACAGTAGCGTTTTAGCAACAACTAATATCAAACAATCTACTATATATACAATGTCATTCATAAGAGCATTACCAATTCATGACGCTGTCTCAACTGATATTAAAACATTTCAGTTAACCTTTAACATCATCGATTAATTGATGAACGTCGTAAGTAAATAAAGATTGAGAAAGTCCACGATCATAATCTATTATACAGAATATCATTCATGACAACCTAATCGCAACGGTCTATCTAAACAAAGAGAACAGTTGTCAATTATCAGTTGTGTATCAATTTGCTTGATTTTAGTCATCTAATTTTATTTAATATACAATTACTTAATCTAATAAAATATACTGATGATTGTAGTCCACTAGTAACGCAATAGTATTACCGTAATTACGATCACAGTTAAATTAAATTATTCTATTGTTATCAATTTTCTTCATTATATCGTTTTGAAAGTCTGCTATTTTTTTCAATTTGATATTGTCTTGTAGCTGGAATACATGGTTGTCAAATTTGATCACGAAAATAAAACTGCAAGACTGTACTGTGAGGTCGATCAATATCTTGATATATTACAAAACTTCGAAAGAGAAAATCCCGGGTAATGCATATTCTTCTGCTAATTGTATCATATAGTTTATTTGTATAAATATTAAATGTACTATGGAACTAGTCAAAAATTATGATCATATGATGATAAATATTCATAGTAAATAAGTAATACATGTCTCAACATTGAATTGTTGATGTTACATACTGAAAGATACAAAAATTTAGATATTGCGCTTACATTATCACTGAATATTTTATAACAGATTAAAAATAATTAAATAAACATTACTAGATATTTTGTCCATTTCAAACGATAAATAGGAAACGATGCAATCTTTTCTAGCCTTAGCGATTACAGTAACATGAAAATGAACTAATAAACACTAGTAGATATATTACGCAACGTAATAGATAGATGAGAGAAGACGGAATCTCTTTCAGACTTGATAATGATAAACAAAATATAAAACAAGATGTAATTATAACAAAATTCGTCTAGTAATCGCCTATTCCTCATTGCGCTCTTGTCAACGCCCTTTACAACATAAACTGTATTCTTAACGCCAATCCAATATACTATAATGTCAGCTAATCAAATATTGCATCATTAATCGATTCTATTCTAAACTTACTCTTCACATCACAATAGTGTATTAAATCAACCGTAGGATCAATACTTACTATAAGTATAAGCTAAGATGTAATGCAAGATTAAACTATTCAAGCCCTAATCACATAAAATTTACATCAATATCTTACTACAATAATAATTCGATCTTTCTATGATTGAAAGTTTATTTTAAATGGATATGATTATTAACCTCAACATTATTTAATTGGTTGAAACTGATTGAAAAAGTTAACTCATTTTTATTACTTTACTTAATATTAAAATAGCGCCAGTCCTACCTCATGGAAGCCTGAGTTTACTAGTTATATGTTGGAAGGTGATAATTTAATTTATGCTACATCTAAGATGACTTATTCTAACATATTGGGCATCAATCAATGTTAAGCATAGACAAGAATAAGAACAAGAACAAGAAAAGCCAAAGTCTATCTTTGGAAGATGCATAGTTCAATGCAAAATGTGCATATGAAACTAACGATGTCATTTCTCCCTTTTTAATTCTTAGCTTCACCAGGACAACCATATTTAGGTGATTTAGCACAAATCAATAGCGTTGAAGCTAATATGAAGCGAAGACGTCGTGAAGTTATTGATTTGCTTGATGAAGACATTGTACCTATTACTCTAACTGCCTTTCCCAGGTCTCTTCAAACTATTGTATTGCAATACGCATGTAATTATATTTAAAATTGTTTTCTTAGTGATTATTCATAAAAGTATATCAAGCTGGATCTCAAATACTAATTGATTAATTTGTTATGAATTAGGTTGGGTTGTCCAAATTTTACATATCCTGCTTACGAACCTGATACAAATAAGAGGTCTTCAGCTCCATCTCTCTTTTTTCCGTGGGAGGTTGTTGGCTCACATCCTCGATTTAAGTAAGAAAGTAATTGTAGAATTATGGAATTGATCTTAAATTCGGTGAAGAAGAACTTTTACTTTCTTAAATTAGGTCCTTTTCTCAAAATATATATCTCCGTCGGGGATCTAAAGTAGCTATCAATGTACCGGGTAAATTTCAATAAAAATATATCGTACTTTTTGATTAGTTCAGGCAAAATCCCCACTATACGTTGATAATAAACGTGATTTTTCAAATTTCAGTATTCCGTGACGTCAATACACCAAAACCTTTCGTAGAACATCTCCAATATGGCGAAGAGGCTATTGATGGCAAAGAAGATCACATATATTTAGATGCAACAGGACATGGACATGGCAACTCTTGTCTGCAGGTAGTAAATACTCGTATCTAGTTATGTAGATTAATGAAAAGTATTGTAGCTACTATTCATTTCGGTATCTTTTTTAATCAACGTTATTTACTGATTTATGGTACTAACTAGGTGACTCTCCAGGCTTACAATGTTGATGAGGCAAGACTGTTATATGATCAACTTTGTCCTATATGCCCAATTGTGGTAAAATATTGAAAAATTAAATTTGCTATTGGTGATATACTCATAAACATAGGTAATCATGTGCACGTAAAATTAAGAATGATAGTCATGTATTACTTAATAATATATTTATAGTTGGCATTATCAGCTGCATCGCCTATATATCGTGGCTTCTTGTCTGATGTAGATTGTAGATGGAATATCATTTCGCAATCCGTTGATGATAGAACTAAAGAAGAACGCGGTTTAGAAGTAAGAACAAAGTCATATTTTTAAAAATATCTTATCGGCTTATCATAATTAAAAAAACAACTGTAATATTGAGTGATACCATAATTACTTATATTGAATTTTTTTATTGCATATAATAGCCACTTAAAAATAATAAACATCGAATACCGAAATCTCGATATGATTCTGTAGACTATTATCTGTCTCCAGAAGGACAAGCGTATAACGATATTGAATTAGTTTACGATAAAGAATTTTGTGAACAGCTAGAGAAGGCTGGCGTGGACTCAATATTAGCTCGTCATATTGCTCATTTATTTATCCGGGAGCCTATATCAGTCTTTAAAGAATTACTAGAACAAGATGATTTAAAAGATTCAGATCACTTTGAGGTAATAATTCATAATAAAGTAAAATAGCACTTTATAAGATCATATTAAGTTTAAGATAAATAATGTATGCATATTAAGATTATTATAGCGAATAATCTAATTCTTACGTCGTATAAATAATGATAATTATAACATTATAACTGTACAGTACTTATTTTATGTATTTTTTACACCTTCGCTAGAATATACAATCTACAAATTGGCAAACGATGCGCTTTAAGCCTCCGCCGCTAGATGCTGATATTGGTTGGAGAGTAGAATTCAGACCGTGTGAAGTAAGTAATTTAGATAGACAAATAGTATAAACTAGTAATTGGTAGAGTGAAGTTAATTTCAATCTAAAAGGGGAGTTAGATAATTAATTCTATTTTAAACTCAAGGTTCAGCTAACGGAATTCGAGAATGCTGCTTTTGCAGCGTTTATCATATTACTGACTCGAGTAATTCTAACATATGGACTAAATTTTTATATGCCAATATCAAAGGTAAAGTGAATACTAAATCTTTTTTAAGTGTTCCTAAATACTATTGTACTGTCTCACTTCTTATCAGTAGATGTAATTAATTGAACGTGAAAATGTATCGAACGATTTGATCTAATCGATAGGTCGATGAAAATATGCAAACAGCACAAAAGAGAGATGCAGTTCGTAATGGCATGTTTTATTTCAGGAAAGATCTTGGAAAAGGTAAACGATTTCGAATTACGACATATTTAAATAAGTAATAATAGATTTATCATAATTATCATTGGAGATAATATTAATAGAGATACCTTTCTGAAATAACATCTAGCACCATCAACTAGTAGCCCACCAGACGAAAGCGAATATGAACTTATGTCGATTAATACGATTATTAACGGGAAGGTATGTCGATTTCAGTCAGATTGGTTATAGTAGTAATTACAAACTAGTATTTTCGTTAATAGAGTAATAAATATAAAATTTTGAACATATTTTACAGGCTGACGGCTTTCCTGGTCTTGTTCCTTTGATAAATGACTATTTGGCTAGTTTATCTATTGATGTTGATACTCGGTACTCATTATATAGATATTTATCGTTAATTCAAAAGAGAGCTTCTGGTTAGTTATGGGATAATAATTATTATTATTTATTTTATATATAAATTATGTACTAAGTATCTTGAATTAATTTGGATTTATTTATGTATTATATTATAGGCGAGCTAAAGACAACAGCTAAGTGGATGAGAGATTTTGTAGCTAGTCATCCGGACTATAAAAAAGATTCTGTCGTCTCTGAAAAGATTAATTACGATTTACTGTACGCGTGTAACGAAATAGTACAGGGCAAACGTCAAGAATCAGATTTTATTGACAATATGGAATCGAAAACTATAGATAGTTTTTCTACTACATAAGAAAGAAATTCATAGTAAAACGAGTACAAGCAAATCATATATTGATTTGTATTGGGATGATTCTCGCTTAACTAGAGAACAAGTTTTTATAGACCACGATAATATATAGAAAGCTACGATACTTATAGTAATAACCATTATGCTATACATGTTTTTATATTTACATTATACCGTTGAGTTATGAGGTAACTTTTAATAGCTTATACAAAATGTTATAAGACTATTATATTGATATTATCATTTACTCATTGTGTTCATCGATTTTACAGTAGCTAGCAAAAAGTAATATCTTCTAAAGTTACAGTTACGTAACTTTATTTTGCATTATATATCGTCGGTAACAATCAATACATTGTTACTTTCATTTTATTATAATATTAATTATCTTCATGTACTCATACGTATTATTGCAAAATTATAAAGAATGAAGTTGCAATTGTGTAACTTAACTTACGTTATGTATCGTGGTGATAATATGTTGTTATTTTCATTTTATTATGATATTAATTGTAGTAAAGGACTAAAAATTAGAGTCCTTTGTAGCTTTTAGTATGCAATATTATTTTACTATAGAAAATACCTAGAAAGTGATAGTGTCTTTAAGTTTTACCCTGCCAAATCATCATGTCGCCATCTTTTCTTCTTCATTATTTTACAAGGTATTATATAGATTACTATAGAAATTGTCCGAGAGCAATTGCCTAACCTAAAGAAAGGGGGTTTGATCGTCTATTCAAATTGTAAAGGAATTTGACTTAGTAACAAAACCCTATCCTTAGAGAAAGGGGATTTATGACATGACGGTAAAGTACTGTAATGTAGTCTATAATCGTAGAGTTACCGTACAATCTGACGCTAAAACATCAACTGTCAATACTCGCGAATACTCAGCGATACTAATGTCAGAAAAGTAGTCGTAATAGTCATATAAATTTTTTTGATAAGCGGTTACTGTGATCTTTATAAAAACCGCATTTTTCGGATTCGGATTCCGGAACCGGTCGGATTTATGTCCGATATAATTTTCCTGTTTTAATTTATGTCTGATATAATTTTTTCTGTTGTAATTTTTGGATTTTAGTTTATGAAAAATATCGTGAGTTGATTTTTGAAATTTGAACTTTTTGTTATGAATTTGAAACTTTGGAATTTTATGACGTGACTTGAAAGTCACATTAGGAAAGTTTAGTTAGAAAAATAGAAAATAAGGTGGAAATTGGCAGAGGTTGTATTGATTGTTAAGTAGTTAGAATGTTATTTTTATGACTAAATCTTGATGTTTAAAGGTTGATTTTTAGACTTGTATAGTGTATTAATGAT
>NW_002060949.1:5427289-5428343 GCF_000150275.1 Trichoplax adhaerens
TTCTTGAGCACTTGAATGGTTGTTTCTATTGTCGTATTCATACAGTAAGTATAATCGTCCAAGAATTTAATGTGTCTGAGAAAAGAATAAGATAGAGAACAAAAACTGCCCATAATTAATATACTGTAAGCAATAAAAGGGTACACTGCAAAGTGTGGCAATGCAGTAAAATATTCTGATTACCCCCTCCATTAATCTCGTTTCGGAGAAAATTCAAGGTAATTCATTATCCATTTCCTTACGATTTTAAGTCCAGTTCACGCCACGCCCCTGGAATAGTGGTCTTCTATACTGTAGTACTGTGATAGACCACTCTTACAGGGGCGTGGCAAGCCCTCTAAAAGATGTTCATCTCTATTATACAGTACTGTACGGCGTATAGTGTACACTGTACAGTCGAGACCCTTTAGATTGTACACTATACAGCACAGTACTGTACTGTACTGTACAGTATGTCTTTGAATTGTGAAGAAATGTAGTTTAAATTTGGCTCTAATTCCAAGCAGATAGATCAATACAACTTTGAGCCATTGGCTCTTGATATTTTGATTACTTTTTATCGCAGTATTGCATAATTGTGTTTCTTTCAAGTTTCTAATACAAACGATAAGTCGCTGTTGCATATTCGGTCGCTCCAGCCATTTTACAAGTCACGTCGTAATACCGGTCTGTATTGTACAGTACTGTATATCCTGTAAAGCAAAAGATCGAAAGCAACAGCATGATGGAGAGACAGACAGACAGTGGCTTGAAGTTTTTAAATTTGCCTTTACGGTAGTGTTTCATGTCGGAAAGTTTATTTATGATTAATAAAAGGCTACTAACTATTGTCTATCCAGGCATTAGACCAGAGTCACCAGACCATAAACATTTCTACTGTACAGTACAGTAGTACTGTCTAGTTAGTACACACTCTACAGTATGTACTGTAGAGTATACCAGTGAGATTATTATTCCACTCACCGGTGATGATAATGGTAACTTTGGCGCAAAAGCCGTGTTCAAAATGACAACATTGATGATACACACGGATGTACTACTGTCCTTGCTGCCT
>NW_002060949.1:5428930-5429766 GCF_000150275.1 Trichoplax adhaerens
GCGTTTGCAAGAAAACGCCACAGTTGGAAGTTTTGCCTGAGAAGGAGAAGAAGGCGCAAAAAGCAAATCCAAAACGTCGGGGAGCTAAATTATCGCATTGATTTAAGCCAATATCGATTGGAGACATCAAGTCTTGTAGTTTCTAATTGAATCTATACGATTCCTATCGACGAGTGTATCGATATACTGAAGAGAATAGAGAGGAAAGTACTGTAAATCATGTTTTATGCTCATTTAATCTTATCTAAGAAAGGCCCTTTGGCCAAGGTATGGTTAGCTGCTCATTGGGATAAGAAGTTAACCAAAGCTCAAATTTACGAAGCGGATGTCAAATCATCTGTAGATAGTATTAAATCACCTCAAGTCAAGATGGCACTCAGAACAAGTGGTCATCTCTTGCTAGGTGTAGTACGTATCTATTCACGCAAAGCCAAGTACTTATTGACCGATTGTAGCGATGCATTTGTCAAGATTAAAATGGCCTTTAGGCCAGGTGTTAACGTCGATTTACCAAAGGATAGTGAAGAAGCAGCTGCCAACGCTGTGACCTTACCTGAAGTTTTCCATGATTTCAACCTTTTAGATGGCAATCAAAGGTACAACAGTTCATCTTTAATCGGATAACACGAATAGCTACAACGGATAAGAATAAACTTAAAATTAGGCTAGACTCGATTTAAAAAAAAAAAATGGATGCAATCAGTCAACTTTTGTCCAAATGTTGAAAATGTCCTCACTACACATTACAACTGCCATTTTCTGTTGAAAATACTCAATACAGTATGAAGAAAATCTCACCCTATTCTTACCATATTCAATCATTTTTAGTTGAAAAT
>NW_002060949.1:5685534-5837085 GCF_000150275.1 Trichoplax adhaerens
GGTGCAAAGTAGTTTCCTAAAACGGATCTTGAGAGCGATTGGTTAGCAATTGTTTAGTTTTAAATACCTCTGACGGCTCTACGAAGCCTATAAATGATAGTGCAATTAGAAAATTTAGGTAGAGAGTAGAAGAAGATTTTATTTGAAGAACTTATTGAATTTAAAAGGCCTTTGGGGTCGAATTGTCGTAAGTTAAACGTTCTTCTTTTTGAAAGGTTGTTTGGTCGTTGACAGTTTTTAAGTCTGTCAATTATTTTAATAATACTTAAAGCTAAGTATTTGTAAGGTTGTTCGGTTTATACTTCTCTCCATTTTTGTTTTGTAATAAATTGTTGTTCGATTATTTCCCCAAATTTTATTTGATGTCAAAGTATTAGCGTTAAGTCAACCGGAGTACAACGAAAGTAGAATCAAAGTTTGTTAAAGTTTTGTAGCTTGATCTCTACACTTTACATTTCTTTACATTAATTATCTATATGTAGTTATACGTATTTTGTTAAATTGTAAAATACGAAGTTACCATTGTGTAACATTAACTTATGTTATATGTCGTTGGTAACGATACATTGTTACTTTCATTTTACATGATATTAATTATCCTCATGTACTCATACGTATTATTCTAAATTTACTCTGTACGTTTGAAATCGCATTTTTATTGTTGATTTAGATGTAGTATAGGTGATATACACGTAAATACAAGTAATGCCCGTATATCGTCGTTCTGTAAGTTGCTCAGCTCGTATTTAGCTATTGAAAATCTCAGGAGTATACGCTCGTATCTACTTTACCGTATTATATCCTTTAACAATTAGTATTACGTATTATCTGTTAATCTTAATATTTATTTAATATAGAGTATTCTTGTACATTAGACTGCTGTCTAATGTCTACTATAGTCAGATAATGTTTTAATTTACTAATGCTTAGTGACTTGTAATTGACGTTTATCATAATGAATGGATGTGTCCTTATTAAATCGCCCTTTCAACATAAGTCAGTAAAATTGAAATTTTAATAGTTAAGAATGATGAAAGTTAATGGTGAGAAGATAATATTAATGATGGATTAATTGTTAAGGGCATGTAACTTTTATTATTACATTGTATTCGCTACGATTAATAAAGATAAAATACATCAAGTTTACGCTACTTGAAATATACAATGGAAGAATGCTAAAATAAGTGTTCGAGTACTTTCTTTCTTTAATTGACTGCAAGATCATTCTAAAGAATAGAAATAAATACTTCAGTAATTTGTACTATACTACTCTAATAAATCTACAAGAAGATCATATAATCTTTAATTTCAATCGCAAAATCAACTTGACTATTTTGATCTACCAATTCGCTTTGAAATTGCTCAATAACAAATTGACTATAAACTACAGCTGTTTATACAGGATACTAGACGATAGTATGTAGAGGTATGAAGTGAATAATTTTAATGTTATTAAGCAAAATTTTTATCCGAGATCATACCTAAGTTAATTGACTAACACTTAACTGGGTCATTTTTTTCTTTCATTATATTAAATATTCGTGTAGTTGACAAGTTGGTTATACTTCTGGTAAAGTTAAACCATGTTAACAGAAAGTTAATAGGAACGTATTCACCATACAACATAATTACGAATAAAGGATATACAGTACGAGTATACGCATATACATACATGTACATATCTATTCACATCAGTTTATCAATTGTAGCTTGTATCGAATAATTATTCATAGCTTTAAGAATTATACCTAAGAGTCTATTACAAAGAAGTGTATTAAATATGACGAAAAATATCAAACATTATATATACGACTACTGATAACTGTAAATAATATTAAGATAGCGTACATATAAGGCAAATTATATAGTACAAGATCTAGCTTTTTATATGACAATTGAGGATTTACGTAATATAATAATATATATGTTTCCTTTCTTCTTGAATTGACTTTGAGATGAATTTTTTCTACAGTTTGCTAATTCAAGTTAAATAGGGTAAAGAATGAATAAAATTAAAATGTAGAATTTAATCTATTAGCTTCATTATTAACTTCCAAGTATTTTTTCATTTCATGGTGAAGTTGTACTTCTGAATCAGAATCGTCCCAGCTATCACCATCATTTGCATCATCTAACTGTTCTGTACCCTGGCTCTTTCTGTTTATTAACAATTGTTGATGCGTGACTTTATCCCATGAATAATGTGTTATATTAATAGGTTGATTAACCCATTGATTTTTTTCTATATCCCAAATGGTAGCTCTTTCATTTGGGTTTGGATGTAATAGCCAAGATATAACTCCAAATAGAGCTTTAGTAACTTGGAATGGAGGCTTTAACTTACTTTTAATCGTTTCTTCAGGGTCTAAGTAAGGGTTTTCGCCAAAGGTCAGTGTATATAATGTGACACCTAAGGCAAATATATCTAGTTCGGGACCTGGGTATTTGTTTCCTAATAGAACCTCCGGTGCACAATATTCAACAGTACCACAGAATGTGGAAAATAATTTACCAGGTTCGATAAATGCCGCTGAGCCGAAGTCAATCAACTTAACACGGAACATTTCGTTAATGATGATATTTTCATCTTTAATATCACGATGGACGATGTCTAATTGATGTAAGTAAGCAACGGCTGCAACAATTTGGCGAAAAATATAACTTGCTAAGGCTTCATCGAAATCTGGCCCACATTCTATAAATTCAAAAAGGTCTATACCAGAGCCATGCTTTTCCATCACAACTTGGAAGTAGTCTTTATTTTCGAATGCGTCAATCATACGAACAATGTTTGGATGATTAAGTTGACTAAGAAAGTATATTTCTAAAGGGACTTTACCATACTTTTCTATATTCATCCATGATTCATTGAATATTTTCGATTTTTGGATAAATTTAACTACACAACTTTTTTTATCCGATTTTCTTTCCGCTAGTTGTACGAATCCGAATGCGCCTTTACCTAATGTTTCTAATGTAGTATAATGCTTATCATAAGATCCGTGCCATGGTTCGTCTTCACTTTCATATTCAACACTTTGGCTTGGTGGTCTTGTTGGTATATCTTTCATGGGAGTAGCATAGAGAGAGCTATTAAAACTAGAACCCAATGTCATGCTGGCTGACATTCGGCCGTATTCACCCAAATCGTCAGGATCACGAGCGATCCAAGTACAGTAAATAACTTTATCGTTGTCAAGTACTATGCGCTTGATTTGAAATATGATTCCTGTCATATAATAAACCAGCAGTCATTTAATTGTTAATTGCGATTAAGATCAAAAATAAAGGTACAACTAATAAAACATGTTTCTTTTTGTAATCATAATTACCACATTACTATAATGTTACTAACTAGGTTAAGAAAAGATATAATTTTAAAGAGGATCGTAAGGAGATGATTGTTAAACTGCTATACCTAGAAAATTTCCGTCTTTATGTATAGCAACACCAACAAAGCAGCCTTCTTTAATTTTACTTGTGTCAGTTGCAAGCTGTATATCTTCCGAGTGTTGAGAACTGAGTAATCCAGTAGAACGGATAGGTGTGGATGTTATATCTTGATCATCTAAATATATTCGTATATAAATTTTTAATTATCACGGAGTTAATGATAGGAACTATTTTACAAGATCAAGGATATAATTTTATTTGTTATTAAACTATTTGTCCCGTTTACTTCGTTGAGCGTTTAAATCGTCGTATGTGCTATAATTTTCATTAACAGGTTGTGAACTGAATGAAATATCGGATACATCAGAAATATAGGAATCACCATGAAATGCTCTTGTTGAAAGGTCTATTAATTACATTTAATTAATTAAAATTAAATTAATTGACTATGAGCTTACAGTTTCTAATTAGACAACATATCTTTTCAAAAAATAAAAAATTGAGCATTATTAGTTATATGCAGCATAAAATACCTTTACAAGAATTTGAGATTGTTGAATCTTCTTCATCCATCGGCGGTAAAGGCATTGAATTATCGTCAATGCCGCTGTTAATATGGTCATAAAACTGCGGAATAATGGAAGTAGCATCTTTTCCGATTAATTCTTCTTTAGAATAGCCAAGCAAAGTCTTAATGAAGTACTCATTACAGTTATGAATTGTTCCATCAGGTAAGAAACTAATTAATCCGCTTATGTTTGCAAAAACCCATACTATCCCTTGATATAAGCAAGGAGTATTGGTTAGGTCATAATTTAAAACTTCCGAACAGTAAGTTTTGGCTTGTTGCAATAGACTCTCATCTTTCTCTTCTTTTATAGCCATTGTTAAGGGAAAATTGTTGCCACTTTTAGTTCGCCCAGTAGCCAACTGCCGCTTCAATTCCTAATTAACAATATTGATGTAATTAATATGCTTGTACAAAACTTGTACTGTGTGTAATTTTGATCCACTATCACGACTGCTTTGTTAGTTCGGTGATTATTATATGCGTATTTATTTTAGCATAAGGTGCAGACATCCATATAGTGGAAATACAAGATTCGGAAGAACATCAAGAGTACATCGTATATGATAGTAAGCATACAATATGTACAATATACGTATATTTTTGTATATCTTATTATTAAAAAATGCATTAACTAACCTTTTTTATAGATGATCCATCAGGTGGAATTGTTAACGATGGTATTAAGTTTGTCAATTTTGAACCACGAATATCATCCATAGAGTCATATCCATGCAAGAGGGCAAATTGGTTATCAGCATTTAAAATTATACCCTAGCCAAGAGACCAAATAGATAAATACCATTAAAATTAAAGTAACAGGAACTGTGTTATATAAATAGAATTAAAGATACATAAGGAAGAATTTAGCTTAGGTAATGGTTAGATGAGACAACACATTCAATAATTTGTCTCATGCTAACTCTCTTCGCTAGTATGCTACATCATTCGCGTTATAGTCGAAATCTATTAATTTAAAAGCAATTACTTCAGAACGTATGATGTAAAGAGTATATATTGCTGCGCTTAAAATAACTGTTGCGCTCTAACGTAATCATAGAATTATTTCTATACAGTTAACATAAGCAATTTGATCCCTGGATTATGATTTAATATAAATTCAGAATTACAATGTTACAGATAGGTAAAAATATTCAAACAGGGTCTGTATTCAGCTATCATGTAAACAAATATGGTCCATATTTTAAAGGTGACAATACTAAAATTATGGATATAAGATAATGCAAAAAATTTTAATTGTCCGCTGATTCATGACTAAAAACTAAGAGTATACTCATATCTTGCGCAAGCACATACTTAAGAACTTGCGTAGGGTTACATTAGCTGATTTTAACTCTTACTTAAGATTAAAATTTTAAATAAGATAACTACTAATAGTTGCTGCATATTTAGTCTTCTAAGGTTAGCTACCGAGCGAAAAATTTTATCGCAAAATATGAACTGTATTCATATAAGACGATACATTGTATAGAATATAATTAAATTAAGGTCAATAGACTTATACATGTAATGTACTCGTGCATATATAAAGCATCATAATAAATTTATACTCATAGTGGTGTCAAGATTTAAAAACTGATAAAGTGATGTCATTATATCATTTATCAATATAAAGCTAACAAGTATACAGTATACTCTAATCGATTCGCAAAAGTATTACCGAGCATTGAAAGCGTTTGATGTCAATAATTATAAATATAATAATTTGCTACTGTTATACCCGCCGCATAGTACATTAATTACTAGGCAGCTAATTTAGCAATCTGGTAAAAGTAGAATCGCTTAGATGTAATAATAATATCACATTAACCTCTATTAATGTTACTTTATAAATCAAGCTGTTTCATTAGAACGCCTAATTTATTACGTAAAGGTATCATAGCGAGTACAATTTTCATAAGAGTAATCAAATTTCTATATTCACCTATCTCCTTAAGCTAAAATCATTATTTGGAGTATAAATATAATACATTCTTTGTTTATTTATTCCACTCTGGTAGATTGTATTGTTACCATTATCTGCATGTAATTGTATAGTATCGTACACCTGCACTACCGTTACCATCAATACTATGGGTATATTAAAACTATAACGAAATATAATTACTATATCAAGAATTACTTTGTTTTCACCTTTGTATCATCAATAATCATTATAACCGTTATAAAAGGGTGATACCGTACTGATAACATTTTTTAGGACATAGCATTCATTATTGAGATGTTGCTATCTTCAATGTTCTCGTTATATCATTTTTATAATCACCTCCTACCTTCGAATCAAATAAGACTGCAGCTGTTACTCGTTCAACCGGTTCAATAACGGCAATACAGCGAATATTTTTGTTGGAGGACGATTGCATTTTCTTCATCCATAATGATACCGGTATTAAGTTACCTTTAGCATCAACAGCATCCATCTACAAATATGATTATAGCTGCCAGTTTAATATATCGACAATTTGAAATGCGGATACGGTTTGAAGCAGAATAGTAAGAGAATCAAGATCATTAACTAAAAGTATAAACTATATGATAGGCAGCATGGGGGAGGAGGGTTTAGAAAGATATTGTTATACAGTAGGCTATGTTCCATTGTTATACTTGTAGATTATCAACTAACCACTTTGCCATTAATGAAGACTACTTGACCATCAGTATCGAGAATCTCTTCACCAAGTGCTTCTTGTCGGTCTTGATTATGCGACAACAACTGTGACATTTTCATACCGACTAATTCATGCTCTTTATAACCAAACATCATGCAAGCGATACTATTAGCCATTAAAATACATGATGTGCGAGCGTCTAACGTGACAACAGCTTTGTTAGGGTTACGGATAATTTTAGGTAAAGCGCTACCCACATCACCTAAGGAGAAAATGCAATTGGAAAATCATATTTTCGGAAAAATAAAAAAGATAATATAGGTATAAGAAAATGATTATCAGCGTGTTGATTGAGTCGAAATTTATACATTAACATACCGACGAAATTATAAAATTGCCACGAGGCTCCCATTGATGCATTTAGTCCAGAACCTTTCGGCTTGGATAACGAACCTACTGCATAGCCAGAAGCAAAACTACAGCTATTTATTGATTGGCATAATTGATCTAATTCGCCTTGGACTGCGCTTTCATCGATACTACTACTTTCCTCGTTGTCTGATGTACTTGTAGTTGTGTTAACATTACTTCGACCAATTTTGATGTAATTTAGCGGGGAGTAGTGATAAGAATAATTCAATGATTTATTTAAACGTTGATTTATGTTACTAACAAACATGGCCGATTTATTTAATTTCCAGTGAAGTTGAGGATCCTAGATTGAATATTGATCAATAATGAACTCGAATTATTACTTAACATTTTCTATCGCAATACGTATATTTTTCTACAGTCAAACACTTACTAAATGTAGAATAATAGTCACGATTTTAGTTGATTTATACATCTAGCAATTAGAATTCCTGTTATCGTGATTTATCGATAACGTTTTAAATTAGTTTAGATAGAGTACATACAGTAATGCATCATAGTGACTAGAGAGTACTATAGAAGGATACGGTTACAGTATACCATCCAATACAATACTTGATGGAAATACTACTAGACAGTAATGTATGCCGACCACAAGTACCGTAGGTCACAGTCTATTTGACAGAGGATGAATTCCATCCTTTTTATAATTTACCCCCAAAACTGTGGAGGAAGATTTGTACTTTGGAGAGTAATAAAAAACGAGCCTTTGCAAGTAAGGTGTGTACATTTCTATTAGTATGCTGTACGCTAGTCTAGGACTACCATTGGCGACCGAGATAAACTAACAGTATTGCCTTTGATTAGAATTCTTTATTTTTGAGTACTAACAGTCGTTGACTCGCTGCCAGTAACAGTAAGTGTTGAGATTGTTGGTGTTTACTTACAATTTGTGTCTGTAATCCTTTTTCGACATCAGTAACACTCGTATCCTCATCTTGGGTTGATTTATCGATATTTTTCATCAAGGGTAAACTTCTCCCAAGTCGATTATCATCCATTAAAGCGACTTTGCTATAGCAAAATCGATCTAAATTCCTTTGTTTCACCTGCGCCATCTTGCAACTCTGTCAATTTTGAATTCTGAGCATGCCAAGTGGATAACTGTACAAAAACGATGTTTGCAGCCATGGAAACGCGCCGCCCTTGCGATTACAGTGTAATGTACTGTGTAACATGCCTACAGTACAAACTGTACAGGACTGTACAGTACAGTATTACGCGCGATAGTTTTATACAGTACAGTACTGTGCAGTACTGTACAGTACACTGCATACCAGAGCTTTACAGTGCATTGTACTGTACTACAGGCCTTGGCCTGACGTTAATAACTACTGTATAATAATAATAATAATAATAATTAAAATTATTGTAATTCAAAGCTGGAAGGAAGGGGACGGCAAGCAATTTTGTAGTTAATTAGCTTCTAATTAGTAAAAATTTCGATAGATATTTGTCGAAGCATTGTTGAAGGATAACTTTCTCACTGGGTTGTAATATGTAAAGCAAGCCCCTCTTTATTATGTTATATACAGTATTAAGTACGCTTATGTTATTGTAAGAAATTTCTTCCTAAGAGCAAAAAATCGAATCTGCAATAAATGCAGAACCCCTTTAAATCATACATCGGATTTAAAATCCCAAGTGTATGGATGTCCTTTTGAAACAACTCAAAGCTATTGAAAATATCGTTAGGTGTTTACCGAAGCATTGTTGAAAGACAACTTTCTCACTGGGTTGTAATATGTGCAGTAAGCCCCTCTCTGTTATGTACAGTACGATGTTAAGTATGCGTATGTTATTATAAGAAATTTCTTCCTAAATACAAAAAATCGTATCTGCAATAAATACTGAACCCCTTTTAAATCATACGTTGGATTTAAAATCCTAAGTGTATGTATCTCCCTTTGAAATAACTCAAAATTATTAAAAATATCGTTAGATGTTCGTAAGATAACTCTTTTATTGGGTTGTAATGCTTACAGTAAGTCCCTCTCTGTACATGCTATTCTCGTATAGTGTTAAGTACGCGAATGTTATCGTAAGAAATTTCTTCTTAAGTGCAAAAATCGTATCTGCAATAAATGCTGAATCCCTTTAAATTAGCATAGGATTTAAAATCCTAAGCATATGCATCTCCCTTTGAAACAACCCATAATTATTAAAATGTCAATAGCTATTTGCCGAGACAGTGTTGAAATATAACTTTCTCTTCCTGATGGTACTGTAATATATATAGATAGTAAGCTCGTTTCTGTACATATTATATATATTATTAAGTGCCCGTATATTAATTATTGTAAGAAATTTCTTCTTAAGTACAAAAAATCGTATCTGCAATTCGGTATAGATCATACATAGAATTTAAAACCCTAAGTGTATGTACTCGTATATCTTTTTGAAACAATCCATAATTTAATATTGCAGCTATAGCGGACTATAATGCAATTGTAGTTTCCGACTACGGATATACAAAAGCTGTATTAAAAGGCTTTCATTTAGCCATAAATAAGTATACAATTATGATCTGTGATTTGTAAAGGAATTCAATTTTACATGCTAAAATTATATCTACATAGATGTAAAAATAATTTTTATTCTTAAAATTTCACAGACAGAGTAGCTACGAATATCGTTGATCGAAGACGGTGAAAATCTATTTTCATTGAGTGCACTTTCACTTATTACGATGTACTGTAAATGAGGAGCACACACTGTTAATGTTTTATTATCGTGAGTCAAGTAGGAGTGATTGTAGAAATTAATTATTATACATTTCCTACTATTACTAGAGAACGCAGCTATTTTCTAATGTAAAATAAAATCATTACACAGATACAACACTTGATACAAAATCGTTAAAAAACTTTATCTTATGTTTAATTATCCTCATAATTTCTTCATAGCCTTATCATATATTGATAGAATTTATCAAGTTAATACCAATTCAGCACACTTCAACTAAAATATCATGCGTTTCCTGATAAATTATCAAAATAATTATCAAAATAATTTATTCTTGAGCTATAAATGCACCATGACAATGCTGTGCTGCAGTTACGGCAAGCTTGTTTTAGGAAGAAACTCATAATCAAAGAGTAATAATAAGTATATAATTAAATGCGTCTATCGACGGTTTATGTGAAGATAAGTGCTACATGCCATACGTGATAATATTATATAATGATGTGCAGAGATGGTAACAATAGAAGAAAGGGGGTTTACTAGTGCAACAACGAGATCCAATTAACGTAGAGAGATCAATAACAACATGAGGCTAACTCCTCAATGTGACAACTAACTTTAGTTACTTCTAACATACGTATATATACGAGTATATACGAATATAAGTGCATGTGGTATACTCATAGCATACAAGATAGTGCTTATTAACATCTCTCGACGGTACTTCAGTGTGTACTGTATGTATAAGACAATATAGTAACTACAATTATCACGTAGGTAATTGCGGCGCTAAAAATATAAGAAACACAGAACGATCGTGCATGAGTAGGTGCACGGTAGTCATACGACACCATACATTTCTGAAGAATTACTATTTTTTCACAACAGGGATCATAAATTAATTTATTGGCAATACAACACGGTCAAAATGTTAATGTGATATGGACCACGGCAGAATATATATTATAGATTTTATAATAATTTTAAATTATTCTCTACCAGAAGATTAATTTTAGTACATCTAGTTCTTTACCGTCATTTTCATGCCCAGCAACTTCGACGTTTGTTCCTTCAAAAGCATAATCTAGAACATTGATGTTGCCACCTCTATACCGATTGCATTCTGTGCAGCCTGATGATAAAAATATTTTCAATTCAATGCTACACAGGTTTACCCAATAACAATATTCTATAGTAGTTTTAAGTTGTATAAATAGTTTTGTAACGTTACAAACTTTCACTTAAGAAGAAGAACTTACATAGATATTTTTCAAAAAAATCGAAGCAGATTTTGTTACTGACTGCACCCTTTAGTGAGGGATCCAAATTACCAACTTTGGTCGTTTGGTTTGCAAGAAAGTAGGGAAGTAGCAATGGAAAATCAGTCAGATCTATATGACAAGTTTCCCTAGCGTTGTTAAGGAACAGTTATAAATTTTATTTTAAAGCTTTCCTCAGATCTGCCAAAGCAGTGCATGATTCATCTTTTCTATAGATGCAGGATAAAAGAGCTTTATTTTTTTTGCTTCTTACCTTATTGTAAATAGTTTTCTGTCCGCATCTAGATTTATTGGTGAAATCAGTTTCATAAAAGCGGTGAGCTAATTGTTCACAAATTAATGCTAATCCTCATAGTAATGGACTTTATCATATCTTTATAAATCTGACTTACTTTCTGTATTATCTTTGTCCATAAATCTTTGAATCTGTGTTATATTATGCGGCCAAGAAAATGAATGAGCGTTCAAAACATAGAATGGTTTGTTAAAATTATGATGAAGATCATGATCAACAGGAAACATCCAAGGGTCTAAAGCTATTCCACAACTAAATCGGTGATCTTTTACCAATACGGTTGCTGTTGTAGCGCCGCCGAAGGAGTGCCCAAAGATTCCCACGGATGACATGATTAGGCGATTCTATTTTCGTGGATAATAGTTGCTTTTTATTTACTTCAATATTAATTTCCGAATTATTGAAACTGCAATGCTTTAGTTATTTGAAATACATGTAAGGACATAACAAAAGATTATAATCGCATACTTCAAATTGGCCTAAATCGAAGTTTGTCTTTGATAAATTCTTAACAGGCTCACCATTTTGCAATTTGTTCAAGAAGTCTACCACCATTGAACATTCGCTTGCTCTCTGATTGACCTAATGAGCAATAGATTCAGAATAATGCGAATATAATTATTTAATCCTATTTACAATCAATGTTACGACTGTACTGCTATTATCAATAATTGTGAAAGGCTTAGCTAAAACCTATAGACAATGTTGACTAAAAATAAAGTTCTTGTAGTACAGGAGTATAAATTAAAGGAAGAGATACTTGATATACTTGCGTGTTTATTGAAATCTCAAATGTGAGCATTAATAAATTACGAAGATATTTGGTCTATATATTATACAATCTATATATAGAAGTTCTATATCGTAGGCAAATCTGTAGTAATTTTTAATTCAGCTCAAGTAATTTTTAACGTATTTTATCGAAAATTCATGAAAGAACTAATGACGTTTTAGGATATATAAAATCTAGCTGATATTTTAAAAACGTACAGTATTATGGTTACTCCGATAACTATGATTATTTGAGATACTTATGAATAGGTGCATAAATTCAATGATAAAGAACATTAGATCTGAAGTAGTATATAGATTTTTTATGGTATTAATTAAACTAAGTTTGCAGAAATTAAATACATATGTATCTGATTTTAATAACAACCGTTGATGTTAGGATACATGAGAATGAGATTGTTTTACTTATGCTATATCTATCATATGATGCAGATATGCTCTTATAAGTGTAATAAATGTAATAGATTATGCGCTTATGATATACAGCTAGAGTAACAGCGAGCTAGTTCGCAATTCTTTGATCCACAGTTTAATATAAATTCATTAATTAATTATATATCAATTTATTTATACAGAAATAGATCGCATAAAATATAATCGTTAAGCATTGAATTATTGGCAAATGATTAACTAATATCAAGAGAATTTTGCCATTTTTTAAACCAGCAATAATAATTAAAGTATTAAACAATGATAATGAATAGATCAGTTACTAATAAAAGGTCTTACTTGTCTATTTCTATCTTCGTAGTCTCCATTCGTTTTCAAGAATTTGAAAGGGACATCGACACGTTTGCCTTCCTCATTGATGTAGTATGTGTAACAAGCAGATCCATCTCTACAGAAGTGGTCGAATTATACAGTAAGCTGAAAGTAACATACAATTGCTAAAGGTGGCTGCATATAAGGCTTTATGTATCCCAAATAACATAAGTACTGTAATGAAAGATGGATATAAGGTATAGTATTTAGTCATATGTTCTTTCATATGACTAACTACATTCATCGAAATGCAGCGATATCTAACTAATCGCTATAATTATGAATTATAGATACTTTAATTTTTATAGTTATTAATGTGCAAATAATGTGATTATTTATGCATTTATAATGTCCACAGTTATTAACAAAGACTGAATAAAAATCTTTAATGTCAGTAATTTGGATGATGAAATTTATTCATTTAAGAATACTTAGATAGTGAAGATTTAAAAATTTAAAACGCTATTGTAGATTTGAGATTGATTTGTTAGCATTTCATCAGAGAATAGAAAGCAAAAAGATAATGGCTCTGCAGTAAATACCACTTATACAAGAAGCATTGAAAACTCGCTTCAAATACAAACTTGCGGTCACGACTATTTGTAGTAAATCCTATTTGAAAACACCACGTAGTAAAACAAATCTAGTAGGAGTTAAATACTGAATCAAGCTTTCTTACAGTAAAATTCTAACGGTAAGGATATATATATGCAATATTTAATCGAACCAATTTTGTTCCTGTACATTGTAAAGAAACAAAACTGGTTTAATCAATACTTTTATCAACTATAACAAGTAAGATCTCCTAAGATAAGTGCAAAGTTCCTTGATCTACTAGATGCTGATAAAAAACTAATTTTAATGTGCTAAATTCATGCCTCCACAAGTTTGATTTAGTAGCATATAAAAGACAACAACTATGACTTGTGTTAGTAGTAAAGGGCTCAGATGGCGCTCACGTCTTGACATAGCGATATTGCATTCGCGTTTTAGACTAATAAACAGTAGTATAGCGTTGTAAACTGTTATGTAACCTTTTCATCGCAATAGTTTAAGACTATTATTTGATAAGAAACTTATGAATTAAGTCGAATATTATATGGTTGGACATAATGGATAAGGAGGATCTTCATAAAATCATCTCATTTAAACATTCACTTGCTATATACCTGTGGTCAAGAGATGCAACAACGTAGCCATAAGAGGCGAATTCAGAACACAAGTTGCTTAACATAGCTCTATGGCACCCCAAACCATGAGAACAAACCAAAACTGGCATAGAATTTAAGTTGAACTGAGATGAAGTAGAATAATCGTCATTGCTAGCTAACGGTGCATCTGCATATACTTTCGCCCTCATTCGGTCTACATAATGGAATACAAGTTAAATTGAATGCTAATATTTATATTTGTTATCGAGTATTTTTTTATGAATTCTAGCTCTGTATTGATTATTGAAAAATTGTAAGCAGAATTAAATGGCTAATATACAATTAATATGTTTGGAGTACAGAATAATTTGTCTAATGGCTAATGGCGAGCGAAATAGGTTCCTTGATAACACCAGTTATGCACTGCAAATGCTCTATCGATCCATATCGTTACTTGTTGGGAAATTTAAATGTTCTATCATAATAGGTGGTACACAAGTAGTTCTGTTTCTGTTTGTTTAGGCTTATGCGATTAAAGGAGTACAGTAATTTATGATATTTTAAGAACTGTAGCAAAACTCATAATGTCAGAATCGTAAAAGACACGCTTTAGTCGTTAAAAGGTTACGATAGAGAAAGATTACTCAGTCTGTACCAAATATCATGCTTGATATCCATTCCTCTACGGCATTCGTTTTTAGCTCTAGAGGTGCTTTGGCAATGGATTCAAAGTATTCTTTCTGGGGCTCTGGAAGCCATGATTTATAATTGTATTCATCTAACTTATGGCTAGGTAACGTTGGATAAAATATATCAAATAAACATCCATCACGATTACCCCACATTACTTCTGTAATACCGACATCGTAAGGTCCGGTAGGATTTGGTAAATCAAAAGTCCAAGTACTACAATTAAAAGGCATCGTCGTTTTTTTTTACCGCAGTTTATTCTGTAAAGGTCAAGCCGTAAATGCTAATGGTTGGTGTAGGCAGTCCAATCTAATATACTAGTATGAATGTTAAGGCATATTATAATAAATATACTGGGCGTGTCAGATTAATTAACTTTTACGCACATAATACGTGACATTTATAGTTTATACCGCGTAAAGGAGACTAGACAGTATGGTACCATAAGTTAATGCTGCCTGTCCTACTCCTAATCAATCAATTTAAATGTTTTTATTCTTTAAAAATGCTTTAGTATCTACACAGTACCGTAACTATCAAAACGGGAGTGGTTGACAATCAACGTATACCGTCAATTAAGTATAACTGTTTATGAAAAATTGGGTAAATGACTAACAAATCAACCGGTAGTAAGTACTATAATAACATAATTCTAAGAGATCTGTATGATTTTCAGCCGCTGTGATAGAAGAATTAATAATATAAATTGTGAATTACTTATATGGTTAATTAGTAAAATTCAATTATTATGAGATTATTAAAATTTAATTATTTATGTCTAAACGAGATAGAATATGACAGATAGTATTTAGTAGTATAATTTTAAAAAATCACTGCGCAATAGTGATAGCTTAGCGTTACCTACAATATACTGTAAGGATATGTTAGATAGTAAGCAGTATATTGTTCACCTCTTTCATAGTTTGCCATAATTAGTATACTCTTAAACTTGTGACGGATACATACTATTAATTTTCAATATAATTTTTTAGTAAGGGCTGGTTTATGATATTGAGCAATGTTTATATGCTTACTGGGACCTCTGTAATACGTACACATATTCGAAGCTCAAATAATTATGTATAGGAAATTGCTATCGATAGACACTGTATTACATTATATATAAAGTAATGGTGCAGCTCCGGTTAGTGCTTTGCACATGCACGACATATCGAGATGCATCTTATACGCAGTATGGAGGGAAACTATCCAATATAGTTTCTAATCAATATATGCGAATTATTTTATCAATTTATAATATAGGGACAACTAGAGCGTCGCATATCAATTGAGTAGAAGCATTTCAGTACTGCTCGGTAATCTAGATTATTATTTTGTTTACAGCAAAACTCAGCGATAGATTCTATACTTTGTACTTCCGATAAATTGTAATGATAATAAGATGTGTCCATAGTTGCTAAGCGTTTTAAATAATATGTATGGTGTACCGACACTATGCATTCATTCACAGACATGGATATACGGTAACTAATGCGATAACCTATGTTAACAATGCTACGGTATATATTATAAGGAAAACACTATTTGAACACATGAAAGGCTAACATTATTCTCTGTCAGTAGACGATATCGCTATTATTAATATCATATTTTACTATATGCTAAAAACCACGTTAAGCTATTGTCTTTAATAACGTAACATTATATCATAGAGTTTCCAAAGCTAATTTTTTAAGCCTGCCATGTAATATAGTATTTAAAACATTTGACCAGGTACAGTGTCCTTCAAACAATTTTAACGGTTATATAAAACAAACCAGCAAGGCCAGGTTATAGTGTTATTATAAAGTCATTGCAGTAAAAAAAATGCAGCCAAGTCTTAGAATACATGATATGTCTGAATGACAAATTCTTAAAGACTCATAAATGCATGAGTTTCATTAAAGTGGAATGCAAGTATAGGGCCTGATCGACGATACTAAATTTACAAATGACCGACGAAGCGAAATAAGCGCTTTCTTCATTAATTGACTGCAAGTGCAATATTAAAGCTCTATCCGTTAAGTTAACTGCAATAGTGCAGTCTATAATAATTAATATTTATAAAAAGCGCGTAAGTTACCCAAGTTGTTAATGCATAGAATAAATAATCATTAATCATCAAGATTCGATGTATCTACATTAGTGCCTTCCAAAACATAATCTTCCATGTTTACAGATAGTGGGTAAGTTCTTTTTTCCTTATTGCCTAGGAATCAAACAATAAAACTTTAACTAAATAGTACCTAAATCGCTACGAAGGCATGCAACGTGCTAATTACATTTTAATTTCTAATATCCTATTGCTGCCAAAATCACTGGATTAAATGTAGTTTATAAGTAGACGAAACTATCGGTAAGAGGTCACACTTACCTAATTGTGCTTCTAGAAAATCGAAGCACAATTTGTTGTTTACCGAGGTGGTCGTTAATGGCGGTATAGTGCCAAAGCTTGAACTACGTCTGGCAAAAAAGCTAGGGATAATATGAGCGAAATCGGTCTGGGTCAAGTGGCCAGTGTTTCTGAAAGAAATAAAGAAATGAATAATAAATATTATATACAATCTGCATTATAGTATATCGTAGTAATCTGTAAGAAATTAAAATGTTCAAAAAGGATAGCTTCCAAAATATTCCTTTCTTACTTTAGGGTTAATAAATTACATTTTTTACCTAAAAATAAAAACATTCGAAGAATTTAGTAACAGTCTTACAAGTTGTGTAATTTGAAACATGTAAAAATCACCATTGTGGCCCGATAATATTCTTTGTATGCGCTTGATATTTTTAGGCCACTGAAATGCGAATGAATTGATAAAGAGAATAGGTTTGTTAATATTTTCATACACTTCTTCTCCAAGTGGGAAGAGCCAGGCATCTAAGCAAACTCCACATTGAAGCCTTGCATCTTTAGCTAATGCGGCTATGGTTGTCCCTCCACCAAAAGAATGTCCGAATACAGCTAACGAAGATAAATTGAGACGCTCCTACAACATAGAACAAAAGGATAAATTAGCATTGGACTAACACACTTACGTTGGTTAATTAATTCTCATTAGACAACATACAACATTATTTATTGGTTTTCCGTTTCGCATTATAAATATCTTATAATATGTTAAAATGTACGCTTGCTATTATTACGTGCCTTGAATTGTTCTAACTTAAAGTCACTGCTATCTATCAGGTTAGTAATTGGTGCCCCTGCATTCAGTTTTTCCAGTAAGTCAATAACATTGCTTACTTCTTGAGCTCTTATATTTACCTAAAATTTATTATTACGAGCAATGAAATTAATAATATTGATAATAGGAGTTTTTGATATAATACACTAGAAATTGATAATTTCATTTAAAAGTAAGCAAAAATTGCACAGTACCTGCTTATTTCTAGTTTCGAAATCATCTATAGGACATCTTTTGAAGGGTACATTAATGACTTTAGCCTTCTCAGCTATCTCCGTTCCTTCTTTTTCTGGATAATAGTACGTGTGGGAGGCAGAAAGATCTCTGCAGAGGGATAACGTAAAACTTTACGTTAAAGATTCAATTAATATAATATAATATAGCCTGTATCTTGTACACAGCTATGTAAACTGTACTAGCTGATGCAGTCTTGATATAATCAACAAATATGGATGTGTAAGTAGGCATATATTGTACAGGCATATTAAAAAAAAAATTTAAGTGTTTGTATCTAGTTTGAATGGCGATTTAAAATTGCGAAATTTATACGGTAATACGGCATTATTATTTGTTAATTTCTAGTTCAAGCCAAGGTTAAAGTATTGATGAAAAATACATTTTATACCAGATTCAGGTATTTACAATTAATATGGCTAAATGTACTATAATGTGCCATACAGTAAGTGAAATATCACTTGTCTTGTAAACTTTGCAGGCAAGGCTTAATCTATTTAAGTCAAGAGTTTGAGCTTGGCTAAGTAGTCCTCACTTGTCCATGATCTTAACAATTACAATAGGGATTTATCGTATAGATACTGGCAAAGATATTCACTTTCTTACCTATGATCAAGGGAAGCCGCAACATAACCGTAGGATGCCAATTCACAACATAGCACACTAAGTATTGCCCGATTGCCACCTAAGCCATGCGAACAAATTAAAACACGTAATCTTTGAAGATCGAGCTGTGGTGTTTCCTCATAATCCTTCGGTTGTATTAAGGGAGCATTCTGGTAAGTCGGTATGACTGTATTGCCTAAATATTAATGTACGTTGTGAATATTAAAAAAAAGGGAAATTTAAAATTATTTTCTATTACCTAAATACCTTTATGGCGATCGAAATAACTGCAAACTAGGTTATCCTGCCTTGAGTATATTGATACCCTTAATATGTGACAGAATAGCTTATAATTATATTATTGTAAGTTAGCTTTGTTATGGTCTTTGTTATTATAACGGCTAGGCAATAATACTCTCGTATACCATAGATACACAGATCTAGAAGTACTGTAAGTAATTCTATGACTCTACTTCTGCTACAGGTAACAGTTAAGCCCTGCACTGAGTGAATATCGACTAAATAGTAAAATCGGGAGTGAATGAATTTAAGAGAAATCTATCAAGGTAGAATGTAACAGTCCAGTAGAATACAACTTCTCTATACTTTACGTTAGTTAGAATGTTGATGAAATCGCTTGAAGCTGTAGTACTGTATATAGGGGTACAGAAATAGAAAACAGTACGTATATGACTATTCTATCGATGTCTGTCAAGCAATTTGGTAACACTGGGATGGCCTACTGTACGTGAAATAATGCAGAAGGTCTTTATCTGGTAATCTATGGTTTATGTGTATAGTACATAATAGTTCGTTATCCAATAGTGCAGCATCGGTAACTAATTATTCCACTTACGAAGTATCCAGCCTGCAAAGAAGCTAAGTGGCATTTCAGAGAAATCGATAATACCCTTTGTGTAATTGTTGATAGGTTCCGGTAACCAAGAAGAGGTGTGACATCTATTTCGTAATTCTTGGCTAGGCTGAGTTGGATAATACAGTCTTACCAATGTACTTTGCTCGCCTCGGCCAGACATTATTTCAGCTGTACCAACATTGTAAGGTCCTGTTGGTTTGGGTAAAGCGGTCTTGTAGCCAAACCAGTACATTTTAACTTTAATAGTCTTGTAATTTTGTTATCAACAGCAATTTCAATCTACGTTTCGATCACTGCACTCTGTAAGATATCATAGGCGTATGCATTAGTGAATACTAATTATATTACAATAATGAGCACTGTACAGTATTAATCGATTCAATCGAAGTATTACTGTTGAAATTTGGCAATGTTATGGTCAGAATCCATTGCAATCGACGTTTCAATCGCTACAGTCTACATACCTAGTGTGCAGCGATTGAAACGTAAATTGTAATTGCTCTCCACTATAAAACTGCAAAACTACGAGTGTACTGTACTAGTCTGGTTTGATAATAATTGAATAGTGAATGATGAATAGATCAGATACCTTTGGGAGTGATTGAAATGTCGATTCAAACTGCTCTTGATTACAATAATCTTTCAATCTATTAATGCATTACTACAGATTTGATATGCATGTACAATGTCCATTGACTGTATGACGTCTTGTGCTGAAGACATCATATGCGTATGTTAGTTCATATACGAGTATGTACAGTATAGTAATAATAATTATTAATTCATTATGCAAAATTCAATCCAAATTTCAATCGTTTTGTACGCTTACATACTGTACAGTAGGTATTTAATCTACAGTAGTACACCGGTAGTTTTGCAATTTTGAATCAAGAGCCATTCCAATCTACTGTATATCTATAAGATGTTGTATGGACAGTATTGTATATTAACAGTTGAAGTTTTTATTATGGACAGCACTCGTCTAGTATTGACTAGATAAGCATTGATCGTTACATTCCACGAGTTATTTCAAGTGCTGTATGTAATCTAATCTTGTTAGTGCGTTAGTTACATGATACAGTAGTATTTCTATTGACAGCACAGGTTTGAAATTGTAAGTTGTGATCGCTTACGCTGAAGGGCATACAATTTCCTTGCTTAGACAGTTGATGGATGCAGTTCTTTCTTCCTGAAGAAAGGGATTAAGAGTGGAAAATGTGAACTTTATGAATTCATTAACGATGGGGGTGTTGCGCAATGTGCTGTCGCCAGGTGTAGCGGTGTATACTGTACTGTGGGCGACACTTACATGCTACACTTTGTTACATCGTTTTATTGTTTGACCTGCTCATACTGGTGTCGCCATATTACGCTTCAGTAGGTGGAGATTGTGCAGGTGGGTGAATTCTCTCCTATTACTGTATTACGTAATACTGTATACTGTACAGTAGATGACAGTAGATGAGGGTGAAGCTCTTTTATTCGAGAATCTCCGAGTTCGATAACGATAGACTGCATGGTGAACTTTCAACTTTTTTACCCCGACTTGGTAATTAACAGTTACTACTGTAGTGTACAGTACAGTCAGAGACTTCTAAGACGAGTAACTGTATTGTACAGTACAGTACTGTACTGTAGACACTACTACTGTACTGTACAGTACTGTATTAGTGACTAGTGTAGTGTACAGTACTGTACACTGTACGCTCTACAGTGTACAGTGTACAGTCAGAGACTTCTAAGACGAGTAACTGAACAGTATGTACTGTAGACACCACTACTGTGTACTGTACAGTACAGTACAGTATACTCTACAGTGTACAGTGTACAGTCAGAGACTTCTAAGACGAGTAATAGTACTGTACTGTACTGTACTGTACAGTGTACAGTGTACAGTACATAGTGCACAAGCCAACAACGACAAAAATCAGTCTGGTCTATGACTCCGTATAGAATATTTTCAAAGGGATTTAACACATTCTTACCTCTATAGAATCTATAGTACTTAACATGGACTACAGTACAGTCATAGATTTGTACATTTTTCCAGGGAAAATTGAAAAGTCTATGGTGTTGTACTGTACTGAAAGAAAATTCCATACACTGTACTAGTACGTACAGCGATTGAATTCCATCCAAAACGCAAAGCAGACCAGATTTACATTTGAAGACTATGGATGGAAAGACTGATCGATCTCTGCATAAGGTATTTCGTCAGTCAGTCAGTCTGAATTCTATTTTACGCAATAACACAGTACTAACGCTATTTTTCCCCCCTCTGTACAGTGTATCGTACAATACACTTTTATCCATACTTTTTCTTTTACTTCGCTAGTTTTTCCATACCTTAAAGTCAATTTCGTGGCATGCGCAAGCGCAACAGCATTCAGTCACGTGCTTTGCAATGCTGTATAGGCCACGGCCTTGTGGGTAAAAAGCCCTTTCCAACGTGCTTCACGCCAGCGACGGATTTTGCCACCATTATTCTACAACATTGCAAGCCTCAAGTTTAGGTAAAAATTAATCATGTTACAAATTATCTTCATCAACATACTGATCTTTATTTAATGGAATATTTTCTATTTCTTTTCTATGTTATGGATACAGAAGCTAAAATGGTTTCAGCGAAAAAGCAGGTACTTTTTAATTGCACTTGAAAGACTGCACGAGTCTACTGTGGTGGATACTCTAGTTGACCACTGCGTTGTGTAGTGTAGAAATAGAAAGGCAGTGATCGGTAGTGTAGCAAAATTGATTTGATTTCTAGTTGGAGATGGATGTCTATTACAACCAGAGTGTTTAGCCATAACTACATGACATTTTTATTTGTTCATTGATAAAAGATATTATAGATTAAGTATAATGCAATATGATTACTACAGCATACTGTATTTTAATGAAAAAGATTTTATCCATACACTTATACAGAACGTACCAGTCTTAGCCAAGGCGTGAATTCCTTTTGCCTAGAGTAGATTGGTTATACAGTTGATATTCGTGTATCTTTTTTTATACTCAGCTTGTGTTAACCTTAAGAGAGATAGGACAGTAGAGTTGACTATAATCAAAGTGAGACTGATTTGAAACTGATGACAACTAAACATTTTGATACTGTAGAAGAAGAATGTCGAAAATATCAATCAAAGATTAGCTTTGGTTATGAAGAGTGGTAAGACTTCTCTTGGATATAAATCAACGTTGAAGAGTATTCGCCAAGGGAAAGCTAAATTAGTCCTTATTGCGAATAATACTCAGCCTATTCGGTAAGATGCTATGTGATACTAGATAGTGACTGTTATCTTGGTCATCACTTTTTCTTAGCTTGATACCAAACAGTTTTGGATCTTGTATAATGTACTGTATCATAGACTACCAGCAGTTCTTCTAGTAGTCCATGACCATATTTAACGTTATGCATGGATGAATGATCAAATTATTAATCGATCTTAACCATGATGTTATAATTTATAATCTCTTCACTTTTATTACAATGAATTGCAAAGATGGAGTAAACTGAGCTAAATTATAACTTTTAGGAAAAGCGAGATTGAATACTACGCTATGTTGGCAAGGACTGGTGTACATCATTATGGTGGAGACAACAATGAACTTGGTACCGCTTGTGGAAAGTACTTTAGAGTTAGTACGATGAGTATTACCGATCCCGGCGACTCTGACATTATCCGATCAGTACCGACCGCTGAGCAAGAAAAGAAATAATTCAAGTTACTTAAGTTTTGTATTGTATGATATATAACGTTGTATCTCCGGTTGCGATGTAATAAATATGCATTGAATTGGGCATGACATTTTGAAATGGCTCTACTAGTTTTTTTTGTACCTATGCCAAGCATAATTCAACGAGAATTTCTATCATATAGTTACATTTACTGTATCATACTATCATTACGTTTATTATACGGTAAAAAGTTGTTTACCCTTAAAGTATTGTTTCAACTTTTGCAATCCCACTCTTTGGCTATTGGGTAAAATCATTTGTTACATGGACGGATCTAAGATTGCGCTACTTTGGTCTTGGAATATTAATTTTAAAAACGATTCTCTAAAGAATGCTGCATAGCTTAGTTTGCATTATTAGAGCTGTTGGACTAAACCCTCTCGTCTTGGCATTGCACATTAAACTATTGCAGATTTTAAGATTTATTAGCAGCAATGGATACTAAGATTTAAACGCAATTGCTAAAGCTGCAAACTACAAAATAAGCATTACTTTACTTTTATACATATAATAAGTGTTGAATTTTGCATGCAAAAAGGCAATCTATTTTATCAGCTGTAGAAATTAATAGATATCTGGTAAAATGATAAAGCTTTAATATGGACTCGTTACCTCACGGGCATTTGTACGTACATACAAATAAGGTATTCTAGGATTTTGGTTCGAATTTCAGAGTCAGGTAGACGCACAAATTACAAATGTACAATTATTAAATTTCAGCAAATTGGTGAAATGACATTTTTATTTCGTGCTGGTTGACTGTGAACTAGCTATCAGTGTGAGGGGGTGGGGTATAGAGTATATAATGATACTGTAGTGTTATGGTAGACTACTTGCAGCCATGCCAATCGGGTAATGTAGGGATCATACATTGAAATTAGTTTCAGCCTACATAGTACTCGTATGCTAAGAGGCAATGTTAGATATTTAAAATCTAGCTGAAAGGATAACATACCTGATTTTATTAAGAGCTCATTTCGATATTTATGCATATATAAATAATTAGTATACAATAAAGGCGCAGTAAAATTTTCGCATGTTACAGCAAATCTTTAACAACGACGTATAAAAACATGACAAAACTTTTACGTAATCTACAGCTACATGTTCATTTTTATCATGTGCGAAGATATTGTATCTAATAATATACACAATAATCAGCTGTATACCTATATTTCAAAGTGTTGGTCATACAACCTTTAACCGAGGCGGTGAAGCTACTAATTCTCGAGTAGTTTGGTCCAATAATTTGTACTCATCTAACAGCGAATTTAGAGATTCTATGCTATTATCAAACGTAGCCATTTCCATTCCATCGACCTCTAGATAATGATGAAGATGCGCCTGCAAATTTCGAATATGATTTACAAGATTAACGTACATGTATTATAGCATGACGCTACACTACTAGCGAGTTAGACTGACAAATAGCAATCGATGAAGCTTTCAAGGACAATACCTTGCGTTTATACAATTTCACAAATCTATGTTGAATATCAGAGAACGTGTCTTTGATACACGTATTATTTGATAATGTTAAGAGAGAATAAGGCTAATATAAAAGCAAAAGTATTAGTGTTTTTGTGAAAGATCCAAATGATCCTGATTGATAATTATATAATTTACCAATGATACTTACATGACCGACCGGAGGAACTGAGCATAGTCCAGTTTTCCACCCATCTTCGTTCCAGTGAATAAAATTAAGAGAAGGTCTAATCCTATCGATTATATATAATGAAAATAAGGAGAATTATCTAGTCAATTGAAGATTATTACAATGTCATAAAAGACAATACTGTACTGACGGGTGCATAGATAAAAGATTTACTGTTTACCTCTTAATATTCCGCCTTATATCTGATATTTCCACTTTTCCACGGACTAGAAGGGCACAAGACAAGTATCTAATTTTATTAATATGATGAATGTTAGTAAGAAGGGATTTTGATGATATCAGTGCAGATTAAGATTTAGGAGGAGAACAAAAAAGGTTTACAGATTGCGTTTTGGGTCGGCTTTTATCAACTGATAGTCTTTTGAGAATGCGTCAGAGAACATTTCATCAAGTCTGTAATACAGAATTATGTAAAGGAGCAGTATGAGTATGATCAATTATACTGTGTATACTCGTGAAAAGCAAATGATTTCCGCAGGAGTACCTTCGAGTTGATAAATTTACATCGGCTAAAGCATACAGAGGGGTCATGCTGGAAATCAAATAATGTAAACGTGGAAACGGGACCAAGTTCATAGTAATTTCGTTTAAATCGACATTTAAAGAACCTTCAAACCTTGAAGAACTGATGTGATTATAAAGGCAAATACAATGAGCAATGCCAGTACTGTTATGTTAATGATCATGTCAGCTACATTATCTTACCTTGTCATATTTAGTAGTAAATTAGCTACGATATTATTCATGCCATCAAAAGGGCGTGCTTGTGAACTTTTGGTTTTTCCTCCATGGCTATTAGTAATAGTGCTTTCGGATTTAATTTGCTTTTTACTTATCCCTCTACTAGCTGTAGCAGTTACGTTACTAATTCTATTGCAAATATCTATTAATGACTGCAAGACATGAAATAGGCTATTAGATTAAAGATTAAAGTTAGATAATTCTTAAATAAGGCAGACCTGGTTATCTATTGGCATTACACAATCTGCATTGTCTGTTAACTCCTTCATAGCTAAGATGCTATTGTAAGGAGAAGTTATAACATCATCTTCGATAGAAGGGTATACTGCTGTCACGAAACTAAAAATTAACAAATATCTCAAGATCAGCACCAAAATTATGTTACGGCATGGATTATATTCAGTCTGTTGAACAATATAAAATGGGAAAGATATTTAATGCATACGATAAATATGATAACATTTGCACTACCGATATACGTTTGGGTAATCATCTTGAAGAATATTTAATATTGCTGTACCAACTCCAGATCCAGTTCCTTAAATAAATATTTGAGAAAGCATCGATAATTATTATAGCTGAAACTTGACCTAAATTTTAAACGATTGTAGTATGTTGCATAACTATACCCCCTCCCATCGAATGGATCATAAAAAACGTCTGCAAACAGTCACATTTTTCTGCTGCCCTTCTAAGAACTTCAACTAATTTATCTCGATATTGATTACCGTAGAAGAGGTGGCCGATAGACCTATAAGTAAGCAAGAGATTAGCAGAATGTAAGGTGCTATATTACAATTTCGTGTGATTGTTGTAAGCGAGGTAAAACATGGCGTAAAAATTTCAATCAACTATATCCTACCAGTTGTTTCCAGATCCGGAAACATCAGTTATTAACTGCTTATGATCGAAGATATCTCTTAGCGGACTATTTAGTAATTCATTAACTACGCCTTCTTCCATATCGACCAAAACTGCCTACAATACCGAATTATCATTTCAAGTTAATTTTTGGGAAAGTCCAGTAGATAAATGGATTTTATGCTAGATGATGGATTGTCTAAGCAATAGCTTACTCTGGCTTTTAGCGTTTTAATTTTTGTCCTGCCGTTACCGACCTCAACATCGAGAGGGTCTTCATACCTTATACAGTAATATAGGTGATGATTTATTATGATTCATTCAGGTAAGTTGCTTAACAGTTGAAGATCGGTTAAGTTGAGAATTAATTAGTATGATAGTTTATCAACCTGTTATCTACGTTACGAAAGAAGCTGCTGTAAGGTTCATCGAAGAATCCTTCCTTCAGTAGCATAATTTATGTTAAGTAAAAAGATTCATTAGGATATTATAGTTCTATAAATTTTGAATGGCTTGTTCAATCGCATACGTATCATTGCATACACATAAAATGCGTATGCCAAATTCTACAGTAAGTAAAATAAGTAATTAATGTGTTGCTAACCTTATTGATGGCAGCATGTTCCCTTAGAGCTAAATCCCAAAATCTACAGCCAATCTTTTAAAAATAAAGTGTTACATGCAAATCAATCGAAAATAGTGATAGCAAATCATACGTGTTTACTGATTTACGCGTATGCTCCACACGATTTAACTCAACGCTAATCTAGATATTGTTATAGTCATAAATTCAATCTTCATACAGCATAGATGCGGACGACAACATTACTTTTTACTTACAACATTGCTGATTTTGCAAATTTTGGTCAATACTGTACAATCTACTCGTATAGTACATTAATTATTATTATTAATTATAAGAATTGTAAGCTTACCTGATTACCGCATTGCCCGACTTTTAGGACGTCAGTAACCGTGTATGTAAGAGTTGAGCAGCGAAAGAATCATTTCGCATTACAATAAAGATACATATATAAAAATAAATATCAGGCAGTGTTAAGAGCCAAACTTATGCAAAATAAATGGTGATTAGATTTAATTTATATATGCAATAAACTTAGTAATTAGCTTAAAATTGATAGTTTGTAAATCTGCAAAGCGGACGCGAATTTCTGCTGCAAATGAGCATTTACTATACAAGTGTGCATGCTTGTAGTTGATATCATAAGTAATCACTCGATGTGCTCGATCATGATCTATAATGCAGATGTACAAGTCTACTGTACTAAATATTTTGGCCATATTTTTGAACAAACTTTAACAGGATCAAGATCAGCAACTAGTGCTTTTCTTCTAATGTCATGCATAAGTAGTAGATTACCTTGCACCACAACAGACTGTGTCATTCTTGAATTTGATAATGTACTTATATAGTTGTGAACTCTTCCAGGATAATATCAGGGGCTGCAGTTTAATACAATTCGGTATGAACGGCTATATCTTGAAGCTCTATGTAATACCTACAGTATATGACCAATACAGTGCATTCAATGAATTGCTTAATTGATATTTGAAGTATTAAAAGAAATAAACAAAAAAATATTTGCAGGTTAAAAGTCTGGGGCTATGAACAACAATCATTAGGTCAATAGCTTTTACTGCACTGTACTGTATAGCTTATGTACAAAGTTGATAAAATTCTGGATTTGCGCATGGTCTGTCACTGACAGTATCCTAGCTCCATTGACTACAGTACACAGTACTGTACACTCTGCAATACAGTACTGTGTACTGTACTCTGTACTAGTACAGTACTGTACCGCATTGACAGAAACAAATTCATTCACAAAGCTAAACTATGTACAGTAGTATGGACTACGTAGTACTGTACGAGTATCAGTATGGCATCCAGTTACGTATCACTAAGCAACCATTTCAAAATTTCATTTAATAAAAAATTGCTTTGAAATAGTTTTAATAGCGTTTAAAGCATGAGTTCAATCTCTATATAAATATTACTAATTTTCAATTTCATTTCATATGACTTACAGTATTTATAACCGTAAAAGGTATAAACCATTCGAAATAATATTGAGTTCATATTTCGAATAACATATTCCATTCCTTACAAGGCAAGCACGTCTTGTTGGCCATATCAATCAATAATTTGGACATATTTTACAGTCAATAAAAATAGTTCAAATAGTGTACGAGTAAATACCATAACTTAAGAATTTTGCTCCTTGATTCGCTGTGAGGATACGCAATGTTAATAACTCTACGTAAGTTTCATGATTAAATATACGCGTATATGCATTTAGAATATCAGAATTTCATTTCATAACTTATGATGATACTGCAAAATGATGCCATACCGTATCGGCAAATGAGTAGAAGAAAGCGAAGTGTAGTTAAAATTATAAGTATTGTATATTGCATAATTCCATACTAGTATCAAAAATAATGCTTGATATCTCCTGAATATTAGTGTACTCGTAAATAATGTACGTATATACTAGATTGGTCGTATAGACTGATCAAAAAGTTATTGATAAACTTTCAATCGGGAAATGTATTAACATAACCACCAGTATACAGGTATAATACAGTTTACTCGTTTGCTCGTTTGTTCGATAGCACGTTATTTCTGCCCTTCCTGTACTTTCGTTGCTTTACTCTATATAGCGCTACTTCTTAATGCACAGTATATATACCATAACAATATTTAATATGATGTGATATTTATTAAATTCGAATAGGAAAATAGCAATGATGTCCGATTCTATTGCTAGAAGAAGCGGTAATAATAAACGCAGGAATATCTATAAGAGTAGGAGCTCGTACGTGGATGAAAGCCTCTTCGATTCAGCAAATAAGAGTGTCAGTTTTCATGAAGTTAAGTTTGATCCACCTTGGATTAAAAACAATTCAAATCGAGAACTTGCAGCCAATTCGCTTGCTTGGAATAAAGGCAAGGCCGGAAATGATAAGAAATCAGATCGCGAAAGAGTAAGGCCAGATAGTCGAAACTTAAAACGACCGTATCGTAAACAAGTGTTTAAATCATCATTTACTGATGATTCCTTATTTGGTGATCCGCTGATTGCACAAGAACAGTCCATGAGAGAATTACCTCCGTGGGGCAAAAAAGAAAAAGGCAAATATATGAAGCCCTTACTATGGGATCCTGATCCGTCAAATATACGAATTGAAGGATCTAGGTCATCTCGCGATGCGCGCAGACCGGATTCTGTCTCAGGTTCATTTTCCTATTCCAGAAGCAGCACGCGTACTGCGACGTATGGAGTTTCATCAGCTAGAAGACCACAATCAGCAACTGTTCGACCACCATGGAGATAGTATTAATATTAATTGCATAAACTTACAATAATTAACTACTGTATGTACCGTAGTTAGAACTGTATCTCCTTGTAAGATGAGTTACAATCAGCAACTGTTCTTCTACCATGTACAAAGTTATACTGAATAGCTACTGTATGTACCACAGTTAGAACTGTTTTGCCATAATGATGCATTACAGACGGCATTTTGGGTAATTCAAAGATGGAAATTGTCTTCATTCCAAGATAAAATGTACTGTAACAATAGAGTTGATCTCACTCACTTACTATACCTACGTACATTATTTACAAATTTTTTTAATTTAAAAATTATACAAACAATTTATTATAAAGTTATGAAATTACTTGTTTGCACAATTATAAAATAAATGCAGTTACATCTGTTTTTACAGTATATTAATGCCAAGCTGATAAATGTCCATTCGATTTGTAACGTAACTATTTAACCAGTTAACATATATAATATGATCAAATTGACAAGGTTGGCAATTTCACTACCGTAACCATATGAAAAAACTTCATCTCAATGCATGTCTTGTCCATATACGAACATCAACTGAGGACATTAAGTCATTATACAGTACCGCATCTATAATAACTCGGTATAACTCTGGTGCTGCGGGATTGACATTTAAACAATAGGATAAGGGTAACCTACAGAATTCTTATAGGCGCATTGTACTAACGAAAAATAAATACGTATATAAATCAATCTTGTTATCATCCTAGGAGGGCTAACCAATTTATCTCCTAAGATTTTTGAAATAGAACCATTCAAATAATTGCAAATGTCTAGTTAACAGCTTCCTGCGACAACACAAGCTATTGAACTTGTCTGCATTTAATACTAATAAATAAATAATAAAAAAACAGCGAATATCTTATCACTCGGACCAAGATACAAATGATTCTATGATCAGTAGCTTGAGTGTGTCAACAGCGTCGCTTCGAGCAGTAGTAAAACATGTACATATATATATATATATATACAATAACTTTAATAATAATCCGACAAAAATGTTGCATCAGATTACTGAAAGCTGTAAATTTTCTATGTTGTAAAGGTATTACATAGTACTTGTAATATGCCTGCATGAACGATCCTACTATATTGTACAAATGAAAAATAAACAATTCTACGTAGAAATAAACGGGACATCTTCAGTAATATCAGGCATTAGAGCATCCAATTCTTCTAAAAATTGAGTATTAGCGGTCATGATACTATTGCCATGGTTGCTGACAGCAGGCGTATTTGCTAGTGAATCTGGCAAACTTGAAAATCCACTATCTGCGGGGCTGACCTGGCTAGTACTGTAAGTCGTATCGTCTGTATCACATCTTGCATGGGTAATTAAATTATTATCACTTGCGTTTTCATCACAGTCAGATGATTTACACATTAAAGTCGGGTTCACTGTATCTTGTGCAATCCGTCCTTGTGTAGACTTTTCTTTAAGTATTTCATCTAACATTTTCGCAGGTAGATCTGTAACGGGTATATTTTCTCGTGACATGCGTGCTAAAGGATTGCGGTCTAAAATTCTTAATAGAGACGGGCCTTTTTTACCAGTGCTACTATCTGTGCATGATTTCTTGTTTAGTTGATCCGGTATTCCAGCAACGTACGGCTTATATCTAATAGTGCTAATAGGAGCTTTTGGTAACTTCCTTTTATTGGTTTCGATTACTGTGGCTATCTTGTTATCTTTTTGATAATCTTGATGTTCCATATCATTCTTTACGTCTTTAGATAGGCCAGTTAAGTTATTTGATTTGTAGTTTTGGTTAATGAAATTACGATCATAAATAACATCCTGATAGTTAGGCTGGTTATTTGTATGGCCTCGATTCTGCATTATATGTAGACCATACGATAAAAATGTATCTTTGTTATAGCTGACGTTTCGACAAACATCATCCTTTTCCTTTTGTGGTTCATCAGTATTAACGAGTTTATCTAGATCAGAAATTTCAGGATAGCCATTCAAATTATCGTAGGAGGAGCAATCTATTGATGTAGAACTATAATGACCGTTTACGCTTTCTTCCCTGTTACTAGATTTGATAATATCCTGGCAGGAATCTTTGTCTACTGTAGTTTCCAATCTCGAAGTAGCATGATTTTTAGTCGCTATATTAGCTATATTTGATTCTTCTGTGGACAAAGTTTTAGAAGGTTTCTTTTTTTCTATATCTGACAAAGTACTCTCGGTCGCGTAAATAGCTAATTTTGTATTGTCAGACACAAATGTACTCGAATCTTCTTTTTCGTGCCATTGCATAGTATTAATCTTGAAAGAAAAAATGCATAAAAGGCAATATGTTAAAATTACAAGTATTACTATATACCCTTAAAAGTAAGATTCTGGGTTGTGTGTTCAATTTCTCCCATCTAACGGGATCTTATGGAGGCGTACGAAGTATTTACCTGGCAATTTTCCGTTTTATGTGCTAGACATCGGTCAAAAAATTTCGTTCCGAAAGGAAATGTGCACTGAAGAAGCATAAAATAAGTTAGTTAAGTTATCACTGTTATCTGTTAATGAAAAATGTGTAGTTCGTATTAATTACTAGTAAATCGTGCAGATCAGGCCAATTTACATAGGTATATGTTAATAATTATAATTATCGATGGATGACAAAGCGTATCTATTATATTATCAAGGGTGAAATGTTCTACGCAGGTAAATATTGTTATTCCTATTTGATACACAGGTATTCTGCGAAAAAAAAGGGTCAAAACCGTAAATGTACAGCGTAATGTAGATCATCATTCTAGGCATAAGTTGCAAGTAACGATGCTGTTTCAGGTTATGCTACGATCATTGGAGGGACTACTACAGTATTACTAATTCAATGTTTAATAATCATAGTGATGCCGTGCTATAGCAGACCGAGCAGCAGTTAAATAACTTAATTATAGCACTGCCCTAGGATACGCTATCGTCTGGCAGCGTTACTAATGTATTTCGAAGGATTAATACAGTCAATAATACACCATGTCAATCAGATCAGGATTACTCTGTGTTTACTATGCCAGTCCATATTGCGCACTATAATTTATCAACATGTACAGTGTTATGTCTAGTCTACAAGTGTTCAGCTTTTCGGAAGCCTACAATAAGATACAAGCATACAGTATATCACTGTCTCATTTTACCATTATAGCATTCTAAAATTTTAGTATAGGGTAAAATGGCAGCATCTAATATGCACCTTGCTGATGAATTTCTATGAAATGATTTTCACTCAGTAATTAATATACTGCTTTTTTAAAGAAAGATACGCAGCGTTGTCTATCTAAAGTGTATTTTGCTTATACAGTATGTCAAAACTGTGCTTTATAATCAGTCATTGAGCGAATTTAGTCAGTGTGATACGGCATCAACGTTGGTTGTAGTATGGAAATTATGGTATAAAATCAGTACTATGTTTTCGACTGGAGGAACTGGTCGGACTGCTGACGTAGTATCTCCTCCATTCTTACACGTATTACTGTCAACGCACGCGGATAACGAATGGTAGGTAATCAGCTAATGAAGACGAGCCTATTGGACACAATGTCCAATGATACTAACCTCAGTCGATTGGCAAAGTAATATCTTTCTTTCCAAGTCAAGAGATTGCCATTGCAGATGTCTCGTTTTACCTTTCGACAAGCACAGCGGACACCGATCACGATCCATGTCCACTAGCATCATTTTTGGGCCAAGAAAGCCAACTGCAAGCACGAGCAAACTGTCGTCCAGTAATACGACCTTGAAGACAGGTTACGATGCGTAAAGAAGAAATTCTTCTTCAATTTTAGCATGTACTGCCGAGCATAGTGTTAATCTTTTACCTGTAGCAGCTACAAGAAGCTTCCAATTTTCTTCAATGAGCAATAAGGCAAAGAAGGATAACTCAACGTCGCCAGGCAAGCGTGCCACTCCAATTAAATACAGTGCTACTCGCGCTGTTTTTAGCTTGGATTGGAGTTGGAGTCTAACGCACGGGCTGCATACTGTATTGTATAGAGTTGCCAGGTACAGTCTGGACTTGCAAGTTATTGTACTGTACTATACAGTACATGTACTGTACTGTACAGTAAAGTCTAAGGTGGCGTCTGGTCCAAAACATGTCACGCGTGGGATTCACCCTCATTTTAGCTTCATACCTTGCTGTACAGTATTTTGACACTACGGTAGACTACAGTACAAATACTGTACAGTATGGAACATTTCCTGAGAAGTGCCGCTCTGTAAAAGCGCCACCTGGTTTAAATGCTGTTTGTTTTTGTCTGAGTGAGACAAAGAAAAACCAATCTGTACAGTATTAAGTACTGTACTGTACTGTACATCGAATAGAAAACGTTTTGGAAACGTTCTACTCCACTGTACACTTGTACAGTACAGTACATACAATCATCGTTGAGACTAGTTGAGACCAAATGATAACAATAGTAAGTTTTTACTCGTTTTTACTGTACTTACTATACTGTACATTTTGTATCAAGTTCTATATCGGTTCACAGTCGGATCTAAGTCCGGTTTAGATCGTTCAGGTTCTGAACCAAACGAAATGGACGGTTTCGATTCCAACCGTTTATGGAGGATAAAGAACCGAACCGCCGGTCCCAGTGTAGTTCTGAACTAGTGCGACCACAGTGCGTCTCCGAATCGAACGAAAGGGCACAACTCAGTCTGTAGTCTGTACGTGTACTACGCCAAGGACTACTAGAAGAATACCATCTAGTCGTCCATGACTACGCGCAACACTGGTACACGCCAGTATTCTTGTACAATGCTGTTTTACAGCACAGCGCACACGCAATCGTACTGTACAATTTATATCACATGATCACGGTCTGTTATGAGTAGAACTTCAACTCATGATGACGTTATTTAAAACGATAAATGGTCCTTGAATGGGGTCTAAGGTCCGTCTATCCTGAATCAGAGTACAGTTTGTTTTTCATTTCTTTTTTACAAAATCGGCTTTATTAGAAGCAATTAAAGCATACTATCCCAGTTTAGATTTGAAATTTCGACTGTAATAGCAGCGGTCTAAAATGTGTAATAATTACGAAAAGTGAAAAAAAAAATTGAAATTGACATTTCTATGCTGTCTGTAGGTCTTGTTCAGGTAGGATTTCGCCTGAGTTGATGTACCAAAGTAGACCAATATGAGTTCATCATTACCTGGCAATTTTCTCAGCTACATCATTCATACATCGATATTATATATTTCAAAAGATCACATTGCAATATTATTACTATACATAAATTATTATAGATAGATGCGTAAAGAATAAAAACAACAAAAGATTAGACAATATTCCATCAAATTATACTGTATTTGATACCGCGATTATCCAATATTACTTTTTTTGAGTTGATATTGATTACGTATAAAGTCGCAATAATAAATCCTGGAATATGAAAAATACTAATACTGTCCAACGCTATAAAATCTATAAATGACATCTTACACATATTTTCCGATTACAATTGCGCTACTTGATACGCACAACGTCATACATAAAGTATTGCCATTGACACGAGTGATTTTACCTATTAAATTTAAACAACTTGAAACATGGGTTTTTACTTGAATATGGTATCTCCATCCTCATCATTATAAAGGGCATAGGATGCTGAGGTGATTGATGAGGTTGGTATTCATTCACGGAATCATAATACACCATTCAATTGATTTGATTATATATAAATTATAGCGGTAAGCAGTAAACAGTCAAGCCTATGATGGTTAATTAATGATTCAGAACAACATTTTACACGCAATATATCACTAAATAAATCTGTATTAGTATATAAATATCTTTTAGCTTCAGTAAAAAGAAACATCACAATTCAAAGGTAAAAGTAATTACATATTAAATCGAAGGCATAGTAATTGATATATCGCTGCTCGATCATAAAGCAGGTATCATTATTATCGAATAACATTTTCTTACCAGATAGAAATACTATCAATTTTTTAAAAATTATTATTAATTAGTAGGTATCATCAGATCGCGGTAAAGTAGCCAGTATTTGAGAAAGTGTAATGAATCAATTAATATAATCTTCAAGTCAATGATTTCAAACAAATATTGCATCCTTTAAATAATACTTATTTTAACCGCGGCAAATGTGACATGTAAATGTTGAAACAAAATCTCTAAAAATCAATTAATTTAATTTAATTAGATGCAATGTCGTCATTTGATTTGTCCTGAATCACTTCTATTTGTTTAATTGATAGTAATTTATCGACATCTTCATACGGTTCTTCTTCCTTACTACCCATTCCAAAAGTTTCTATATCCTCTACCTTTACTACATTATTCTCTAAATCGTCATTGGTGATATTTGCTGGCATAGTTACTAATGACGAAATCTTCTTTTTTATTATAGCATATCCACTGCTATCGATATCTTTCAAAGAATAGGATATTTTTTTGGCAGTAGCTGTGGTAGCTGAGTTCTCAGGGTTGTCTGTAAGAGGAGAAGCACCAGGCGCTAATTTATTTTCTAGTGTTTTGCTCTGGATACTCTGACTTAGTGCTAAATCATCTTCTGCCCAGGGCGATCTTGGAGGATACGGAGAAGAAACCGACCTTGGATTCAAAGTCTTGGAGCGACCAACTCTTCCTCTGTATGTACTAGATTCTTCCATTAGTTTGCTTACGCTGGTAGTCGAACAGTCGATCGATATCGGACGCGTCTTAATTATTTGAGCATATATAACATCTGGATTTTTAATACGAGGAATATCGGGTAGCTTTCTGTTCGCTATACTAGAGTTATTTACGGGTTGTTTTCCGGTAATAGGTGCTGATCGATTTGGCTTCGCAACAGGGTTAGTAACGGTACTAGTATTTTCACTAGGGGTAGCATCTTTGAACTGCAGTTCTTCATAAACGCGAGGTGCAGTAATCGTTATTGAATTTTTAACACTGGAATCACTGGATAATTTTTCGGAGTTTTTTCGTCGCTACTGTTGGCATTTTCTGAGGCTTCGGTAGTTTTTTCCACAGAATCCTTACTTGACATTGTGGAGCTGACGTTTGCGTAAGGAGATTCTATAGAGTTGGTTTTGTCTTGAGTTGACACAGAAATTGTTGTTTCTTGATCAGAATTGGAGGCCGGGGACTGAGTAGGATAGTCATCATCCAGAATATCTGTTTCTTTCAATACTGATGACTTATCGGAATTATTGGCTTCTTTCTGATTGCTCGTCATAGCTGGCGGTGAGTCAACTGCAGCAGTGGCTGTTGCTCTATCAGATTCTAAAACTGTTCAAAAAGTTATAAAATTACTCTGAGCAGGCATGACTATAGAATGAAACAATGAAATAGCGCGAGGCTAGTAAACCTGGTGCATTCGACTTTGATTTCAATTTTGGCCTACTTTGTGAACTTGAACTAGGTTTTGATACTTGAGGTGGAATGGAATCACTAGTAACCGTGGACTTTGTAGTTTTGTCATTACTGCTTTCGGGTTGCTAAATGTAGGAATATTTTATAAATAGCTTAGCGAATATTATATATTCAGGAATGTTAGCTAAGGTAATACAGTTATTTGTGGTAATTCTTTGTAGTAAACAGTACACACCTTTCTGCTAGTATCACTTGCTGTAGTTTTTTCCACGTCCTTGTCGCTGTTACATAGGTATACATATACGAATGAGTGCGTTAGAAGATATAATACATCTTAGCTTGTATATTCTAATTTGACAATTTGTTTAATTGTACGTAATACAAATTAAAAATATCGTTACTTTAAGATTTTACTTATAAATTATTCAAAAAAATCATGTATACATTACCTTCCAATAATGCTTACCTTGGTGACAATTGAGAATCTTGAGATTTACTGGTGTTACGGGCACATAGGAATCCAACAACGATAGTAACAATCATTACCATGATACTGGTTGCAATTATTGTCCAGTAGCTATTAAATAAACCATATGGATGATCATCATCTCCCATTAAGGCGTGGATACTTCTTTTTGCTAGCATGTGACCATTGTCTGCTGATGAATGTGTAGACGAGGCTGGTGTTTAATATGATTACCGCTTTCATAGTACAACATAGTTTAATGAATTTATAACACTACGATATCGTATAATGCTGCAGTAACAACATTAGTCCTTAGCAATCAAATATTGTTGAACTTTGTAATTAATCTGACTTCACAATATCTACTGCAGGGTGTACGAAACTTTACAATACGAATTTAAAGCTCATAGACTGAAGGCTGGACTGCATATACTTTACTGTTTTGTCTTTCTAAGCTTCTAATAATGACAATAAGTATATATGCGTGTGATAAGATATTCAATACCCGTATACTGTATGTTTACCTTGGTATTCTTTGATTACATTAATGTTGCAATAATAGAAGCGACCGCAACGTAGTTGTGTCTTATGCACTAAGGTAGCAAGCTTTTCTATTGTCTTCGGATTGGAATACTGCGCGACCGCCAGATATAATCGCTTAAAGGAAGAAATATACATATCATGATACATTAGAAATACGTAGTGGTATATAGAAAAATTAAATTAAGATATCAATTCTTGAAGATCTATAATACTACGGCTACAGCCCAAATTTCTAAGTTACTACCAGATATTATTCGTATATTATATGATAGCCCTACAGTACTGTACTGTACAGTATATTACGAAATTATCGTGTAATAACTGACTATTGAAGTTACGATTTGTACGCCAGATAGGGTTAGAGAATTACAAGTTATGGCTTACAACTCACAATTATATCATTGGTGTATGGTTTTACTTATATTTCAAGTATTGCAATAGATTCTATCATGTCTACTGCTGCTTATAACTATAAGAATAATATTAGCATCAACAATTCTAATGTAAGCGCAAATCATCGAAAATCGGGATATTTTTTTTAATTAACATTTTACCGTGTGTTTGCGAAAGCTTTTTTGTTGTATGATAAGTCTTTTGTTAGGGTTTTGAAGTATTTGTTGTAGTCATATATTGTATTGTACGTAATTATAAAGCTGTGCTACTAGATTTGAGATATTTATGAATAGTAGTATGAAGCAGTGGTAATATTTTCAACGTTATTATGCGTTACTGTCTGTTTATACGTACAAATAAGCTGAACGCCTTAGGATGGTTATCCATAGACTACTCAGTTCTGGAATTGAGTAATCCAAGGCTAAACCTTACGGTATCTATTAATGGCGATTTACTTATACAGCTTTGCCAACTTAAATCTCATGAATGCATGAACGAAGTGTACCGCTATTTCGATGATCTAAATGACAGATTGATTGAAGTTTGTCGTACGAATGTAAAGCAGCAGTCAATAACACTAAGCTTCCGTGGCTTTGATTGTGGTATAAATGATATTTAAATCATCAATTAGAAAGGTACTTTGTACCTAAAGTATCATTACAGAACCAAGAGTAAGTTAACTATGAGAGTAAGGAAACTTTAGATGGTACACCATAAGCGGAATGTGAAAAGGTTTGAGTTTGGTGAATGAATTTACTGGCTAAGCATCGAGTGAAGAGCCACTAAAGCGGCCCCCCAAATTAGTCTAGTTTTTTATTATAAAAGGTATAAAAGCAAATACCTACTGTAGTTTTTATACATCAATACGTTGTCTCGATGATAATTGAATATTTAGCTTACAAGATACAAATTTACGATAGATGTCTAGTGTGCAGTGCACGCACGGCTACAATAGGCAACGTTTAAGTAGGACTGTCAACTAGTATTATTAAATTACATTTTTTACATCCAGCAAGACAATATCAGTGTCTAATCAAACTTGCAGTAACTACGTTCAATATGTAGCATTGTATACTGTAGATTTACGAAGTAATAGTTTAATTAATCATTTGGCTTACTTGATGCGTAGGTAGCAAATATAGGCGAGAATCGGGTAGTAAACTTGAATCGTGTAGAAGACTGCATGATCGTCCAACGAGAGAGGTGAATGACTGATCTTCAGCGGAAACTATTTCGCCCAGTACAACGTGATGGTCCAGACTGTGGCGGAAGCTAGGGCTGCTACCTTGATCGTGGATCCGTGAATCTGGTAATCGTATTAGTTTACATTGTCGTGAATCAGTTAAATTACAGAACAGAACCAAAATGATGGTGATTATTACACTACTGAAAGTAATTCGCTTCGATTGATATCTTAACCACATTCGTTCCTCCTTTTTCTTATCTTATATACTGTATATATAAAAGTAATGATAATGCTATTATAGATAGTAATGGAGCTTTCTATTCATTTTCGTGCTGCATTTTAGTAACAGCAGATGAAGATGGCGCAAACGTCAAGATTAGGCTAAGGGGGAAAATATGGTAGGATTTGACTTGACGGTAGAAACTGAAAGTTGTACGGTAAATAAAGTACGTTCAAGTAAGATTTCAATCTTGGGGAGTAATTAAATAGTCAAAAATGTAGAGAATATTCTGTTACTTAGCCAGGCTTGATGATTGTTCTATACTACTCGTAAGTGGAAGTACGGTATGTCTTTACAAGCTGCTGCATGAAATGGCATCCAGTTTACTGCATCACTATAGAACCAGAACAGACCGTCAGTTGGTTACTACGACACACAGACAGACAGACATGGTCTTTCAATCCCATATGTCACTTCGGTCAGACAAATGCTGCTAGGGTTTTTGCCACTGTCGATAGGGCTTCAGCTTGTGACATTGTTTTTGCTAGAAGTGTATTGTGTACTATGTTCATCTATTAAAAAGGATGTCATCGTATACCACAGTACTTTACATTGTGTACTGTAGGGACGTTAGTGTTTAGTACTGTAATTCCTGCAGCACAGTGCTATACTGTACCATACACACTGTTATAGTACTGCGCTATGACCTTAGACTAGAAATCGCGCTTCTGCTTCTAGCTCTGTTTGAACTGTTCATCGCGTGCTAGACGTATCCTCGTGCAAATAGAACATGGCGGCGACTGTAACTCCTTTAGCAGTGGGTGGAGAAAGGACAAGTGGCGCAAATATTCGTTCTCAGAATGGTAATTGCCATAGTTATAGGGAATGATATAAATTGTGTAATTTTTAGATGAATCTACTGAATTACTAGCTAACATGATATAGATATTCATTAACTATAAGTAACGCCGTCAACAGCGATAGAGATACGCGTAGAATCGGAGAGCGGCACTCGTAGATGGACAGTATGTACTCGTCATGACTACAGTTATTAGTGAACATAAATGAAGAGAAATTGATCATGTAGATATTAGTATCTGTCTACTATTTTTTAATATGACAAACAAGCGGTTGGAATCGATTATACTGGCTGTATCGATAGTAATTGAGTACTTGAGTACGGCTCCAGAGAAAACTGAAGCTTGACGCTAACGTACAGTAGATTTGGACTCTGAACAAGTGGATTTTGATGATAGCAGCGTTGGAAATTTGAATGAATCATACAGCATAATGATACGTATAGCCAGTCTTGTAACTACTATTCTACTGCGGGAATGATTATTCCACATGCAGCAATTCTTAAAATCCTAGCTACCTAGATCTGCGATTATGTTTTATGTATGAACATATCGCCGTATATGAGATAGGATCTCGCCATTGCCGTAGTTATTGCAAGTCATTGCCAGCTGTTCGTTACGGCATTTCCTTAGGTATTTGCAATTGGATCAAATACAATTAAACTCATAAAGTATCAAGACTGCTCTACTCGACAAAAACGGTTTATGCGTCTTACCTAATTATGATTAGAAAAATGCTGTAGATATAGACGCTATTCCTAGTTTGTTAATGCTGAAGTGTTGTTGAAGAGTAACGTTCGAAGAAATGTCTAATTGAATCGTTCCATCAAGCACTTCCATCGTATATAGTGCATACAGTATACTGTGTGTGACTACAATACAACCTTCTGACTGTAGTCATTACGTTGAACCGGCATGTTTCTGTATAGGAATTGATTTGAACGTGGAGTATTTCTCGTTGCACCATAAGAGAATAATCTACCTTACGACCTAATACCGTTGCTTTACTTAAAAAGTGCAGTACTATTATTATAAATGAATTGCTGTAATACGCTCTGTAACAAATTTGGAATAGTTAATTATTACAGAATTTCTACTGCCATGTTCTGATTTACTGTGGTTATGGCTGTAGACTGATACAGTGAAAAAGTAGTAAAATTCGTAAAATACTTCTTGGACTGTCTCAAAGTATTGGGAGTAATATTTGGATTGAATACTGTAGCATGTTTTGTGCCAAGGAAAACCTTTCAGTTCTTGTACAGTATATTGGTATAACTTGTTATTTACGCATTGAAGTATACACGTATATCATCATCAATTTTGTTTATACCAACATCATTACCTCAGGTGAGGCAGTCATTACCAATTTCTGTGTGGAAGTATAACGACGCAACTATTGGATTATCCTAAAATGTTTATGCAGAAACAAAATGTTGTATTGACTAATTAGAGTAATTGGAACCCGTATAAAATTTCTAAATAGTAATTATAATTGTCTATTTGATCGTCTTAGTTACTGCTGCGCTTTCGATTGCCAATATTGTCAAGAGTTCATTAGGACCAGTAGGCTTGGACAAGATGCTAGTTGATGAAGTCGGAGATGTAACAATAACTAACGATGGTGCTACCGTATTAAAAATGTTAGAAGTTGAGCATCCAGCGGCAAAGATTCTTGTAGAGCTTGCAGATTTGCAAGATCAAGAAGTTGGAGATGGAACTACATCAGTGGTAATGCTAATAGCATTTTACGTCATAAAGTATTCCATACTAAATCGTGTGATATTTAGTTGGTGTTCTTTATTGTAACTTGAATTCTTTTAGGTAATTGTCGCCGCTGAACTTTTAAAAAATGCTGAACAATTAGTTAAGAACAAGATTCATCCGACTTCTATAATTAGTGGCTATAGGCTTGCTTGCAAGTAAGTATCAGAAACGTATTCGTAATACAATGTTGCTATTGTGCGATTAAAGTTTATTTTTATACTTTCCAGGGAAGCTTGCAAGTATATTAACGAACATCTTAGCGTATCAGTAGAAGAATTAGGAAGTGAATGTCTTATAAACGCCGCTAAAACATCCATGTCATCTAAACTAATTGGAATGTACGGGCAGACATAAATTCATGCTCAGTAAAATCATTTTTTTTTTTAGTTTACAATGTGTACATATAGATATCGTATAGATATATACAGCAGTAAGGAATTGTGTTAGTCACCGATAGGGATTTTGTAAGCTAAAAGTAAATATAATTAGATAAGGTATCGTTGTCTTATACTGTACTGTAAATTAGTCAAGTAAGTTTTGTTCAGTAAGAATTATTTTGAAAGTTATTTTGGTATTATTGATAATAGCAAAGGACGATCGGTATCGTAATCCTCTATAACTTTTGCATGATAGGGATTCGGATTTTTTTTCTAAAATGGTTGTCGATGCTGCTCTAGCTGTTAAGAGGACGAATGCAAAAGGAGAAATCCGATGTCCTATTAAAGCTGTAAATATCCTTAAAGCACATGGACAGAGTTCCCTGGAAAGCGAATTAGTTCGCGGTTATGCCCTCAATTGTACAGTGGCATCTCAAGGTAATTGCGAAATAATGACCCATTAATTAATACTGTACTTGTTTATTAATGAGTATTTCTATTCTATTGGGTAGCTATGACCAAAAAGGTTGTAAAAGCAAAAATAGCTTGCCTGGATTTTAGTTTACAAAAGGTTAAAATGAAATTAGGTGTGCACGTTATTGTAGATGATCCCCAAAAGTTGGACGCTATACGTAAACGGTCCGTGAAATAATACCATTTAATAAGTAGCGTACTGTTAAAACTGCGAAAATTTGTAATTTTTGCAATATTATTGATCTATCATTAATTATCGTAGGGAGTCCGATATCACGAAAGAAAGAATCACTAAGATATTAAAAACTGGAGCAAATGTTGTTCTTTGTACTGGTGGAATTGATGATTTGTGTCTGAAATATTTCGTGGAAGCTAAAGCTATGGCTGTACGACGTGTAACTAAGATTGATATGAAGCGTATAGCAAAAGCAACAGGAGGTATATAACATGATTGGTCGTATTGATAATTCAGAACAGAAAGTAATTTATAGAATAAATTTGAATCATTGTACTGGAAGTTAAAGTGATATAAGCATGTCTTGATTTGTGCAGCAACCATGTTGTTGACGCTCGCTAACCTTGATGGTGAGGAAAGCTTTGAAGCGTCCATGCTTGGTGAAGCTGGTGAAGTTGTCCAAGATAAGATTTGTGATGATGAACTTATTGTTATCAAAGAGTAAGATGAACTTGTATTGAAGTGTAATTGTTATTTATTAATTATTAATGGTTAGTACTAAATATAAATCGATATATCTATTGCATAGGCCAAAGTCTCGTATGGCTGCTTCTATGATCCTTCGAGGAGCGAACGATTTCATGCTAGACGAAATGGACAGGTCGATTCATGATGCTTTGTGTGTCGTTCGGCGCGTAATTGAATCGAATGCTGTAGTTCCTGGTGGTGGGGCTGTTGAGGCGGCTTTATCGATATACTTAGAAAATTTCGCTACTTCACTGGTGAGCGGTTAATGATTCACTTATGACTCTATGATAGTAAAATTAATACCTATTCATTACAATTTATATTGAATAGAGTTCCAGGGAACAACTCGCTATTGCGGAATTTGCTAGATCCCTATTGGTTATACCGAAAACGTTGAGTGTTAACGCGGCTCAAGATGCAACTGAACTTGTAGCAAAGTTAAGAGCATGCCACAGTAGCTCGCAAACGGATTCTAAGCTTGCAAGTCTTAAATGGTATTTTGCATTGTTTACTTATATGACGTTTAAGTTATATTAAGCAATATTTGCTAATTGTAAGTATTTTCTATCCAAAGGATGGGTTTGGATTTGGTTGATGGGATAATTAGAGATAACAAAGGTGCTGGTGTTTTAGAACCAACTATCAGTAAAACTAAGAGTTTAAAGTTTGCCACTGAAGCTGCTATTACTATACTACGAATCGATGATATGATTAAACTTTATCCTGATGAAAAACCAGATGCAGGCCAATCGTATCAAGATGCCGTTGCATCAGGACGTCTTTAAGCGTATCCCTGATTATCGATCATAAAATCTTTGGCGTTGCATCTTAACGTGCTAAATTTATTATGATTTACCTTTTTGATAACCTGTATTGTTCGATAGTGCTGTAATTGAAACTTTCGAGGAGATTGCTGTGGCTAATATTTGGAATCTGTGTTGTTGCGCTGAAGTAAATTCGGCACTATAGTTCTTTTTATCTAATTTTATTATTCCTTTGAAATATGCAATTGATTATTAAGTATTAGCCTTACTAATATAATTGATAATGAATTAATGAAACGATATGGCGATAACTTTATCTTCACGATAGTGATTTTAAAATCGTCATAATTTCTTTTAGTTCTTGACGTTTCATAATAAATCTAATATTGCTAAACGTTTCCCGGCAATGCTTATACTGATTGATTTCAAACAAGATTGAACTAAAAGCCCGATTTTATATAGTATTTAATATTTTTCAAGTTTATGTTTAAGTTTCCATATACATTTGCAATCGTTTACAGTGCAATTATGGCGCTGTTTAGTTAAATCTATTTAGCGATACTAGTCGATCGAAGGATGTCATTCAAGTAGTTCGTGAGCCCTAAACATAAAATTAGATTAGATCTATTCTACAGGTTGTAGTTTTATTCTCTACTACTGGGGAGGTTAAGTTATACGAATCCCGGAACCATGCAAGCTATTGTCGGTGTTATTATGAGTAATACAAGAGTGATATTTTTGGTGTTGCTGTTTCACCTAAGGTTCTACTTTTAAGGAATTCCATTTTTGACTCTTTAGGTGTAGATTAATATGAGAAAATTCAAGGCGGTAACTTGTTCAGTTACAGGGCTCTTTAGTGTATTATCGTTTCTTGAAGTAAATAAAGTCTTAGTTCAAAGTAGCCCATTTTGATTGATTTGGATTATTCAAAATTTAAAGATGACTAAAGCATCGATTGATTGGATTAAAGCATGCTTGTCTATTAATACTCATATGTGCATTTTAGTTCATCCAACATTTTAAGCTGATACCTCGACCTTGGTGACAATATTGCAGCATTCCCTAATAAGCATACGCTCGTATAGGTACAGAAAGGGGAAGAATGCTTGCTAGCAGTCTCCATTGTCTTAGCAATGACAAAAATGAAAATAACCATACTCATCTACAGTAATTATTTAACGTAATGGAGCAATATAATGTGTACACTTGCAAAGTAGACACAAAATATCCTTCTTGACTTTCATTCAATTTTGGATCGTATTAGCAAACTTAACAGCACTGCTCTACAACAACGATCGTTCAGATTGTCTCCCCATCATCGTCGTGGTCAATCGACCGCCTATTGTATGTCGTATACATGCACTACTGCACACTCTACAGTATCAAACAGGTCTGCAAAATAGCGACAGCCACTCAAAGTGTACAGTGCATGGATTTACTATACCAGGACAGTACTACAGTACATAGTACAGTAGCACATAGTGATTTTCACTCCAGTGCCATACAGTGTACAGTACGAGATACTGTAAGACTAATACTTGATACTGTGGCTGCGGCTAGAGCTTCAAAATTCGCTTCCGATCCAACATCCATTTGACATCGAAATCGGAGAAGTGCTGGTATCTTGTAGAGCGATATGAGCTCAAAATCGGTTTTAACATCTCTTCGTAGGTATGATGCTTTTCCAAAGACCTTGGAAGATTTTAGGATAAGGACATTCGGTGGAGCAACCAGTAAGCGTTTCAATATTGTATTTTTAAGCAATAGGAGGTACTTAATACTTAGTGTAGAACAATGGTATTGAGTTCATTTGGATTCTATCGATAGATTCGTACTGTACAGTATAAACAGGAACAGGAGACAAACTTCCACTTTGCTTTTTCTTATAGAAGCATTAATATACTGTAGATTGATACATTTATATCAGTAATAATCATCTCGATACCGTAAAAGAGTAACGGATGAGCTTGAGTTATACAATGGCTCTTCTTCTCTAGTTTATGCAACTATATAAAACTGTGGTTTAACCGCACTGTATTTATTTGGATCATACTAACAATTAGTATTAAGTGGACGAAGTGGTAAATAGCGTTGATGATCGTTCCAGCCCTCTAATTCTTATCCATACATCGCTGTAGATCAGCAGATTTTCAATCTCGATATGGATTAATATACGAGTCAAACATTTTTGCATAGATTTATTCCACAATAGTCAGTTGACATGTGAGCAAAGTCTCGCTTTCTAATCTCGAAATGGTACTGACTAGAGTACTCTTGTCAGCTTACAAGATAATTACAGTACTAGTTATGGCAGAGAGCGAACAGTGATGAAACCTGTCTAGTTTATACTCTCCGCATTTCTGATCGTATAATAATACTACTAATAAGAATCATCTATTATCTTTTTCCCTGATTGACAAACAAGTAAACCCGAATGGAGATATCGATACCAACCCCCATATCTCAAATACGAAAGAGCGTGAAGGCTGTGCTGTACAGTGTACATACAGTATTTACCAGCAGTACTTTACTCACGATTATTCGCTTCCATATACAGTACATTAACTCTCTTTTTAAAATTCAAAGATCGGTATAGCTAAAATCGCGTAAATTAAAATTTTCTGTCATTCTCTGATACTCTAGAACCTTAGAATCCAAATTCTTTGTTCAATCAAGGTCTTGTAAAATATTTATAACTAATCCACCATTGTACAACCTAACCTATACTATTACCTATATTACTACAGTTCATACAATAACCTAATATACCGACTACCTTAAAAATACACTAGACATTACATGCATTCTACACGAAAGCCAGATAGCAAAAACAACTTAGGGATTGCATTAACGCATCTTAGCTTATAGCAATCTGAATTTATATAACTTTATATGATTACCGCTAGTTCCTCTAAGAATGACGACTGATAGTTCTTGAGGAAAAATCTGGAAATTTTAGATAATTATTAAATAAATTTCGACGTCTGATTAATGATGAACATTTATTTAACAGAACATGCTGTACCCTGCAATATCTTTGCGTGATATTGAAGTCTTACTATGTCTATACTGTGCTTAACTGTTATTTTTTCTTCGCAGTTACCATCGTAAGTGCTGTAATTATGCTCTTGCTATTTGTCTCTGAGATGAATTATTACTTATCGGTTGAGGTAAGAAATAGATAGCTATCGTATATAACTTTTTGACCATAAAATACTCGTCCCGTATTGCATTAACAGTACGTATACGAGTAAATCGAGAATGTATTTAGATTCAAAGATTAGCTTTTCAACATGTTTTATTTATAATCCGGTCTTTATTTTAAAATTGATGTATTTACCTAAGTCAGATAGGATATTGTAAATTATCATAAGTCGATCAAATTAATTTTTTTAGACGGTCGCTGTGTTTAATATAGTACACACATTTCACACCAATATAACACCTATATCTATTTTTTATTCTAACACAGATTAATCTCATTTTTCCTTCGTAGGTAACTTCGGAACTCTTTGTAGATACTTCTAGAGGCGAAAAAATAAAGATATATATGAATGTAACCTTTCCGAAAATGGCATGTGCAAGTAAAAACTGTAGATGAAATTTATCTCTATCTAAATCTAAATCTTCGTTTAACATTTCATTATATAGCTAATAGTGAGGTATCTAGTACTCAAGTTTAAGATTGTTTTTACATTTCAAGTACTTAGTGTAGATACAATGGATGTTGCTGGTATGCAACAACTAGATATCAAGCAAAATTTAATGAAACGGCGCATAGATGAGAATGGTAAACCTACAGGAGATGTTATAGTGCAAAGTAAGTAGTTTTTGCTATTGCTACCGCAAATATCATTCTTCTGCACTTGTCTTTATAGTATGTTAACACCAGTTGCTACATTTTGTTTGTTCAGATTGCTTGTTTAACTGCTATATTCGTATTTTATTATTCATTTATTTAAGAAATCAGCAACACAACTACCGACTCTAAGGTTAGCTGGTCAAATAGTGAACGTCAATGATGAGCTCGATATAGCATAGATCTATTTGTCTGAATGACTACCTTTAATCTCCTAGGCTGTTCAAAAGAATAAAACTAAATGTGGATCCTGCTATGGAGCTGAAAATGCTGAGATGAAGTTAGATTATTTCTATACCCGTGCGAAATTTGTAGCATAAGAAATTTTTTGGATTTTGTGTTTACTTGTGTGATCTTTACACGGTATCAGATGTTGCAATTCATGTGAAGATGTCAGGGAAGCTTACCGAAAAAAAGGTTGGGCCTTAACCAGCCCTGAAGGTATAGAGCAGGTTCGTTGTTATCAAATAGGCATTGTTTATTCATACTGTTAATTGTAGGAAATTCGTAAAACATTATAATGATGTGGCATCTTACTTTTAAAGTTTGCAAGCATGACCGTTCTGACTAATATTGTAAATAGAATTTAGAATTTGATACAAATTCTAATGATTGATATAAATTTCTTTGAAGTGTCAAGAAGAAGGATGGGCTCAAATGTTAAAAGAGCAAGAAAAGGAAGGTTGCAATGTATTCGGTTATTTAGAAGTTAATAAGGTAGTTTCAAGTTTGCATTGTAGTGATATAGTAACCTACTAGATATTCCGTGAAATTATGTCTTAGCATTTGAACTATTATTAAGGATTTTTTGTCCAATGAACCAATTTTAGGTTGCTGGTAACTTTCACTTCGCTCCTGGGAAGAGTTTCCAACAGCATCGTGTTCATGGTAACGCTTGACTTCATAGTTTGGCAATTTACACATAGCTTCCATGACAAGTATTGATTTGTAAGATAAACTTTTTCTTTTACTTAATTTAGTACATGATTTGCAGTCATTTGGATCACGCAAGGTAATGTGAAAGTAAATTAGTCTGCCTTTTTTGCTAGTAATGTATTTTTGAGTTCTAATGAATTGCTGATCTTACTCTTATTTGGACCCACTACGTACATAAAACTAGTTTAATACGTCTCATACCATTCACAAATTGTCATTTGGAGAGGAATTTCCTGGAATTATAAATCCATTAGATGGCCATCGAATGTCTTCTGATCAAGGTAAACCATGAAAGTCTTTATTATCGCTAATACTATTTATTAATGAGAATAAATTCTTTAGATTCAGCTATGTACCAATACTTTATTAAAGTCGTTCCGACCGTTTATAAAAAGTTAAAAGGCGAGGTAAAATCTATTCAAACTTATGCTTTCTTAGCTTACGGTTTGATTACTTATTCTGGAAAGAATTTCTTTTAATTAGGAAGTCAAAAGCAACCAGTACTCAGTAACCAAGCATTTGAAGTATATTAAACTTAGTATGGGTGAGCAAGGTCTTCCAGGCGTCTTTATTTCGTATGAACTTTCTCCCATGATAATCCGGTATGCCGAAAGAAGAAAGTAAGTGCGATAAACTTATTTGCTAAGATCAAATTATAGATTGTACGTATTACGGTAGACAGAATTGCTCAACTTGGTATTAATTGTCTAGAGCACATATTATATATTGAATGATTGCTATAGTCAAGCACTAACAGCAGTACTCGTATATTGGATATTGTTCAATACTTGTTTGATTTAGTTATATTTATACTTATGGGGATCCATTACATTGTTTTAGGTCTTTCGCTCATTTTTTAACTGGTGTCTGCGCAATTATCGGTGGTGTATTCACAGGTATTCACTAAGAATCTATAATTGTAATTTTGCTGCTTAATAACTTATAACTCGATTGTATCATGATTTATTATGTAAGTATTAAACGTATAAATTATCGCTTTTTCTTTCAATTACAGTTGCCAGCTTGATTGATGCTATGGTATATCATTCTGCGAAGATGTTAAAGATTGAGTTAGGAAAAGCATCATAGTGACTTGTGGTTTTCATATATCACTCTATGACAATTTTATACTCACACAATAAGCAATCCTTCTCAGGGATGGTGAAGGATACGCACTTCTCGACTTTGTATTCTTAACTGTTATTCATATGTTGTAAATACAGCATAGATAAATAAATTTTTTTAAGTGTTTATTGAGAACGTCACTTCAATATTCGAAGCAGGCATAATCGTCCGAAGTCATTTTTATATTGTGCATGGACATGAATTAGTGTGTGAGTGAACTTTTTCCTGATCTACCGCTTTGGTTTTCGTAATCTGAGCCTTGGTCGTGAAATCTGTACGTCTACTTTCAAATGCCTTAGTCGCTGTAGTATTAATCATGTCGATTTTTTTCTTATTATGTATTATTGATATTTTAAAGATTATTAATAGTTAAATCGTTATTAGTACAGTGGTATGCGGCAGTGACAGGAAGAAAAATAATGTACTGTATATGTTCTATGTTGTCAACATAAGTGAAATGCCACCTTCATCTAGTCCTGTAAAGATCCAGTTTAAAGGAGGAGGTTGTCATTGCCGAATAATGTTACATCATTTTCACATTTGTAATGTAATGTACGATATAGTATGTGCGGAAATAATCCAAATATGCTGGAAAGCTATCGAAGCCTTTAACGATACCATTACTATGTCAGAACGAGATCATCGCATGTGAAGGTTATCATTAATATGGTATACTGCTTTAGCTCAGCGTTATTTAACTTTTAAAATCACTCACTATAAATTATTACGATTTAACGTGGTTTGCCTCTTCTTGTAAGCTTTCCTTGAGCGACCAAAAAAACAGTCTAATTTTACCAGGGGAATGTTGATTATAAAACATTCATTTCAGATACCTAAAGTACACATATTGGATATACTTTGTGAAATGGAAGTAATTAAATCATTCATTCACCCACAGATGCGCGTAAGGATGAATGAACATTTTCATGCTGTACATTGAAATATAATAGTGGAATTATTTATTATCATTCCGGTAAATTCGAAATATCAGATATTTCATAAACAACAGAATTTCTAATCACAGAAAGATAAATAGACACACTTTCGATCGAGAAACAGTGTCACTGGTATAATACATTGTACTGTACTGTACATACGTACGAAGATTACGTCCGTGATTTACTAACAAATGGTACAATTGAGGAAAGAGTAATAGAATAATAAATTTAACTTTAAACAAAGGTCACCGATGCCAATAATACGTGTCTTGCTTTAGGATTAAGTCTGCTCGATAGAGTAGCACAAATCTGCGCAAACAATTAAGCACTTCATACACGAAATTAAAGCAAGATTTATCCGTTCAAGAAATTGACAACAAATACCACTCTATTCGCATCTGAAATAGCATCGGTAAAACAATACTAATATAACGTTAATTTTTACTCGGAGTGAAGATATTTTGCTACGCATGAATAACAAACGGTGCATATAGGAAAATTTCTGCTTTTGATTTTTTCTGAAAGGGATTAAAATGTCTTTCCAAATAAAAGTGAAGTATTCTTGCGACATTGTAATGTCATCATTCGTTTACTGTTAGAAATGAATTCATCGGTATAAACTATACATTTATAGATTACTTATAGATCCTAGAACTCATTTAAAAAAATATATTTTAATATCAAAATTGCTGTATTCAAGTATTGGCGGAGATAAGAAATTAAGAACAGTTTGGTAATGGCAAGTAGGTATACTTTACAACAGTCGTTTCTCGTACCCATAATTTCATACTAAGTGGAGAAATGTAGGAATGCTATGGCCACTTTCAAGTGTTTACGCTTAACATGCTTTCCTAATTGAAAAAAAGACATTTATCCTATTTCATCTCCTTCTGAGTGCGAGAGGTAGAGTATCCATCAACTGCAGCTGTAGTATACGTATCTCGTACATCATTTGCATCGGTCACTGCTGCATCGCTTCTTGGTATTGGGAAGTCAACGATTCAACGGGTATATCCATGAGATCAGAAACAAGCCGGAGAATTTCCATTTTGTCTACTTCTACTCGCGATCGCTGACCCCAGGAGTATTCGATGATAAATTCACCATTGACAAGTTCTTTAGTACGATGTAAATACATGGTTTTTACAAACTGATCAATCTTTTTGGAGATGTCACCAAATACATAATGAGGTTTACGTTTATCAAATTCAAGGAGGGCTTGCAGCTTATCTACTAAATCGGTTTCTTTCATCGTGCCTCCTATCATAAAGATGATGGCTAATATGATTGTCAACAGTCCATATTCTTCAATATGATCGGTGCTATTAATGATATTTTGGTTTTCCGTTGGCAAAGTGTTACGCAGAAAATAGCGATTTTCGGCAGAAGTTTTGGTTTTTTCCTTGATGGATTCGTCGCCTTGATCACGAGATATAGCCACTACTTCTACACCAAAAACTTTCAACAGTTCGTCTTTCGCTAACGTCATGACTTTATCGAAATATTTTTTATAATCGAAAAGCACATCCTTTAAAATATCTGATCTTTTAATTGGAGTTCGATTACACTGTTTAAATAGAAAGTAGCGAACTAGCTCCGTGGATAATGTTGACAAGTCAGCATTTGAATTTTGTGATTGGATTGCCATACCTTGGCTTGAAGTCGGGGTATTGGAGTCATCGACATCCATTGGTTCATCAGCCATTTCGATCAGGAATGTTCGATTATCGTGTCGTGTACTTGTATATTTACAAAGGCGTATGGGATTGCCAATTCCACAGTAGCTTTACTTCAGTTAAGAGGATATCTTCCAATACAGTAATCAATGATGGAGATGTCAGTTTAAAACTAGATGACCTAGACTACAGGTAAGCAACTGGAAAGATGGCGGTATACCTGGATTTCGCGTATTAATGTCTGTTTGCTTTCGTTTCAGCCGTAGCACAGGTTGGTTGGCGCCTTGGCGGGCAGGTGCGGCAAAGTACAGTGTACTGTACTGTAGAGTCTATAATGTACTGTAGACTACTGTACTGTACTGTACTGTAATCACTATACCAGTACGTACAGACGTACAGTACAGTATAGACATGATATTTAGCAGCATTCGGCTGGTTAAAAGATACGGCAAAGTACAGTACAGTACAGTACAGTATAGTACAGTACTGTAGAGTCTACAGTACAATGTAGACTACAGTACTGTACAACTGTAATTAGGACTGACTGTAATCACCAATACCTTACGTACAGACGTACAGACGTGACATTCAGCAGCAGTACTGTACACTGTACAGTACTGTATACTGTAGAGTTTACTGTACAATGTACTGTAGACTACTATACTGTACTGTACTGTAATTACCATACCTGTACGTACAGACGTGCAGACGTGACATTCAGCAGCATTCATCGGCTGGTTAAAAGATAAACAAACACACTTAATATTGAAGTTTCTCCGTTTGATTACGGTTCTTCTAGGGACTTTGAAGACTACAATTAGTCATACAAGTCTCTGGTTCTACCTAGTTCTACCATACTATGGACTACTAAAACAAGATCTTTTTCTGGTAGTCCATGATCGTATGCACTCATGGCTCACTGTACTTTATATTGTGCAGTTTAGTAAATAAACAAAAATGCGCTTGTGTGCTACTTGAAATTCAATTCAATTCTTTTATCCCAACGTAGTTGCAGTGATCGCTGATAGACGATAGTGGTCTCTTATCCACATGAATCTACTGGATATTGGTGCAGCAATAATAATAATTCTAATTTAGGAGTAGAATCAAATTCATGATTTTACTGTACTGTGCCATTGTGTCATGGACTACGAGAAGAAAACTAGGTTGTTTTCATGTAGTCCATGGTGCCATGCCTAATGATGCATGGCACTCCGTTGTACAATATTAAGATCTTTTCCTCATCCTGTGTCTGTACAGTACTGCCTAAAGTAGAAAACCAACTCGCCATGATCATTGCGAGTACTAACTACAGTATAACTGGATCACCAAGGATTTTTGTCATGCTGTACAGTGTACAGTACTCAAGTCTGTGATCTTAACTCTTGAGATCGGAGATTTGAATACAGCATGACTCTGATTGTTAGCTCCCCCCCCCCCCCCCCCCCAAAAAAAAAATGAATGTAGCTCTACTGCAGTCTAGTTTTTCGGTCGCAATCAGCCGTTTTCTTCTCCAGGAAATCGTTACGATATGAATCTGAGGGTTGTTCCAGTTGTGACATTGCATAGAGGTTAAAGAAAGTTTTTCCGACCGGATCTGATCCATTGTTTTTACCTCGATTGGTTACATTGTAGCAACATGGTAGGAAAATGGCGTAAACCAGACAGCTGACAACTGCCAAAGCGCTTATCGAGTTGTGCCAAGACTCAACACAACAATTAGCTAGACACGATGAGCAAACATACAGTACAGTACAACAAACTGCACCCCGGAGTGAAAGCCTTTTGCTGTTACTGACTGCGACACCCCCGGTCCCCGGTAGACACTGGTACATTACTACACACTTTCGACCACCGTGTCAAGTGGCCATGGTCTACACAGGCTATAGACGGCATACAAAACAATACTGGGTTAACCCCCCCCCCAAATACATTACCCTACGAAAGCCTTTTGCTCTACTGACTACGACACCCCCCGGTAGACACTGGTACATTACTACACTCCAAGGTCGGACTGCGTTTTGACCACCGTGTCAAGTGGCCATGGTCCACACAGGCTATAGATGGCATACAAAACAATACTGGATTAACCCCCCCCCCCAAATACATTACCCTACCAAAGCCTTTTGCTCTACTGACTACGACACCCCCCGGTAGACACTGGTACATTACTACACTCCAAGGTTGGACTGCGTTTTGACCACCGTGTCAAGTGGCCATGGTCCACACAGGCTATAGATGGCATACAAAACAATACTGGATTAACCCCCCCCCCCCAAATATATGACCGTCCATTACCGTATTACTGTATCGCAGTGAAAATCAAAAATCACCAAGAATTACGGACGTAGTTTACTCCAGCTGGCATTGTCGACGATAGTGTCCATAGCAATCGTTTGGAGGATTAATCAACAAATTTAGAAAGTATCGTGTTGTTGTTGTTCTTGCTGGTGGAAAATCACTTAAACAAACTTTTAAGTGTCATTTCTCATTGCAATATTGGTTGATTTGCAAAGCTTGATTCATTGAGCTAAGAGAGAATGGTTGATCGAGCAATCATTCATAAATTCATTGATGATGTCCGACGCGATTTAGACAAGACGACCGTTTCCGACTTCGATTTCGATAGCAAGTTGCCTGGTTATCGCTATGTGGTTGGAGGAATTGAGGAGGTCAGTCCATCACGATCTATTTCTTGTTGTTGATTTCTTCTATTGTACACGTAGTTAAGCCATGGCTACCCATGCACTTTGCTGATGATGCTTGTCACAAAGAGAGATCAATGTCCTAGGCAAGAGTAGGTTGGGTATACAGTAGATGCGATAGTAGACAATATCATCCATACTACCGTATACTATGGGCAAATGTTGTGTCCAGTGGTAAGCGATAAAGCACTTTCTTCACTATATATCGTTGTGGAGGGTATCCAATCCTGGCTACAGCTACTTGTTACGAGCCTTAACCCAACCGTATATCCATATTAGCCAGTAGACAGTCAATGCAAGAGGAGGAAAGTGTCACAATTCAACATTGCAAATCAATCTATTCTCATCCGATCGTCATCATTGACTGACTGTATTCATACGTTCCTCGTCATGACAGTCAATGGCCAAATTTCCAAATGCAGATCTCAACTTACCATGTTGCGCATCCGCTTTCTGTATGATAATTCTGCTGATACTCCAGCGGCTATGTTATCGATAGTAAATAGATACTCGATTGGTTCATGAGACCATTTGCTGGACTACAACATTTTTTAAAGTATTCATTCTATGCATCAAAGTCGATGTTGATGAAACACTAATCCATTCTCAGTCCAACGTATTAAAATGCGATTAAACAAATGGAATACGTTATTAACCGAATACTACATGATCTGTTTTTGAAACAATTGATATCATATCTTCTAGTAAATGCTTGCTCCTGTATACTCGTTAATTGACGGTTTGATCAAGCATACCTTTGCTGATTCTCGCCTATAGTACTAATTCAAAAATTGGCATAGAGTGTAAACGCTGAGATTTTCGTAATAGACTCGTTTACACTATTTTGTTACATTTAATCCTTTCCCTATTGTTTGTCGCTATATTGTATACGCATGGACTGTACACATACACAGATAGACTATAGATATAGATCATAGCCATGTCAAAAGGTGCACAATAAGCTTTACTTCGCCTCTTTTTTTTTTGCTGGGGTGTTTCTTCTAACTAAGCAGTTGATTAAACCTTATCATTCCAGAGTTTGGAACTTGATCAAATTAACTTGCAAAAACTAAAAAAGTATTGCAAAAGTCTGGTGTCGAATATAACAGGTAATGAATAAATTGAAATCATTTTAACCAAATAAGTATGCATTCATATTGATAGAATCAATACTAGAGTCAAATTGTGCAGGCCATCCAATTTTGAATACATATGTACTAGGTCATGCAATTTCAAGCTAGATTCTCTTACGTTGCAATAGGTTGAATAGAGTACAGTAAAGTATTAATACTTATGTAAATAAGCGATGGAAAGAGCTTTTTCTTATATCATACGTTATTGATAGATTTTTTCTTGCCTGTCTTATTTGCATACTTAGATTATTCAGCAGGACAATTACAGCTTGCCGATTATCTGGATAAACTAGGATCGCAGACTATATCGAAAGAAGCTGAAATGGGTTCGTATTGATAGCAAAACAACGTAACAAATTTGAACATAGGTTATTCAGTAGTGACAGTGAATAGGCTACTAATTACGTGATATGACAACACGATTATTTTACACGGTATAGTAATACAGTAAGTTTTCCTTGCAGTATTATGAAAGGTGGTAGTTTGTTAATTTGATAAAGACAATATTAGGATTTCTTTTTCCTCCTTGCAGAAAACAAACTGCTCGATATAAAAATTCGATAAAAAAGCAGCCGTTTGCATTGTGTTTTGTTACTCATTGTTCTATATTGATTAAAGCCTTTCACAATAGCCAATATTTTGCAACGTCTATTAACTTTGTCGATTTTATTGCAAAGTAAATGATTTATCCACAACTGATCATCATATATGCGATTGTAACTTAAGTACTTATACTCATATATCATATTTATACAACATTGCGCCGTGAATACGAGTAAACTGTTATCGTTACTTATACCCAGCACTTATACCCGTTACTAATACCAGTTACTTATATCCAGCAGTTACCATGATCATCAAAAGATATCGCTAATAACAGATTGCACTATAGTACTATTTAGTCATCCCCATTGAACGCATAAGGGAAAAATATACTTTTAAAATATTTAAAATCGCTTGATAGCAATTCAATATGCTTGTACGTTCAAATTCGTGACTATAAAGAACATATGAGAGCAATCCCATGTGCACAATGCAGTCATTTACATCTCCTTAAGATGTTATGGAACAATTTACTTTTATATGAATATCTACGCATAATAGTAGTACATGCAAATGAATAGTATTGCATTTGTATTTACAGTATCTTTTGTTAAACTGTAACAATTGATATTAGCATTATTACGCTCTATTTATTAAGGCTTTTTTAGAGCTGACTAACCGACAAAACCTTAAAATATTTACGTAATTAGTGTCAGTCATTTATATATATATATATATCACTTCAATATTCCTGAGCCTGTTATAAAACAGAAGAAATCTATTGTTAAGTTAATAAATACCCTAACACAATATCTTTCCATTGTTATAATGCCTTCCGGTTTTCTATGCAGGTGCTGCCTTTATCAATTTTGCAAAACTTCAAAAGGTTAGATTAATATTTCGCTTATGCATTACTTAATGAATGGAAACGATGCAAATTAAAATATAAAACATTTCGACTTATATACGTGCACCTAGAAACATAATTCATTCTAATCTTTAGCTAGAGAACCATACTTTGTCAATATAAGGTACATGTACTGATCCAAAAATTCACAGTGCTGTTAAAATATTCTAATAGATTTTGAATTGTTCCGTACACTTACATTTTCAACTCTATTACCGTGTACTTCAGTCACTCATTTAGATGAAGAGTATTTAACGCATTTGAAGATCGTATCGCACGGTCATTTACCTTTTTTCACTATTCGACATTTGAGCTGATCTTAAAGATCAGGGATGTCATCAATCGCAGTGATATTAATATCTATAACAGAATATTTCCATACGGCAATTGAAGTTAGATTTGAGTACATTTTAATAATGTTACCTCGCAAAATGAGCTTTTTTGTGAGTGTAAGCCTCACGTTCTTTCAAGCTAGTTGTATCAGTAAAAAAGTAGTTAATTATTAATGTTACACAGATATCTGAAATTTTCCGAGTTAATCAAGTCATCAACTTACTTATCTCATGATTGCGCACCATAGCTTCGGGCTTACGGCGAGTTCTCTTTCTTGCTTTTTTTAGGAGCTAGCAGCTTTATCGAAACGTCTAGTAAGTTATTAATGGTGATAATTGGAAAAGATTGATTGCTGAAGTAATTGAGGTGTAAAGCGTACTACAGATTTTCCTACTATTCTTATATTCCCTTCCACCTTCAGTAGTTAAGTTAGTGGGTGCAGTGTTGATAGCGATATCGATATCGATTATTACTGAAGTACTGTGGCACGTATTATCCTATGCCGTGCGATATAACTTAATGCATTTTAGATAATAATCAGCAATGTGGTAGTAACAATGCGTTAAAATCGTTATATTACTAATATTCAAGATTATGCATGATTTTATCTTGTCTATAGTCAACAGCTCATATTATAAATAATTAATAAACGAGCTGTAAATTTGCCTTTAGCTCTTCAATTTTACTACGTATGGTACAATAGCCTGCAATCTGTGTTACATGATTTTTATTATTTTTATCTAAGTAACACGTCAAGGTTTTCAAGCCAATTAAAAAAATCACTTTATTAGGTCCATAGTCACTCCAATTTAGCCTCATTGCAAAATGATGGTCACGCCAAAAGTGGCGGAAAGAACTCTAAGTTGGTACGCACGGTATAGTATGAATTAAATGTAAGACATTAATAAATCATTAAAGATGAGAATGTTCTTTGTGTAAAAGGAATTGAAAAAGGCCGTAGAAGCCATCGAGAAGTTGATTAAGGATTACGATTCAAAAAGGTAGATGGTGCATGATTAAAAACAATATCTAAAGCAGTAATTTATTAACCATAGTTTGCAAAACGTCTTCGTTTCTATCTGGAATATCTTATTGCAACAAAATGCCATTATATTATCACTGTATGCATATAGTGGATGATCTATTTAGTAAAAGTTATATATTTACTGCTTAGTTAATAACACTGTAACTGTTGTGATACAGTATTACAACCCTATAACTTCACGGAAAATAACAATTAATAATGACGCTATTAGATATTAGACTATTGCATAGTATAGTTTGCCATGGTACATTAAGATCGTTTAACTGCATAGAATGATACCACTTATAGATTAAAGAAATATACCAGAATGTTAGCTTTATGATAATACGCTTTATTTGTTAAGTGACGCTTACTGGACAATGTAGGGTAAATATATTCCCTATTATTTAGCTAATATTTCATCATTTGATACTTTCCTCGGTATTTTAGAAATGAAAGACGAAAACTCGATAGTGATCGCCAGCACGAGGTAGGCGTTTCGATGCAAAGAATGAATCATACTGCGAAGCATTCAAATTTGTTTTCTGTTCAATATCATCATAAATTGACTTGTCTTAGTTAAATTATAACATACTTTGTAGCATCATGATATAATTGTGATGTATGCTGTAATAACGAAATATGCAATGCTACAAAACTTTTTTTAATTTTTACACCTGGTGTAGTCCGCTGAATCTGATTCTGACTCAAAGCGTCACCTGCAAATGCAACTTTGCGACGTAAGTTGAGACTTTGGTAATTTTATCTATTAATATTTTAATGTTGTATTACAAAAATCCTAACTTAAGTTTTATTAATCTAAGTACAAATTTATTTCCCTATCTAGTATTTCATAAAAGTGAACGATGCAAAATTGAAACAAAGGATAGAATTTGTCCAACGTTTAGTTGACTATTACCACTCTCAAGTTAGGTTAGATTTTCTTCGAAAATTTTATTAAATCTATTTAAAACTATTTTTACTGTACGACTACTACAAATATGCACTTTAGTAGATAGCTATATACAGTTTCCACTATCGATCAGTAAACAACAAAGCAGCAAAATCAGCAATTGAATTATTTCTTCCTTTAATCTAGCTATTTTCAGGAAGGGTTTGCAATGTTAGAAGGCTTTAAACCCTATATTCAAGAATTAACTAAAGAATTAGCTACGGTAAATATCTGGTATACTATTGATTCCATAATTCTTGCTATATTGCATATTGAACGTCATTAATTCAGCAACAAAATTGTACTGATAAGTATATTACATAACTTCTCTGTTTTCAATTATTTCATTATGCACCTATTCCGGCAAAGTTATCATAATTTAACATCGTAGAAATACCCTTACTATAAATTATTATTTTACACTAGTATCTACATTGAGTAAATATAGCGTTTATTTTTTTATAGGTAAAAGGCAAACAAGACGAAATTAGATCGCATTTAACCGGTCTAAATGCTACGTTGAAACAATCGAAGACATGTTCGGAGCAGGTTTACACTTAAAAAATAAATTTAAAGCTAGATAGAGAAATAACTTAATCAGATTACTCCAGATCTAGATCGTATCTGTGTACTTTTTAGTTCTAAAACGAACTTTTTTTAAATGACGTAGAGCAATACGAATGTATCGGGATATAGTTTACATGGCTATCGGGGAGACAAAACATTTGGCTACGAAAAATCTGGGTATCTTTACAAAAAAAGCGAGAAAGGGTAAATTCGGTGTAAACGATCTCAGATTTCAGCTCAACGTAAGAATCACTGTAAAAATTGATATTTTAGGATAAGAAAAACTTGGCATAAACGATACTGTGCCATAAAAAACGGATATATGACTATATCAACAGCAGCGGTTGGAAAAATTTTTAGTTATTACAAAAACATTTTTCTAGCAAATCATACACAGTAATAGTCGATCGATTTTATTTTCTTAGACTAGTCCTCCAAAGACAACATTAAATTTACTCACGTGTCAAGCAAAGGTAAATGAGAGAATCACCACTCTTAACAAGCTTATTGGTGATTTCTTGTATCAACGTAAAAAATTCATTTTATGATCACTTTATTTACCAGGATTGCAGAGATCAAGATGCTAAGAAATGGAATTTCATGATATTTTCTAGTATGTAACATCTAGTAAATATACTTTGCATGTTCCTTTTTAAGCTTCATGCAGATTGTATACAATAAATCTAATTTTTTAAAATATGAAACGCAGGTAGTGGTACTATAACCTTCCAAGCTGAAGATGAATCAGAGTTAAATCAGTAGGTTATTAATAATTAATCATTCTGTCCTTTCGATTTCTGAGTATTGCTTATGAATGAATGCAGATGGATATCGGTAGTAGCTAACAGCAGAGAACAGGCACTAAATCAAGCTTTTGATAAGACCTATAATTCCGTAAGTGTAGTAATTAAGTATTATATCGTTGAAAATCGATTAGATTTACAATTTAACCACTGTTAAATCGATATCGTTGGTTGAAATTTCAGGAGACGATTATTGATAAAAGAAGTTCTAACGCCGTTAAAGAGGTAATTAAGATGGGAGAGTAAAGTTGATGTTGTAACTGCAGCTAATAGTTTATTTATCATTGATTGATAGCTTACAGACAGTATCTTATTTGATATCAAATTACGGAAGGGAAATAATCTATGTTGTGATTGTAATAGTAAAGGTAAGTTATAAGAATCTTAACAATCTTTGTATTGTGATACAGTATTAGTAATGGAAATATTAATGAATGTAGAAATAATATCCTTTACTATCGTAAATTCGAATAACAAAATGTACGTAAATTAATAACAGATCCGACTTGGCTTTCCACTAATCTTGGAATTCTATTATGCATCGAATGCTCTGGAATACATCGACAATTAGGCGTTCAGTACTCACGGATAAGATCTTTAACTCTTGACAATATTGTAACATCAGAATTACTGGTAGAGTTGAAATAATAATTTAACAGCTATGCTTTTATCTGTATTTGCTACATGTTCGTAATTGATAACTGTGGACATTAACCTGAAGGAAATTATATAATTACAGTTGGCAAGGACTATAGGAAACTACAGTTTTAATGAAGTTTTTGAAGCGTCCCTATCGCCCGAAGATAAATTGCAGTCGCCTAGCCAAATGTAAGATTTTATGCATATAATAAAACCGCTCGATTTTCAATATTGCCAATCTTCGCAATTTGACAACATTAGGGATGAAAGACAAAAATTCATAGAAGCAAAGTACATTGCCAAAAGGTTTATCTTACGAAAATATACTTCCGAAGAATATCTAATTAAAGTATGAGCAAAACAAACAAATCAATTTCATGTTTTGTAAATGAGTAGTTATGGAGTATTTCAACAGGCCATTCTACATAAAACCTGATAGGGAATGGAATCTGCAATCGAGATGTCTAATATTGAAGGACTTTTGCAAACGTTTGTTGAAGATGCCAATTTTACTGGCCCGCTACCAAATTACGTGAGTACTCCTTATTCTATACCATGGGTATAGTCATAAGTATAGTTACACTATACATGGCATCATCATATCTGTGAATCTGTGATATTGTTGAGTTCATATAAACAGAATAAGTCCATGGCATTTATCTTATATTTAACTATAGAATGATGGAAGAAATGCGTTACATCACGCAATTAACCGGGATTGTTCGTTATCGCTACACATAATTGACTTTCTTGCCAAAAATAGGTACTGATATGGTATTTTATTTATACTATCAATTTTATAGTTTAAGCGATTGTCTTATATATTCTTTTTCCTGTTATCTTAATAGTAAAGATATTAGTTACCAAATGATGAATGGCGATACGGCACTTCATATTGCTGCAAGAAGTGATCAATCAGAATGCATTAAGTTACTAGCTAAAGGTGGAATAAATCCTAACATTACAAATAACAAAAAAGAAACTGCTCTTGATTTGGCTAAATCGAGATCGTGTAATAAATGTGTTGATTTGGTACGGTAAACATGTTCTCTCTTTTCCAGTATTATTTTAGAATCGTATTAAGATTTAATTTCATAATTTTAAATCTTTAATGTATTGCAATCAATAGTTAGAAAGTATAATGAACAACCAATTAAGCTCTTGCGATCAAATTCATGTAGAAGATTGGGGCATAATGGCTGTAAGTTTGCTTGTTTACTTTCAAGATCGTTGTTCGTTTTTGCTTCTACAACAATTGAGCGTGTTTTTAGGGCGAGGAATCGATATATGTTCATTTACCAGCCCAGGAAGATTTTAGTGACGACGAGTTAGATGACGCCCGATACTTAGAAACGAAGGTATTTCTTATTGCTTCCCTAATATTATAATCTATAGTTCACCACTGAGTATTGCTTGACTATATCATTCGTTCGCGAATAGTATTGATAGTGCTTTGAGTTATTCACGTTACTATGTATTGTCATCTTGTTATTAATGCTTTCTTGTAATGCATAGCAAAAATCGGAATGCATCGCACCGAAAGATATCAGTCTTGATTTATCATATCGTTATCGTTCTGGATCTCATCGAAGTGATCATAGCGGTCGAGTAGATCATCGAAGATCCTTAAGCTTTGATGAAAGTCTAGATAAGAAACACACCGCAGTTAACAGATATACTAATTCGATAGTGGACAATAATAAGAGATCTTCTTACTATGACGGTATCCTCTCAGATAGGTAGTTAAATGGATGCTTATTTTTACTAAATTGAGTTTTACGTTTAGAAGGCAGAATTTATAATATTTAAAGCAGATAAAATTTTACTTATTTTTGTATTAGTTCCCGGATGTCGAACATAAGAAGTCATAGTAATCCTTATCATAACTCAGCCAACCGTCAATGTAAGTTAATTATAGATCTTTACGTGCTTATATTTCAAGATCAAAGTCGTTTCAGGATTAGACTTAAATACCTAAATATGCTTGTGTACATATTTTAGCATTATATTTCATGAAACCCGCTGGTGATAATATCTACGAAAATGAAACAAGCAGCAACACCTTGCCAAACTTAGCTTCGCAGAGTGGCGAAAAGTATAGTAATCCTTCTGATCTTTTACCTGGTACTTTAGCTGTGAGTAATAATAAACAATTAGCTTATGTGTTAGAAAAAATTTTTAAATATCATTCTGAGACAGTAACTTGACAAGAATTGTCAATTGAGATTTATAAAGAAATCTTGTATTATGCAACTAAGTTGAGTTCATAATATATTGCATTTATAGAGAAAAGGAAGGCAAATTCGTGTTAAGGCACTTTATGATTGTGAAGCTGACAATGAAGATGAACTGTCATTTCAAGAGAATGAGATTATTATCGTAACTAGTGATTCAGATCCGGATTGGTGGGTAAGGACGCTAGTACTACTGTAAAAGCTTGAAATGTGGTAAATTTACTTACTGTGCGATTTATCATGCTAATTCTCTGCTTTTTATTTCATGCATAATAAGTGTGGCTACATTGAAGATGATTGTACTAGGATAGGAATGTTTCCAGTTGTATTTGTTGAAAAGCTGCAATCAATTTAGAGGATCGATCCTGACTAAGTTTATTCGGATACAGTAACCATGATACTTCTGCTTACAATTGCTTTTGATTTTTATCCTGTATTCGGCCTATCTTATCATTTATTTCTTAATTCGACCTTGAATATTTCCTTTTAAATGTTCTAGTTTGCATTAATGAGCATTTCGCAATTTACAATATATATCATTGTTAATGAAGTTAAAATGATTAATTTGCTTTTGGATGCTAGAGATCTGAAATGAAAGTAATACAGTCTTAATTGTATTACGGCATTTATAGATTTGCATCGTGTATATTACGACAATAATTACGAGTATACTTGGTAAAAGATGACGTTTTTACCGCATACATGTACTGCAATTGCTCAAATTATGCAGTTTTAACAACATCCCTTCCTGTTATGCAAAGATAGGTTGGATTTGAAATTACTTCAGTGAATATAGTAAATCCTATGATCTTTAAATTTTATGGTACAGTATTGGTATTAAAGTTTTAATGCACATGATTTTGTTTGCAAATTACGTTTAAAAGAGGAAATTCTCTTTAAGAGTGTTAATAATATATTGTATAAAATTTGTCTATCATTTTATCATCTATTTAATTGTTCCATTGACTTATATGCCAAATAAGTAGTTACGAATTGTATGATTTTAAACGTTACAAGTTTAATTCACCTCTGAATTTTTTTTGTAAATCCTGCATACTACTATTATATACATATATATATATATATATATATAATCAATTTATTCAATTCCAGCTTAACCATGTCTGAGTCTCTATGATAATATTATTATAATATCATGTGAAAATATTATTTTGAACGATATCTAAGTCTCCTTTTTAAACTAAAAGTTCGCAACTTCTTGCTGTTTCAAATAAACACTTTGAAATTGTTTTTTGACCTATCTGTTATCTAATATATGAAATTCCCTGATTGAGAGCATGCTTAAAATTTGTACGGCAATAAATTGTAGGCCTTGAATTACTGGTGGTTGCTCCTAACTTTTACCTTGTACCTGCAAATTAGTATCCGACTATTGGATTTGCAGTAAGAGTATAATTAAAACTAGAAATATACTCTTGAGTGTGGCATACATAATCTAGAATACATTTTTTGCGTTATACGATAAGCTACTTATAAAGGAGCACCAGTATTTGACTCGGCAATGATCGGTAACATTTTAAAAGTATTTGGATACAGTTATGCCATAGTACAGTACAGTAAAGAAATCTGTTTAACACTTCAGCTTCATTATCTAATCAATTAATGATAAGGCACGCTATATTTACTTGTATATGCAATACTACATTGTCAAATTTTTATTTCTTTAGAGCAGATATTTAGCACGCGTCATTCTTGATTTATCTCTTACTAAAAATCGTATCAAGTACAATTTTTACAATTTTACATGTAGTAGCTGCAGACATTAAATAAGCAAAGTTAACAAAAGTGAAAATAAAAAAAAGTACGCTTATCCATAATTGAAAGAGGATAATGCTATCATACTATATTTTGGATGTATGATAGTAAATCTCCCGTGTAGCATATAAGATAATATATCAAAACACGAATGAAAAATACCATCACATACTACTGTTACATCACAGCTGCCAACTCAGATTATCCTAAACGGAGTATAAATCAAATTCTATCCAATAAACGATACTGTACTAAGTGGACAAATAAGCAACTTATACATCTTATACGTAGGAAAATTCAATCAGCACTCTCTCTCTATATATACATCTATTGAGAATATGAGTTATCATTTAAGAATGTAGATGTTGTCATCTATTTAATGACTCTTGAATCAAGTAATAAAGATGCAAAGCTCAATACTGAATACAGTATACAAGTAAAATACACATTTGTTAATGTTTTTGATATTATCCAAAAAACTATAAATTAGTATCAAAACTGTAAGACTTGTCTACAGATTTTTTGAAAGAGAAGTCGAATCTGATATGTGAACTACAATATAAGAAATTGCAAAAATTAATCAAGATTTCTATATATAATATAATCTGCAACAGCTATATGACTATGAAAAATAGCAAGCATGGAACTTCGAGGAAAAAATTAGAATAACCGTATAGATCGTGTTTGCAACATCCTAGAGAGTTCTAACTATTTAGTTACAGGCACGACAAAATCTATGGATGATACAAAGTATTATCATCGTCACTCATTAATGAATCAGGAACTGTTTGATCAGATCCTTTCCTGTCAATGAGATTTATGGGTGTGTAAAATGTAAAGCTCTTAGCATACAACCATGGATGTTGTAAGATAGCTTCTGCTGTTAATCGTTGCTCAGGCTGGAGCCGTAGCAAAGCTTTAATCAAACATTTCGATTTCGCGGAGATAGTATCTGGTAAATCATAAGTGCAGTTACGAATTTTTTCAAATAGCTTATTCGGATCGGTATCTTGGAAGGGATATTTACCAACAACCATTGTGTAAAACATGACGCCTAAACTCCAAATATCAGCACTTTTACTAGAATAATAGCCTCCAGGTTGCAGCATTTCCGGTGCGACATAAGCTGGGCATCGATGTTTGATTGATGGCTTATCGTTTGGGTCAACAAGTATACAACCATCTTCTAAACCATCGATGACGATAGTATCCCTATGTTAAGAAAGATTAACGGAAGTGTTCAATATATACTTAATTACACAATATTATTGTTAATTATGTGATTATCTACAATACGAGTTAAGTCGTACGGATTAAATGATTGAACGTATATACATCGATTTTATCATTCATACTTGAAATTAAATGTATGTATAGAAGTATAAATTATTACGGGAAAAAATTGTGTACTCAAGCTATTACAAAGCAGAACGAAATTAATACAAGAATTAATTATTGCACGTAGCTGTTCCAATTCACGAAGACTTTACAATTACATTGGCACACTGAAGGTATAGTATAAATTTTTAAATTGATCACCATAATGGATACATCCTTCGGACAATCAATGAGAAAATATGTACTGTACAAATTCAGAGATATAACATAAAGATAGAGCCATTGGATTCACACCCGATGATAATCACAATAACTACGACATACGGACATTAAAGTAAATATCACCGACAGTCATCTTTGATCCATTCAGCTAACTCTCCATAAAATTTGAATTATTATTCTATAAAAATTTTCAAATAACTGAACTAATAAAGTCCTACATGAAACAAATTGTTATAAAATAGCATTGATTAGGTAGCTACAGTATGTTATACGTATGTCTACTGGTCTAAATACACTACTATCTCATGTCAAATTATATAAGGGGCAATCTGGCGTTTTGATTATCATTACTGTTTGGAATCTTGTATTCGAAATCATGATTACTGTACCAATGTGATGTGTACCAGTAAAAGAGATGAATAATGGTATTACAGAGCAAGTGTATGTGTCTTAATCTAATGGTCTGTACGCTTAGTATACAGTATACTGCATTGTTATTTTTTAGTTCATTTAATTTAGTCGTGATTATACTTGCAGTCGTGTTCAAAAAGTTAGTTGCTAACCATTTACAGTATGCGTCACATTGTAAATACCTATTAGTATCCATAAAAAGGAATTTTCGTAGCTTTAAATCGTTCAATATAATGCCATGTTTATGGCAATGAGCAACAACTTGAACAATTTGACGAAAGATAGAAAGGCAATCCTCTTCGTTAATACAACCATTTTTGCGAATATAGGAATAAAGATCGTCGCAATGGCGATCATAAAAGAGATAAGCGTATCTTCTACCAAGTACAACTTGTACAATGCGATTGATACTCGGATGAGCAGGTAACTGATCAAGGAGTATCATGTACTGATGAAATTGTTCAATCGATAATATTTTACAATTATATTCCACACCAAGATGGGCATCGATAGCACGAATAGAAGTATCAGTATCGCCGCCATTATGACGAGAGTTTGAACGATTTGGAAAGAGTAAGTATTGACCAACCTTGAAAATATTGTCCGTCATATCGGCAACTCCATAAGTTTGATTTTCGTCCATAATACACGTCTTAATATTTTATACTGTATTAATAACATATATTTTTTTTAATCTCTTTCTTGATAAAGCCTATCTATGTAGATATTTACAGTAATCTCGATATCTTGTTTGTTAAATATGAAACAAATGCTGAATATTTTAAAATGATTAAATGGGATTGCTAACAAACAGGATGGTTGAAGTGGGCTGTTTGATGAGCGTCGAGCGTCAAATGATAGCCGTCAGACTTTACACTTACTATTTATAAGATTGATAAAATTAAAATATTGTATAATAAAAATTTTGAAGACAAAAACAATACAACAGAGGATATTGCTTGAAGAAAAATGGCTATTCTATATATTGTTTTAATAAGGCACTAAAGTTACGTTATTGTAGCTAGATGAAATAGTTAATTTGATGGATTGTGGGTGTTGACGATGGAGAAGCTGATCCAATAAAAGCAAAGCGAATGAACTGATTTCCTGACGCAATCAAGGAAAATTTCGGCCCTATTATAAAATACCGTAATATGAAAGATAATTTAAATTAGTACATCTAGAAAGAATATGTTTTAGTAGGTTAATAATTATGGAGATTTAATTACTTGTACCGCGCTATAACATTTCAATATCACAACCATACATTGTATGGATTGTATGATATGAAGAGAAAATGAAAAAAAATTGTTACTTTCTCTTGACTTAATTTTTACTATACTGTAGAAAGGACTGCAATTTAATTTCATCAAAAATTATCAAGTATTTCGATCTTATTCAGGATAAAAAAATAAGATCCAAGATAAACCCTATTCAATAACTTGGATACAATATCGATGTCTAAAATATGCAATATCAAGGATGATTAGACTAACCGGCAAAAATATAGAGAAGAATCCAATCCAAACTCTAAGCTAGTAATGGAAATGGTTTAATCCCAATTGTTTTACTGTCCTGTACTGTCGCGGCTGAAGATGATGTTTTTTATTACTATTATTATTGTCCGGCAATAAATTGAATTTGGATCAACGTTGTACTAACTCAGTCTTTATTTATACTGTATATATATATATATATACATCGATGATCTTTTCCATCAGTTTGTAAATCTATTCGCATTCAGGTAAGAGTTTAAGTGTAGAGATTGTATGGTCGAAGTTGCGATGAAAGGTTATGTTGTTGTATATATATATATCGACTGAATGTACTACAGTATAGCACGGTAATGACTCCGATCGTGTTCCACGAAGTATGAGTAAGTAGAATAAGATTTTAAATCTATACACGTATACACAGTATTTTTTTCAATTCTTAATATGTAATAATAGCTATAGTTAATGGTGCAAGAGAAGATGTTACAATCTTTAATTTCGCCTTATCTTGAGTCTACCACCACCACTACACTGTATCCACGATGAAGAAAGTTACAAGCGTAATGTTGAATTTCCAGTCTGAATAACGTCAAGTATAATCCAATGGGGATGGAACCGAAAATAGTAGGAGAAAAAAAAAGTGATGTAATCTTGAATGGTAGTAAAGTTGTTGTCGTCTACAAGAGCGTACAGTCGTCAATTTGCAACTGGAAACTCTCCACTTTTGGTATCAAGGTGATTTGAAGTCGTGAAATAGGGTAGCTAAAGTCAACTGTGAGAGGGAGAAAAAGTAATTTCACCTAATCTCGAACGAAGAGATGCGCCTATGTCGAGACTACTTGAAGAAATGATATTGAATCAAGCTCCAACACTGCTATAATCGTTCGATTTCAATTGAATTTTTTTTTTTCTCTTTAGCTTGCCCAATAGGATAGAGGAGACTAATTGGAGTTGCAATGAATTGTCTGCAATATTTTACTTTGTGCAATGCAAGCTAGTATCCATATTTGGATAGTGTATTTGGAATGAAGATTTCCTTTCCTGATTGAATGTTGGAATAATAATCCCCTCCAGTGATAATAATACAATTTGTCTGGTTGGTATTCTACCGTCTCTTGCAGCCAGCAATCGATCATTCAAATCAAGGCCACAACCACTGGAAAGAGTCAATGTATTCCACAGGCCAATGGAGGAAATTGAATTTTTTTTTTTTGGGGGGGGGGGTTTCACTAAGCGTTGGCCAATTTTTCACTGAAGGTTGGAAAAAATGTTCACTGTGAAATGGACATGGTGGCTTGACTTGACGATTTTGCTGACGCTAAAAAAGAAAACTCTCATTGAAATTCAATGCTGTCGACAAGTTTTTCAAGAATTTTGGCTGACGGTGCTATTAATCCAACTGTGGTAGAATCAAGTCGTCGTTTTAATTGAATTGCAAATATGTCTACGTGTAGTCTAAATTGACAAATGTAGGCCAAAGAAGCAAATTAATACGGCGACATTTTCTTTGGGATAGACCATCAACGCGTCGACGAAGCGCAACTAGAGTCAAGCAAGTGAAGGCGTCCGCGTTGGGTCACTCGGCCACAACGCTACAACTCGTAGTGTGTTTGACCGTGGGAGAGCGTTTGACGTGACTTCATTTCCGTCGACGTAATAATCCACTATTGTACTGGATTGTATTGTACTCATCGTTACGACCTTTGTCTCGGTTGGCTCATTTCCGTCGACGTCATAATCCATTCTTGTACTGGATTGTATTGATACCGACTCGTCCCTTGTACACCACTACTACAAGACAGTATCATACGGTATTGTTGTAATGCAATGACTCAATGTGACTAAAATAGAAAGAGTCAAGATTTTCCTTTGTTATCACGTTATCTTAACCCACGATCGTCCTCCAATACAAAGGGCCTACTATGCCTGTTGTCGAGTACAGTACAGCAACAATGATTTGTGTACACTAGTCGAGCCTGGCCCAACTCTGTCCACTACAGGACCGATCAATCAATCCCGTTTTCGACAATGTACAATTTGCAGCGATCGCTGCAAATTTTTCTCACGGTCGACAAGATAATCCACTGTAGATTGTAGACCCAACCACTTGCAGAACCTTTTTGCGTCCATTTGACTCCAACTATGGAGGCAAATGCATGAAAATCGATCTTAAAGGTGTCTGCTATTTCTTGCCACTACTGGCCCTACTGTGTCCAGTAGACTACTAAAATTGCTACAATTACCGTGTACAAGTTGGCTAGTTTTGGTCATTGTTTACAGACGCACGCTAAGGCTGAGGGGTCGTAGTACAGTACGGCGTAACGACGCGCGGTACGCCCATACCATATCATCAAATCACATCGACATTGGTAATGACGTGTATAGTACTGTATCACATTGGTATTGTTACTGCAATGACTCACTTTTCATACATTTCCTACTGTCACACGGCGTGACAGTCGCAGTCAAGAAGAAATAAAAAAAAATGGACTATGTGCCAGTGAATGACATTAGTCCAAATGGCCTGCCTGTTGGTCAAGATGGCAAAATTGAGTAGTTTTGGACTATAAAGTGTACAGCCAAGGTCCAGTTTAAGATAAAGTCTTTGAGGTTATCACGGCATTTGAACAGGAAGTAATCCTAAAAATGCATTTTTTGTCGGCGCAATCAATAAATGTTCCACTATTTTATAGCGTACAATGATCCAATCACATTCGATATTGGTTATGAGCGTAATAGCACACAGTACTACGCTATCACAAATATTCCTGACGGCATGCAGTCATACAAAGTTCCTCCAGGCCTAGTTGGTAGTGATCGTGCTTGTAATGCATGGAGGAATTTCCCTACGGGTCTTCCCATACAGATTGAAGTCAACGTCATTTCTTGGTCTATTAAACATTATATTATCAATAACGCTGCTGTACAGTGTACATACTGCCTTGTCGAATCGAATTTCTCCAAATCTGTGACGTAATTGTCGCTAATTAAATTACTTCAACTTCCATCCAAATAAATAGGGATAAGTATGACGCAGGAGAAATTATTCATTCTTCAAATTATTCATTGGCCATGAGTCATCATCAGAATTCGATCAGAATTAGATCAATTTCTTGTCTCGATGGATACAATTAGGGAGATGATATAATGATATCGCATATCATTCATTCATCGCTGGTCAAGTTTCTATACGAGTACGCGTCTGTTCAAAAAGGATGAACGATACCTAACCATTGAATAGGGACGATCATTTCTTTGGCTAGTCCTTGAGACAGCATACAAACGTACGCAGTATCGACAGCGAGCGTTTACATTGCACATAATATACCTACAAACCAATCGAATCGGATAAAGCCACAACAAGAAATGATTGTCCTGTAATTATTTTCATCGATCTGGTCAAGTACTTGAGCCGTATTAAATACTATCATAGGATCGTATCGATCGATAAATCTACCGTTATATTCATGTGCAATCATTTACGCATTGAGCTTTCAATTAAAAATATCAAATATAGAGCACATCCTTGCAGCCTCGAAATTAATATCTCAAGTATTGTACAGTGAAATACTAGTAGGTTGAAACGATGCCAACAGAATCAAAACGCGAATGCCGTATCAATAATAGAATTAGCGACTATTTGTCACCGGATTATGATGATTGAATGACAATCTCTAGGCAAAAGACAAAATTAAATTGAAATTGAATGACAGTCAATGAGTACCCGATTACCAGCTAACTGATAACCTACTCATTAGATAAATCATCGTCTCAAGCTGATGAACGATGGATCATGCCATCGAGTAATGATGCGGTACCTCCCATTGCCTTCAAAATAGCCGAGCTAACATATGCAAGATAGCTTTAATTTGAAAGCAAATCAACAATAGATCGACCCATTTCAGTTTTATTTATTCAAGTTTAGGTGTTGCAATCAATGTAAAATAACGTATTTTACATTCCGTAAATGTTTCAAAATTAACTATCCAGTATGATGCTGAGGACATACTGTACTCATAGAAATCACATCTGAATTACTTCAAATTTGAAAGACCTATCAACTCTGTACAATACTCATATGCCGTTGTTATACAGTACATAAATGTTATGCATTTATTATCGTACTCTATACTACAACCTATAGTGCAGTTAGTTGAACTACAACCATCAATCTAGATAATGATGGAGTGGCTGCTTACGATAATTACAAACAAGCCCTCAGAATGTGGGGTAGCATTGGGTACAATTTATACCAGATTTCGCCGGGCAATCAGTATTAGATGCTTAGTAGATAGTACTGTACTCGTCTACTATTCTATATTGGTTAGCTTGTGCATTAATACGATGCAATACTACATACTGTGTTAGTATTATATATATTTAAGATTGCCATTGTATGTTTGCGCTAATTCGATATTACCTAAATTTAGTAGGTTATAAACTTACTATTACCAATTGAGAGAAGTAAGAACCTTCAATATGGTTGCTAGTATTCACTCTAGATAGTAATACATAATAGATAGGATACCAGTATTTGTATGTTGGTATTGAGTGGCACATTAGAAATTCGTATTAGAAGATAATTTGGTATAGAGCTAAAGCCCTTTCCACTGCTGCATACAAGTATATAAGATTTTTTCAATACTCAGTCTTTCAAACACAATAACTAATACAGCATTTAGAAAATGATAGTACTTTTCTAAATACTGTTAGTAGCAAGAAAATGCTATAGTAATGCTGGTTAGACTCAATGCACTTATTCTTATATCCTTGATGATAATACTACAGTATACGTGTAGTGCTAAAGTTGATATTAAATAATTATCAGCAACGCAAAGATACGTAGCAAATGAAACTAAATTTTCAAATCTTATTGACTACAAGTAGCAAACAGTAAAGCTGACCATTACAAGTTACAATATCTACTCTAAATTCAGATGACAACACTGTTCATGCTATAACACAATAACTTTTATATTTTTATCTCCTATATTTCACTATACGTACGTACAGGTAAATTGAAGAACATCGTTCTATTGTAGAAAATTATCTTACAGTAAAATGATAGTAATTATCTGTCCCTGCTTCTTATTAAAAATTATTAATTAAAGCCATCAATTCTACCTAAATGACACGCGAATAACACTTTTATTTATATATGAAATTGTTAAACTATATACGGTCAACATAGCAATTTAATTTCGCTCATTTCATTATAGATCATAGCCTCGTTACTTGAAATCGGTAAAGGGTATTCTGTTTATATCGTTCTTGTATATATCTTGTATATGAAATTGTTAAACTATATACGGTCAGCATAGCAATTTAATTTCGTTCATTTCATTATAGATCATAGCTTCGTTACTTGAAATCGGTAAAGGGTATTCTGTTTATATCGTTCTAGTAAAGATAACATAATAGACGACTATCGTTCACTGAATTCACATCAAATCAATTAAAGCTGTTTTTAAATTTTTTTGCTAAAATCAGATTATTGTCTTAAATCACTACAAATATGTATGATTTAGATATGTAAGATAATTATACATTATGCCATCTCTTATCCTACAATCTCTATTGTTGGTAGGCATTTTTAATCCTTCCAAACTGGCTGGCGTTTATCTACAAAAGCATTGATGCCTTCCTGACAGTCATCATAATTTAAATTTCGCAGCATAGCATCCGAAGCGTAACTGTATATAAAGTATAATACAGGATTAGAAAAAAGCTATTCATAGTTGCAGTTAAAAGCTATCAAGGAAAATGAGATCAAGTAAAACAGATCTCAATAATCTAAAATCGCTAATACATCGTGTTTTCTTTATACCTGTAAGCTTCATCACGACTTTTCTGTATTTGCTTATAAAAACAAGCTTTACCTAATGCCATTACTGAGCGACTAGAAGAGCTAATTTTTTCTGCAATCCTGGTAGTCTATTTTACGCATATATGAGAAATCTGTTTAGTCCTTACTGCATATAATGAACTAATGAAAAAATTACGATTACTGAAAGCAATTAATGATTGGACATGAACATTTTTTATCGAAATTCAATCTTACTTCAGTTTCTAGTTCCTCATGAGGTACCACTTTGCTGACTAGGCCGTGCTTTAACGCCTCTGTATGTAAAGAAGTATTACTGGAAACGCTCTTATGACTGAAGTAGAATATACAGCTAAGATATAAAAATATCAGTGATTTATTCATTAAAGAACTAGCCACCTTGCGCTGTAATAGCTTCTCCCGTAAGCAACATTTGCATAGCAAGTTTTCTAGGGACTGCCCTAGCTAATGCCACTGCTGGGGTCGAGCAGAAGAGGCCAACGTTCACGCTATATTAGGGCATCAATAAAAGTGATTTAGCTACTAATATGTGACCAAAGGGGTGTACAGTACGTGCTAAATGAGATGAGATAACAGTAAATTACTAATAACCAATGCTGTACTGAAGGATAATAATCATTCTATTTATTAATTTCAATGATATAAAAAATTATCATCTGTAGAATGCAATGGTGTGAAGAACTAATGATTACTGGTGTGGACATGAATTCAATACCCTTCTGTAGACTAATTGGATATTGGATTATCTTTGTCCTCTAAAACTAGAATCTGCGATGGCATACGTGTATAGTATATAATGTTACCGTTACTTCCAACGTGATGCAGTTGATTATTATCTATACTTTATGTACCCTGGAGTTGCAAATCTTGACGATTCTGATGCAATAACTACATCACAACTAGCTACAAGTTGGCATCCCGCAGCCGTTGCTAAACCTTTAAAAAATTAATTATTTGTACATTAAATTAAATTATAATTATTAGCCTTTGAAAATACCACTAATAATATACAATCAAAATCATTATCGTGAATCACTTATTATTACCGTTGACTTCAGCGATGACAGGGACTTCGGTATCCTGTAAATTAAAATTATCATGTCTCAGATTACGTGAAAAGTACAATTGGAAAAGCGGTTAATATACGTGCGATTAGCTCTAGTATATGGACAGTATTACTAGTATCATCTATGTATTCAATGCTACATTGCTGCAACTTAGCAGCAAAGTGGTGTCATCAAGGCTTTCATTTCAAATACTAACCTGAATTAATTGCATCACCTTCGTACAAGCATCAAAGATGTCTTTATGATAGTCATGTCCCGTTGCATCAGTCTGTTGCAATGAAATTATAAAGTAACTATTTTACACGCTTATCATACTCTGTACTGTACTGTAATTTAGGCATAAATAAATACGCAAATATATTCCTGTTGTCAATAATATTATATCCTCCAAGAATATTGTTACCGTATTTGCGACAATTTTATTACCATTTATCAGATTTATTATTTATGAAGGTAGCTACCTATTGATAAATGTACCAAAATAATCCTCATACAAATAAGCGTACAACTATTATACTGCACTTACTAGTTCCCTCAAGTCGTGTCCAGCAGAGAATACTTTTCCAGATGAGCAAATAACAATAACACGTGGCGGTTTGCCATCAGATTCTTTTTCGATAGCACTTTTCAACGATTTCAGAAGGTCCAACGATAACGCATGACTAGTTGATTGAATAAGGAAGCATAAGATAGCCATGTTAATTTTATGACTAAGGGCAATCTGATGTCATGAGCAGCTACTTAAATCAGTAATAATAAAAAATAATTTTACTTAACTGCTTTTTAGGATTATTTAGCTGGATCCTTCTAATCCCATTCTTTTCCGTAACTAGTGTCAACTCCTGTTTGGCACTATCCGACATCTTAGCAATGTATGAAAATAGGAGTTAGATACCAGGCATCAAACAGAAACTTCAAAATGTCTATCGTAACTGCTTAATTAACTTTTGAAAGCAACAAATATTCCTGGTCATTACACTATCATTTCTAAATTAACTAAATAGTAGATCACTGTGCATCAATATATAGCCTTCGGAAAAGAAAAAACAATATCGTCATGATTGCAAATCATTCGCTGTGCTGTGCAAAGCACATTTGTAGTGCTTGTAGTCCAATGGCTACGCGTATTGACACCAGTATGTAGCATTTAGAAAAATGATATCATAATGATCGCAAATCACTCGCTAGTAATGTAATATTGTAGAAAGGTAGGCATGCGAATTTGTAGCGGTCTACGGCTGTTAATACTACTAGTATACATCGTAAATAGCATACGATATAAGTTCTACGCGTATACATTATCCTCTGAGCTCTTTCCACAACGTTCTACTAAGACAGTCTACTGTATGTGTGGTGGATCCTGAAGTTGACTAGTGATACTTTTCATAAAATGCAGCTCGCGCTTTGCTACTAGTTCATTGACTTTATTGAAGGTTGTACTGTACATACATTAGCAGAATCATTGAATGATCGTGTGAAGCAATGGCGAAGAGGTCTTAAGACTTTCCTTTTTATAAGATTCTAGCTGTAATAGTAACGGATCGTTTTGTAACTTAGCAGCGTCGTACTATACAGATATTGAAGTTTACTCAATTGCTAGACACGACACCGACAAGCATTTTGATAATTTGCAATGTATGGTTATTAGAACTTAGAACTTCTCTATTCTAATTTATAATTAATTATCAGACATGACATTACGCTACGGTTCGGACTTAGTGTATTAGACTAACGATACGCATATTTGAATGATTATTCGCGACGGTATGCATACCTCTGTTTAAGCATTAAGCATTGCTGTATGCCAAAATATTGCATCGATGTGTAGCATTTAGAAGGAGCAAACGTAATGCTATGATGATTTCCAATCACTTGCTAATAATGTACAGTAGAAAGTCATATTTCTAGTAGTCCATTGCTATACACACTAGGCATTGCAGACAGCACAGGGATGCAATCATTTTTATCGTCGTCATCTACAGTTTCTTTGCGAAGTTCTACTGGTAACCCAAGCTATTATGCATATGTTTATCTAATCATTATCCCCAATTTGACCATTAACGCAAGAAAGTATACCTTATTCTTGAATATCAGGTTATAATTACAAGCAACGCTACGCCTGATTCCAGGTAGCAAGGATAACGATCGGTTACAGATGGTTTGATATGGAAGCAACATGATTTCCTGATTTGTTTTCCTTCCAGAGCTTACAGACGGATAAGATCGAATTTAGGATAGTTAGGACAGTCGCCTTTGTGCTCGGACGGTACAGACTATAGTACACTTTGCCATACCGTACAGTGCAGGTAGAGAATTACTATGGGCAAGCGTGATGGCTTAAGCAAGAAAGCTTAGAGGTTAAAAGCCTGTCCATATATTAAGGGACTGCCAGCAAAAAAATGAAAGAGGATTCTTCTCTCTTCTCTCTTGTAGTCCATAGCTTAATAAGCATGGATGACTAGAATTTCTAGTACTGTCCTAGTGCAGTATAGAATCACTATTGGCAACCGTGAGGGCTTAAGTAAGGAGTAAAGCATGAATTACTATAGGAAGTCCAATCGGTAGTCTATAGCTGGAGTATCAACGTTATCCCTATTGGCTGAGCCGATCGTAAGCGTAAACTACGGAGACCAGCAGCTGTTGGGGGCAAATACTTTAAAAGTTTACTCACTTGGTGGGTCTCCTCAATTCTGCAATGCAATGAGTAGAACAGTAACTAAGTTAGGAGTTTTTCCTTTTATCATCTCCAGCTAAACGGATGATGAATCAAAATTAAAAAAATCACTCCCTTATTTTATAGATTACATCATAGACTTGTATTATAGTCAATGAAGATGCATTTATCAACGCGTTGCAGCCTTGTAATGGATTTATCCACATACTGTGTCTTCATTTTAATATTATTCTCGCTTTGTAATGCATCTGCAAACAATCTACCAGCAATGTCGATGATGCAAATTGAGAAACATTTAAATGATGGATGTGCCATCATGGCTAATCATCAACCTATACCGTCTGTTGTTCAACGTTTCAACCAATTAATTCAAATATATGCTCAGGATAAAGTAGTTCTTATTGCAAGATTCGATCAAGCTATACTCAAGTGGTCTAATGGCGATACCGTAAAATATAGAATGAATGAAAAGGTAAACAACTTATCGAATACCACGTCGATAACGATTTTCCCCAAGCGTAAGATAGATAGAACATGTCTTATGAGTGTAAATCACCTACCAATAGGTGAATATTATAATGGTCAGGAAGAAATTCACTCCTTGGTCGATTTAATAAATACAAAATGCCAGGTTTTCCGAAGTCCGAATGGTAATCTTAACTCTATCGGAATGAAAAGAAAATGGCTATTAGAAAATCTTTATTCTCCCAATCATCATAACGCTACCTTTTCTGATCAAATCATACAATCACATCATCCATTGCACAGTCAGACAGCTAATAAGACAAAAACTTCCTATCGAAAATGTAAAGTAATCGACAATACAACAACAGCGTCAGAATTTATACATTCTTTCTTACTTAAATCTCAGCCAGTGATTATAAAGGGTGCAATTAAACATTGGCCAGCCATAACTAAGTGGAGTAATGACTATTTTAAAAGTAAAATCGGTAACAAAAGAATTCATATCAAGCTAACAGAAAAGGGAGAATTTGAAGGTTGCGAATCGGTTGCCAATTGGAAAAGTAAACGAGCAAATTTCAAGATACCAGAAGCAGTCCGTCAGCAATTACAATTTGATGATCTAGTTGTAGTTCGCCCAGCTACAGCTGAACTTCCTTTTCCTGAATTTTTAAAATTTGTCACTGGTGAAAATAGTACACATCAATTTTCAGCTTATCTTGAATATACCTCGATCAAAGACTATATGCCACAGCTTGTGCAAGATGTACAAGAAATATCCTTTGTTAAAGATTTCCTTCAACTAAAACACCTCAATATTTGGCTAAGTGATGGTCACACTCTAGGAAAATTGCACTTTGATCCGTACGATAATTTCCTGTGTCAGGTAAATATCGTTAATCAATTCTATAGTATTACCGATACAATTATTAATCATCTATTTAATAAAATAGCTACAAAGAGTTATTCTTACACTAATGGACAATATTATCGTAGTAAACTAAGTAGATTTTACCCTCTACTTTACTAGATAAATGCTGTAGCATTAAAATGTTCACAATTTCACCATTAATGCAAGTGATCCAGTTCATCTAAGTCATTTTTTTCTTATGGAACCTTTTACATAGTATCAATAACTATGATACTGCACTTTCATTACTGTTAAAATATACGTATTGGTTTTTACGACTCTTTCTTGTTCAAAATCATAATTTATAGGTGCTTCAACTGCAATAGTATTCACGATTTTTAATTTATCGATATTAAAGTATATCTCTATTTTTATTTTCTTTAGCTGAGTGGAAAGAAACGTCTAACACTTTTCGATCCACACGATAATACACGACTATACGAAGGACATATTCCTGAAGCTATGTTAGAATATGATTGGGATAAAAAAAAATTTTATCGTCAAAACTTATTAGAATCAACTTCAATGGTAATGTCTCCCGTCGATATTCTAAAGCCAAATCTTCAAAGGTTCCCTAAATTTACTAAAGCAGTTCCCTATGTCTGTGAGATTTCGCCCGGCGATGCACTATTTATGCCTGCATTCTGGTGGCATGAAGTTCAATCTTTTCCAGATAAAAAGGAAAAAAGAAATTTAGCTGTTAATTTTTGGTATGAACCATTCTTTACAAGAGAGTTTCCATGTCCAACATGTAAGCTAGAACCTAATCCTTTTTACCACAAAAGGTTTGATTCCTTGTTGTAGTTAAGAACTAGAAGATTGCAAAGACAACCAATGTCAGCTCTTAAACAGTGTTAAAATGGATGCCTGTAGCTATTTTATTGACTGAGACTGAAAAATACAAATAATATTTAAGTAGATGATCGATACGAATGATGCTTACATTAAGCAAATTATAAAGATTGAATTCTACTGAAAATGTTCCATCGTCGTACATTTATGATGCTATCGACTATATTTTTATTCCAGTATTAGAGGAAAATATTATCCTAGCACCTAACATCTAGCAATCTACTAGGCAAATTTTATAAACGATTGTTTTGTGTCTAAGTCTAGTGATAAAAATCGACCAATTGAGTTTGTCATAACCTAATCAGATAATAGCTATCCCTATGTTTGTTTAGTGATCAATTACAGCTGACTCCTGGAATATAGACTATTAATTATAGTGAAACTAAAGCAAAATTATTATGATAAGTATCATCATATATTATCACTATCAAAAGTAAGATTCTTAAAATTCTGAACAAAATATTCTAAAATTGTTTCCAAATCATTCTCACAAAGTGATCGTTAATAAAAGTTTTCAAATTGGAATATTCAATTCTAGCTAAAGCTTATTTCAAAGATTTAATCTAAGTTCTTCGTTCTTAAAGCAGTTTAGTCAGTTTATACTTATTGATACATTCAAATTCGTCTGAACATTAGATATTCTTTCACAGGGAAAATATCAAAGACAATTTCATGCTTAAAAAAGTATCTTATCAATTCTTCAACTACTTGGCAATATGTGAAGAATATAGATTTATATACTCATGCAATAATAAATTGGATCTCTCAACTTAATTACATTAATTGACTGTATCGTACGTATAATAAATGCAATCGGGTACTATTTTGAATAGATTAATAAATTCGCAATGGCGTAACCAGAAATTTTCAAATTTTATTTAACCATGTACTTATCATGACTGTAAAAAGAGTAAAAGGCTTATGTGCAAGACCTAGCCATTAATAATATAATTAAATTAGTGACTCTTATAGGTTTAAAATAAGTTAATGTAATGTAAGTATAATAATTGTAATCAGGTATTGTTTTTGTATAGATTAATAAATCTGACAAAGCATAGCCAGAAATTGAAGAGTTTTCAAATTTTATCATATTTAACGATATACATATATGTATTTTAAAAGGAGTAAAAAAGTCATAGGCAAGAGCTGGCCATCAATAATATAATTAGATTAGTGAATCTTATAGGTTTAAAATAAAGTTCATGTAATGTAAAATTAACCTATAAAGATTTCATGCAATAGATATCTTAAAAAAGTAACATACCAATTAAATTTTACTTTTTAAAATAGGCTTTAAATATTTATGATAGCTTGAGTGAACCTATATACGATATAAAAAATTTATAGATATCGTTAATCTGATAAGGCCTACAATTTTCTAAAATTGTTCAAGTATAGATAAATTAACAAATAAAATCTTACGTCAGTTTTGTTGAGAGGAGCTCGCTTTGCCCAGTTATATAAGCGATTGTAAACGTCGCCATCGTACGCGCCTAGAGCAGAATTTAACGATTGATCTGCAAAAGCGAAAGCGTCTACTAAGCCTACTAAATTCGGCCGTAATTGCTTATAACAGTAAAGGATTCGTTCTCGAACGAATTCCATTTGAGTTCCGGTAATAAAGCAATCCTATTTCGTAAATAAATAAATTTAAATTTTATGTAAGGAAGTCGTATCTTTTAAAATATGCGTACTAATAACGGAATACCTCTAAGAATTCTCCACTATTATCTGCAATTCCATTCAAAGCGAAGACAACGCCAAGCGTTAGTAGACTTTCTTTGATCTCCTTGCTACACTTTAATAGGGCAGTCGATTGAAAGAAATTTCGTGTAACAAAATAATAACAGTGCGCCTGCAAAAAATAATAGTTTCGAAAATTCGATATTCTGTCTTAACTTAACATATAGTATAATTACGATGCGTGTAGTAATTTTATCGTCGATGTAGGTAACTAACCTTTGCACATCGAACAAACTCTATTCCTGAACGATTCATAGCTTCCGATGTGTCTAAACCTTGAGAGATTTGACTTTCCAAGAACTGAGCAGCGCTCTTGATTGTTCTATAATTCCCCAAAATATGACATTATAATAACTGAATACGTAGTTCTAGTATTGAATAATCGTTATACCTTTGAGCTCTATGTTCAAAAGCTTCCACAAGTAAAATAGGCTTCATCAGATCTTCTGGTGATTTAACCCCCCATCGAGCGCCAGGTAAAGGTTTAACTTGAATATACGACATACTTGAAGGAGTAATACTAGGTTGTCTGAAACATTTTAGTAAGAATCGTGCAGTCTGTAGATATAAAACAGTATTCTCTCCCTCGTAAGTACACGACGGTAGCCGATCCTTATACATCGATACGAGGCCGGAAGCTGCTGAAAAGCCATGGCCTCCGCAAGCTCTACGACATACCTAAATTTAGGTGATTATATAATTATTATTTTTCGTTAGGCCTATATCGATTTATGAAAAGGCAATAAAATAAAACAAACGTAAAGAAGAGAAAAGATAACCTCAATGCCAGATACAGACATCTCGGCAGTGAAAGCTTTCAAGCCCGAACTTATACCATGTAGCTGTAGATTTCAATTAATTATATATTTTATTAATTAGAAGAAAATCGTCGTATTTTCTTAAATAATAATTTATTATACCTCTTGCAAAGCGCCAAGATGGCCCGATTCAATATCAGCATGAAGAGCATGATAAGTCGACATCATGTATCTAGCAATCCAAGCGAATGCATACGCGGTAGCGAGTTGTGGAACTAGTTTATGCTGTTGAGTTACATAATCGATTATCTGCGGCTCTAGTTCACTAAAAATGGGTAGTAATGTGTTTACAGTTAGTATAATTTTATCGTTCTCCTCAAAAGCGATATGTTACAGAGTACAGTACCCTGGTTTGGCTTCCGTTTGTCGTCGTACACAACTGTATCGGATAGCAATAGTCGCTGCTTTTGATAGATTCGTAGCTGATTCGGACACAACAGTCGCTCTAAGAAGCACCATCGTACCATAAACTAATTTAGAATTGGCTGGTTTCCTGTAAGTTCCGTCTGGATAAACCTATTATGTACATGAGAGGATATATACAGTATGGTTACGCAATGGCAGGTATTCGATCATCGAAGTTTAGTACTAGATAAGTATATAATCGCTTAGTACTTACTTGGGCATGTCTCATTAACATATTTTCGCGTGGAATTCTAACGTTATCCATTGCTAGAAAGCCATTGTCGTTAGTTTCTAAGCCGACTTTATTTCCGATATCTCCGACTGTTACGCCAGGCATTGGTGAATGATCTTTCAAGCTGCGTAATTGAATAATGAATGAATGAATACCATAACACTGATTTTTGATGTATAACTGGGCCATTACGACAGCATGAGTAGAGGTTTTCCCGACTGTTAAAGGAATCCATAAATTCGATATGTGAAATCAATGATTTAACTTAACATAGCATATCGCAGTTTATTATACTCTACATAGAATCAGTTATCAAATATCAACTGATCGATTTACATAATTTTGTATTAATACTAAATTAAACAATTTCCGATATCGTATATTATAATTAATTAATAAATACGTACGACATCCAGGCCACCATTTAGTAGCTGTTAAAGTCGGCGTATTTAAAACAAACTCTTCTCTTTTAGGATCGTAAGTCGATGTCGTCTCTAAGCCACGTATAAAGGTACCTAGATTTAAACCAACGAATAGATGAAATTAATAATATTCTTTGTAAAATAATCTTCTAGAGGTAAAAGATTAGCGTAATGTATAATAATAATTTTAGGTTTTACCGTGGCCCAATTCAGTCTGTGCGTAAGTACCGATGATTTTATAGTCATTCGCTAGAGGTAGCCATTTCTTACGTTGCTCGTCAGTACCTTGATCCTAAAATTATACAGAGTAAACATACGATCAAAAGATCTAAGTCTTAGGATGACGATTTATGAAGCTATATAACGAAATTAGCGTATAGATAATTCTAACATTGTACTAAATAGGTGTAGAAGTCGTACACAGACTTTACGAGTAAAACGGTTGTTGTATAAATTTTAGCTAAAAGATCTGTAAAATTTAGAATATAGTTGATTCCTTGACTAGATTTTAATGATTTCATAATAATTATAAGGTTCGATAAGGTGTCAAATTATACAAGAGATTTATATTCACTCAACTAAAGGTGTACCTCTACCGAACCTTAGGTAACGCATCATATACTAAATAATCATGATAACCGTTGACACACGTACCCTAATGGTTGGTCTAAACATAGAATTGTGCAATGCAATTGGCAGGTTCTCACTGATAACACTGTGCGATGCAAGTTATTTTAAAGAAAACAGAAGAAAAGAACATGAATTAGTTATAAATATTAAATTAAATTTAATATGAAGTACTAAGCAATATTCTGCATCATATTAACATTAAGTTGGCATAACTTAGACCCATAATATGAATGACAGCCTATACTGACTGTAATCTAACATGCTTTATAAACTACAACATTATGATCAATAAAATACATTGCCGCAAATACAATTACAACTGTCGTATAGAATGCCAATAGCCTTATCAACAATTGGCATACAAACAAGTATAAAAGCTACGAAAAATATAAATTCATGTCATAATATACTATTTAATGACGAGGTTAAGTACGTACTTTAGCAAAGTTTGGTAGTCTTCAGGGTCTTCAATGTTATGTTGTTTAAGTACTTGAACCAATCTGACAGTTTTCTTCACAGCATCACTGTATTTCTCTTCTCTGGATAAGAAATAGTAATCGTCATAATTGAAGATAGGCTCATTCAGCACGAGGGATTCTGTGAAGAAAAATACATAAACTTAATTGTCTACCTATTCATTATTAACAAGAGAGCAACAGGTATACGCCATTGTGAATCGACAGTAGGATAAGCTATTTCTACGATTACAAATTACAAAGAAATGATTCATTATCGGAAGCATTCCGTGAAAATGGCCTTGCTCCTAGTATACGCGTATCCATCTGTAATCATTTACCTAAATCCATTTAATGAATACGATTCATACAGTCGTTATAATGATCTATTTTACTGCATCCTAACAGTGTGACGATATAAAGTCTGTTGAACATGCTGTAATTCAATTTATACGCGTCAATATCCAGTCTTGTATTTTAGTATGAATCTGTTTGTGATGTTGTAATAAATAAGTTAAACACCAAAGGTATAACTCGACACAAAATCACAGTAAATAGATAGGAAACTCATTGGATGATAAATTGAAATTGATAATTAAATATCAATGTTGGTATCATAGACCCACCAATAACACTGAGATGTGCAATACGATCGAGATACGATGATCACCTTATTCATTCATTAGATGTGCGCTTCAAGAACATCATTAAATTTGATTATGACAATATAAAGTATAGATATTCTAATTTTTATACATCGAAATAGTAAAAATACGTTTATGCTGTAATTGATGAACAATGAATTTAATAGAGATGTACCGCTATCTGCAACTGTCTATTAAAAATTAATTTCGTCTATGTAAACAACAACATTGTACAGTACACTATAGAACTGAAAAAGAAACGAAAAATTAACAACCTTGCTTCTACAATTGGTGATAAACACACTACGCCTGCATGACAGCAAGAATATCACCATCGAAGCCTAATAAGCTATTTGATCTCTCCATAGGTGTATCAAGATGCAAAACTACATTAAACAGTTGGAAAAGTATTTACAATGGGCTTAGAGTGTAGATGAACGCCTAGCCGCCCAAATGGGAGTGCGTATATTCACTCCAAACTTCAAATGGATACACATTATAAAGTTCTACAATGTACACATAATGCATAAACTAACCCAGATATTGGCGTCTTTCGGTTTTTTCACGTCCTCCATTAATGATATCGGTTAATTCTGCAACGTTAAAAGTACATTTTCTTCTCTCTCTGTCTAAATCGCTGCTAGGAGACGCCATCGTTGGTACTGCGTTGGCACGGATGAGAACGTTACGGTACGGTACAGTTGGAATATTGCTACAGGACCCTTGTATAGTATTTGTATGAGTACGTCATATATACTACAGCACAGTATGATACTGGACAGCGTTTAAGTAAGCCAGTCGTCAACTCTACCAGAACTAGGAATCCAGTTGGAAGCTTGGGGGCATTTGGACGCGTAGTAGTGTGTAAGCTAAGCGATTCGAGAAATTGAGTAGGATATTTCAGGTAAAATCGTCCAAATAATCACATTGAATCACTCTTATTGGCCAATAGTACTAAATATCAAGTAGAAGAGCTTCCTAGTGACGATGATGAAGAGTTAACATAGGATGGCATGGTTTTTATGAGCCCTTGTAGCTGAGAAATTAAGATTGTTTTGACTTGTAATGAATTCATTACCAGTTCTTATTTAGATATTAAGTATAATTATTAATTATCAAGCCATGGAGCCTGCAGAAATCAAGACTGGAGCAACCCTACACCAAGGTATTGATAGGAATAGTTAAAAAATGGGGGGGGCATTATACAGTGATTGAGTCAAGAAGTAAGCCAGTGCTAAAACCGGCTCGCTGTCATAATTGTACTATGGTACACATACATAATGTAACCTACTATTGCATCTGAAGGTTTAGAATGGAATAAGTCAATGCTGTTCTTAGTACTATTTAGCGGTGATGCAATCATCTATTGCTTTGTTTAGGACAATAATTTGATAATAGGAATGTTGTAATTAGAAGAACTGTAACTTCAATATCTATACATTGAACTGAGTACGTAGAAGCAGCTAAATCGAGATGTTAGTGAGGATGGATTCGATAGTACTGTATGTTGAGTGCATTTATAGATCTTTACAGTATAAACTTCATCTTGTTAACATTTCTGATCATAAAAATTATTTATTCTACAATCTGGAAAGGTGTTTAGTAAATGATTGCTAATGCATACATCTGATTTTCTCCGCCATAGAGAAACAAAGTTATGAAAGTAAAGTATTAATCTCCATTTTCGAAGCAATCGGCCAACTAGATCTCGAATTCGCCGACCGTATCGTAGTAAGTATGGTATAGTGCTACGAGGGCCAATAGAATATTTACTGACTTCATTTGAATTGATAATGATGAAATCAATCCATACAACTAAATTGTATACTGTAGACTTGTAGAGTACAGTATATATTCTATTCATTCTATAATAATGTATAAAATCCCACTATCAATAAAATTGTTTACAGAAATGGACCTATAATTTACGACATAAACAAGATACTTTGTAAGCAGGATAAAGTTGGCTATTTATGTATAATAATGTATAATATGGCATTTCTAATACAGTAGCTAGTAACACTGATACACTACACAATACTGAGTACTAACTAAGCGATCATGGTACTAATATAGCAGGCTTTGTATATACAAATAATTCTAATCTCCATCTCTTAGACGAGATAATTATACATAACACCTTTACATATCTTCAAAGGCAAATAAAACTACCTCTACCGTCATAAAACATTCATTCTTTAAAATAATTATTACGCGTATGTTTTAACACAGGAAAAAGAGAAGGAATTCAAACAATCGAATCTTCCATTCTGGTCTCGATTAATGTCCTTATTAACTAATTTTATCAATGCTGAAAGAAATTACGTGTCTCTTAACTTCTTAAAATACAGCGTAAGAAAAGAAGTAAGCTATTATGTTAACCACTATACTTATCTATCTGGCAATATAATTTTATAACAAAAGACTAGTTTATCAAAATTACCAGTTTCATCTCGTGATAACTTGGATAATATTGTACTATAATGCTTATGTACCTTATGATACAGAAGTCAATTTATAACGAATTACTAACTTACAATCTTTACTATTTATTGTAACTAATAATTTAGCAAATGCAGATGAATTACATGGTTTTAGGCACTGACATAAAAAGTTTAATCCGCACCCAAAATATGCACGCATCGACAAACGATACTGTTATTCAATTGTTGGATATTTGTAATGATTTAATATGCGCTGCCGATATCAGAAATTCGATGACAGAATTGTATCCTATATATTGAATTTCAAATTAATGATAGAATGGTTGAAACTATCAACGTTACTAAAGAGTACATTTAAAATGTTTAATCGATGATCGAATCTAATAGACGTCAGTTAGCCGCAACGATTAATTTCTCATGAAGCATTATATTATTGTTATAAACATTCATCGCCTTGACTAAAATGATACAAGATACCGTCAACTGCATGAGAAAGCTACAGAGAAATCATTGCACGTCTCATTACTGATAGAATTATTGAATAACCTCTTAGAACAGTAAGTTGATCGGAATACTCGTATCTAGCAATTACATATATCATACTGCGTAAGCTTTTTAGCACGATTATTAAACTGTAGCAACATAATCTACAACAGATGCTACAATTACAATATCGCAGTTTTATTATTAGGTTATTGTAATTATAATTCCTGAATCTTCCATCTTAAGCTTATTTACTTCCAGTATACAGCAATGAGTACAATGCTTTTCAATTTATTTGAAAGTCTCATCCCAGTTATTCGATATCAAGCTATACTGTATTAAAATACTCATTACTTATCAATCTCTTCCTTTTTAAACAAAGTACAATAAATTATTCTGATAGCAGTTATAATATATGGTATTCCAGCGATATATCCTAACTTTTAGTAATGGAGAAATAATTTTATACGCGTATTACGAACGAGTATATAGTGTCCATAGAATTGCTACCAATGATCATCAATAGATTATAATTGTTAATGCTTAAAGTATTAGCTACTGACTGTTACGACTGGTGGATCAAATTTCTATCCTCAAAGGGGTTTTAATTTTTACTCTGTATATTTAAAATTTCTATTATAGACATAATGAAAGCATACAACATTTATTTTTAAAATCATTAAGGACTAATATCTTGTAAGTACACAATATCTATTCACAACGTAGACTTTTTTGCATTACTAATATGCAGTAATTAGCACTTAATACATATCACTACTTACGATAGCGCTGAAGTTAGAGCACTAGCTCATCTACTTTCTGCTCACGTCGAAATCGCCGAATGGGCATTTTTTTCCTCGGTTGTCCAGTTACAACACGCTTCATTAGCACTAGCTGACGTTAAAACATTGGCTGCAGTAAATATCAATGTAAGAAACGAATAATCTTGTGTACTGTATAAGTAGACGTCATTTTTACTGCTTATCTATCAAATTTTTAAAACATCACAGTTAACTTCCATTGCCTCAATTTATTATCTAAGTTAAACCATTGGTTTTCTATTTACTCTTAAATTTAGGAAAATAAGAAAAAATCAAGATTTTCTTTCTTTCAGTTTAAATCTACACATGATAGCAAACTGGCTCGTGTGTATCAGTGGCTTATGGACTATTTTCATCTATTACTCTCCAAGGTTAAACACTTACACTCAATAGTAATTTATTGCTCAGCGACTAATCTAATAAAGCTTTGATAAAATATATTGTTCTTTATGATATTCATATACGTACAATGGAAAATCTATTTAACTATTTATTTTTAATTTCAGTTTACCTTTTACTTTTACTCAACCCTGGGTAAATATTCTGAAATCAACGATATGAGAGCCTTATCTACCGAAACTACCTGTGATTTTGCTGGGAGGTAGGTTTCCTATTTGTACAATATGTAGTATTAATGCTCAGTTAATGAAAATAATCCAGCTTTTATAATTCTGTTATGTTTTCGTCTTTTTGTATAGATGTATACATTTCTTGAAAAAATCCGATGCCGAATGTCTATTTGTTGTATTCAACAGTGTAAGTCTAGGCACAAAATGTCAATTTGGTCATGGATATTCCCATCCCAATTCTGGATTTCGCGTACCAGAAGATGGCATTCCATCGTTTCCTATCATTTTAACTTTCCCAGAGACTCTCGATGTACGCCTATTTCATGACTTCTGATTTATTATATACGCATAAATATACATATGCGTAACTCAATCCGATCAGTTTGTTTATATGATAAAGTATCGTTTCATAAGTTTTCGATTTGCTTATCAACGATATTGCATAACTCTAGGTTACCAAATGTAGCTACTGGAGTGATGTTTTCAGTATGCTGTCAAAGTATACTGATAAGTTAACAAATTCGGACACTGTCTTTCCACTTAAGAGTAACGTAAGAAGATTGCTAAAATTATTATATCTACTATCTCTGTTTGATGAACTGTTATCGCTTTCTAACACGAAACTAGATGCCTGTAACTGACGATTACTATCAAATATACATATCATGTATCGAGCCGCGATATTATTTGGTAGTCGTTTTCGAACAAAAACGATTGGAAAAGATGGCTATGATTTCTAATTTTATATCAGGTAAAGATACCGTAAAACGTTTCTTACGTCTAAATTGAATAAATATTATGTTTATACTAATTAACGCTTTCAAATTCGTCTGAACATCAGATATTCTTTCCCAGGGAAAATATCAAAAACAATTTCATGCTTTAAAAAGTGTCTGATTAATTCTTCTACTATTTGGCAATACAATATGTGAAGAATACAGATTTATATACTCGTACAATAATAAATTGAATCTCCTCTAAGTTAATAACATGATAGACTGTATCGTGCGTATAGTAAGTGCAATCAGGTACTATTTTGTGTAAGTTAATAAACCTGACATAACTGCCAGAAATTGGAAAGTTTTCAAATTTTATTTAACAATATACGTGTATGTATTTAAAAAGAGCAAAAGAATCTTATATGCAAGAGCTAACCATCAATAATATAATTAGATTAGTGAATCTTATAGGTTACAAATAAAATTCAAGCCTTTCTACAATAGACGTCTTGAAAAATGCAACATACCAATTAAATTTTACTTTTTAAAATAGACCTTAAATATTTATGATAGCTTGAGTGAACCTATATACGATATAAAAAATTTATAGATATCGTTAATCTGATAAGGCCTACAATTTTCTAAAATTGTTCAAGTATAAATAAATTAACAAATAAAATCTTACGTCAGTTTTGTTTAGAGGAGCTCGCTTTGCCCAGTTATATAAGCGATTGTAAACGTCGCCATCGTACGCGCCTAGAGCAGAATTTAACGATTGATCTGCAAAAGCGAAAGCGTCTACTAAGCCTACTAAATTCGGCCGTAATTGCTTATAACAGTACTGGATTCGTTCTCGAACGAATTCCATTTGAGTTCCGGTAACAAAGCAATCCTATTTCGTAAATAAATAAATTTAAATTTTATGTAAGGAAGTCGTATCTTTTAAAATATGCGTACTACTAACGGAATACCTCTAAGAATTCTCCACTATTATCTGCAATTCCATTCAAAGCGAAGACAACGCCAAGCGTTAGTAGACTTTCTTTGATCTCCTTGCTACACTTTAATTGAGCAGTCGATTGAAAGAAATTTCGTGTAACAAAATAATAACAGTGCGCCTGCAAAAAATAATAGTTTCGAAAATTCGATATTCTGTCTTAACTTAACATATAGTATAATTACGATGCGTGTAGTAATTTTATCGTCGATGTAGGTAACTAACCTTTGCACATCGAACAAACTCTATTCCTGAACGATTCATAGCTTCCGATGTGTCTAAACCTTGAGAGATTTGACTTTCCAAGAACTGAGCAGCGCTCTTGATTGTTCTATAATTCCCCAAAATATGACATTATAATAACTGAACACGTAGTTCTAGTATTGAATAATCGTTATACCTTTGAGCTCTATGTTCAAAAGCTTCCACAAGTAAAATAGGCTTCATCAGATCTTCTGGTGATTTAACCCCCCATCGAGCGCCAGGTAAAGGTTTAATCAGAATATACGACATACTTGAAGGAGTAATACTAGGTTGTCTGAAACATTTTAGTAAGAATCGTGCAGTCTGTAGATATAAAACAGTATTCTCTCCCTCGTAAGTACACGACGGTAGCCAATCCTTATAAATCGATACGAGGCCGGAAGCTGCTGAAAAGCCATGGCCTCCGCAAGCTCTACGACATACCTAAATTTAGGTGATTATATAATTATTATTTTTCGTTAGGCCTATATCGATTTATGAAAAGGCAATAAAATAAAACAAACGTAAAGAAGAGAAAAGATAACCTCAATGCCAGATACAGACATCTCGGCAGTGAAAGCTTTCAAGCCCGAACTTATACCATGTAGCTGTAGATTTCAATTAATTATATATTTTATTAATTAGAAGAAAATCGTCGTATTTTCTTAAATAATAATTTATTATACCTCTTGCAAAGCGCCAAGATGGCCCGATTCAATATCAGCATGAAGAGCATGATAAGTCGACATCATGTATCTAGCAATCCAAGCGAATGCATACGCGGTAGCGAGTTGTGGAACTAGTTTATGCTGTTGAGTTACATAATCGATTATCTGCGGCTCTAGTTCACTAAAAATGGGTAGTAATGTGTTTACAGTTAGTATAATTTTATCGTTCTCCTCAAAAGCGATATGTTACAGAGTACAGCACCCTGGTTTGGCTTCCGTTTGTCGTCGTACACAACTGTATCGGATAGCAATAGTCGCTGCTTTTGATAGATTTGTAGCTGATCCAGCTACGATAGTCGCTCTAACAAGCACCATGGCACCGTAAGCTAATCTAGGATTGGCTGGTTTCCTGTAAGTTCCGTCTGGATAAACCTATTATGTACATGAGAGGATAATATACAGTATGGTTACGCAATGGCAGGTATTCGATCATCGAAGTCTAGTACTAGATAAGTATATAGTCGCTTAGTACTTACTTGGGCATGTCTCATTAACATATTTTCGCGTGGAATTCTAACGTTATCCATTGCTAGAAAGCCATTGTCGTTAGTTTCTAAGCCGACTTTATTTCCGATATCTCCGACTGTTACACCAGGCATTGGTGAATGATCTTTCAAGCTGCGTAATTGAACAATGAATGAATGAAGACCATAACACTGATTTTTGATGTATAACTGGGCCATTACGACAGCATGAGTAGAGGTTTTCCCGACTGTTAAAGGAATCCATAAATTCGATATGTGAAATCAATGATTTTAACTTAACATAGTATATCGCAATTTATTATACTCTACATAGAATCACTTATCAAATATCAACTGATCGATTTACATAATTTTGTATTAATACTAAATTAAACAATATCCGATATCGTATATTATAATTAATTAATAAATACGTACGACATCCAGGCCACCATTTAGTAGCTGTTAAAGTCGGCGTATTTAAAACAAACTCTTCTCTTTTAGGATCGTAAGTCGATGTCGTCTCTAAGCCACGTATAAAGGTACCTAGATTTAAACCAACGAATACATGAAATTAATAATATTCTTTGTAAAATACTCTTCTAGAGGTAAAAGATTAGCGTAATGTATAATAATAATGTTAGGTTTTACCGTGGCCCAATTCAGTCTGTGCGTAAGTACCGATGATTTTATAGTCATTCGCTAGAGGTAGCCATTTCTTACGTTGCTCGTCAGTACCTTGATCCTAAAATTATACAGAGTAAACATACAATCAAAAAATCTAAGTCTTAGGGTGACGATTATGAAACTATATAGCAAAGTCAGCGCACAGATAATTCTAACATTGTACTAATTAGGTGTAGAAGTCGTACACAGACTTTACGAGTAAAACGGTTGTTGTATAAATTTTAGCTAAAAGATCTGTAAAATTTAGAATATAGTTGATTCCTTGACTAGATTTAAATAATTTTTACAGCAATTATAAGGTTCGATCTGACGTCAAATTATCAAAAGATTTATATTCATTCAACTATTAAATGAATAAGGCTACGGAAGGTTAGGTAATATATTATACAAAGTAATCATCATAACCAATTAACCATTGACACACGTACCCTAATGGTCGGTCTAAACATAGAATTATGTAATCCAATTGGTAAACTCTCACCAATAACACTGTGCAAAGTTATTTGAAAAGAAGAGGACACGAAGAAAAGAATGTGAAATAGTTATAAATATTAAATGTAATATGAAGTAGTAAGCAATCATTAAATTGAGCAATATCCTGTATCACATTAACATAAATGTAGTGTAATTCAGATAGGTATCGCTATATATTGTATTATAGTGACAGTACTATATTCGGACTTCAAGTATACAAAACGTACAATTATAATGAATTATCACGCTATACTGACTGTAATTTAACATACTTTAAAAACTATAACATAACGATGAAAAAAATTTTCTGGCACAAATACATTTATAACTGCCATATACAAATACAATGCTAGTTTTCTGATCAATAATTGGCACGTAAACAGGTACAAAGCTACGAAAAATATAAATTCATATCATATTATGCTATTTAATGACTATGTTAAGTTATGTACTTTAACATGATCTTGTAGTCCTGAGGGTTTTCAATGTTATGCTCTTTAAGTACTTCAGACAATCTTTTAGATTTCATCACACCATTACTGTATTTCTCTTCTCTGGATAAGAAATGGGAATCTTTATTGCCGAAGATAGGGTCATTCAGTATGATGGATTCTGCAAAAAGAAATGTATGGGCTTAACTGTCTGCCTGTTTATTATAATTATATATATATATATATATATATATATGTTAATTATTAACAAGAAAGCAACAAGTATACGAAATTGTGAATCGGTAGTAATTAAATTAAAGTACAAATAACAGAAGCAAAGTATTAAAAGAAAACATTATGCTCTGGTCATGGACTACTAGATGCACCAATATAATTTAGTAGCTCATGCTCTAGCGTAGGATACTATAGTTTCGTCTTCCATAAAATGCTCCAGATAAACTATTTCCACAATTTACAAATTTAATGAATACGATTTATGCAGTCGTTATAATAATCTACTTTAGTACATACCAGTACTGACAGTATGATTATATTGCGTCTGTAGAACATGCTACAATTCAATTTATACGCGTAAATATCCAATCCTGTATTTTAGCATATATCCGTTTGTGATACTGTAATAAGTAAGTTATACTCCAAACGTATAACTCGATACAAAATCATATTAAACAGATAGGAAACTTAATGGATAATAACTAATTATAAATATCAATTCTAATGTCATACATCACTATTAATACTGATATCGCTGTCTGTAACGGTCTATTAACTAATTTTGTCTATGTAAACATCAATATGGCCATCATGTCTAGAAGCTTCCATGAACATTCTAACTGTAGACCTAGAAAAAATAGAACTAATAAATCTTCCTTTTTTCTATCCCCACAATCAAACAGGGAAATACCGTACACAAGATGTTACTAAGGAAAGAAAGTTTTCTTCCTTTGCCTAAACTTGTGGTACTACTGTACTATGGAAGAAAATTTGGAAAATGAACAGGAGATTTTGGCATTTCGGCCAGATTAACCAGATTAAATACATTTGATATCGAAATATACAAAGCAAGTATAGAATCATATTGAGGAGGAAGTGACACAAGTTGTAACAGCTGCAGTTAGTACCGCAGCTAGAAATTAGGAGAAAAAGAAATAAATAAGCTTGCTCCTAAAATTGGTGATAACACACTACGCGTATGTCGGTGAAATGGCAAGACAGTATAAGAATATTATCATCTAAACCTAACAAGGCATGAAATCTCTTATATAGCTGCACAAATGCGAGTCTGTAAATCATTTCAAACTTCGAATGGATTCCTAACTGCATATCATTCAATTTCTACAATGTACGCGTATTGTATAAACCAACCCAGATATCGACGTCTTTCAGTCTTTTCACGTCCTCCATTAATGATATCAGTTAATTCTGCAACGATAAAAGTGCATTTTCTTCTCTCTCTGTCTAAATCGCTGCTAGGAGACGCCATGCTTGTGCTGCACTGGTGCAACTGAGTATGATAATATTCTAGCGAGTGGTATACTGTGTGATGACATACTCAGTTACGGTATATTTGGTCAATAGTTTTATTATCAAGTAAATGCGGTGACGGAAAATGCTCGTACTAAAGTCGAATCAATTAAATAAATAAATACAAATACAGGACAGCGATCCTTCCTGACGAGTGGAGCAATTCTTGGGATTAAGTGGAGCTACACTTTGATGAGCAAATGCTCAATAGTTCAACAATATACATATACTATCGTGTCGTAACAGTTTCTGCTTTACTTTCTTCGAATCCCTCGACATTAACGATATTATTGACATTACGGCTTGATGATAATTCCTACTGGACCTGATGTAACTCGCGATAGCAACATATAATTGGCCGTGAGCAAGGATTGGAGTTAGCAAATAAAGTCCAACTCTGCCAAAGCTTTGACACTAGGATTTGTTGATTGTAATAGTGAATGCTAATCGAATCAGTAATTGTAGCCGTAAAAAATGAAACAGTAATAAGTAATCACTGGGTTTTAACTTCATTCGTAGCAAGATAACTGTTCTACCATGATGTACTCTCTCGGCAACAACCACTCCTTGAATCATAAACTGATACATGCTGTTCTTTTCAATCGCGCCGTTCAGAACAGCACATGTTTTATCTAAATTCTCCAACACCATACTTAATAATTTTCAGCCGTAGCTTATGCGGTGATATGGCCCGAAAGTTCAAGGAGTTCAGATATTCACACAGAATTCTATTTTCTACGCTTCCTTTGTCGGCACCATTGATGCTTGTATGCTCATGAATGTCACTAGGAATTTGTGAATCGATTTCGTTATTTATATTTTAGGTCTTCTACTTCTTCAATACAATCACCAGGGTATTTATATGAATAGTGGACTTCCGTTAAAAATTTTGGCCATTATAATTGATTGAAGAACTAAACCAGTGCTAAAATTGACTCGCTATCATAATCGTATTATAGTACATACAACTGACTTAAGTATAAAATACTATTGCGTCACAAGGTCTAAAATGGAACAAGCCAGCATTGTTTTAATGCTATTTGACCGCAATATAATCATCTATTGCTTTAGGATAGCACCTTAAGCATATGGCAAAAAATGTCAATTTGTTCATGGATATTCCCATCCAAATTCTGGATCTCGCATACCGAAAGATAGATTTCCATCGTTTCCTATCATTTTTAACTTTTCAGAGACTCGATGTAAGCCTGTTAGATAACTTCTGATTTACTATATACGCATAAATGTACATATATGCAGCTCAATTCGATCATTTCATAAGTTTTCGATTTGCTCGTCACTCATAATTGCATAACTCTAGGTTACCAAATGTAGTTACTATAGTGACATTTTCAGTATGCGGCCAAACTACACTGATAAGTTAACAAATTTGGACACTAACTTTTTACTTAATAGTAAGGTAAGAAGATTACTAAAGTTATAATATCTACTATCTCTATTGAACTAGTCCCTTGTCTCTATTTAATGAAACTGTTATCATTTTCTAACACGAAACTAAATGGCTATAACTGACGACTATTATCAGATATATATCATGTATCGAGCCGCGATATTATTTAGTTGTCGTTTTCGAACATGATTGAAAAAAATGGCTATAATTTCTAATTTTATGTCAGGTGAAGATACCATAAAATGTCTCTTACATCTTGCATTAAACAAGTATTATATTTATACTAATATTGATGGATTCAAATTCGTCTGAACATAAGATACTGTTCCCAGGAAAACTATCAAAGACAGTTTCGTGCTTTAAATGTGTTTGGTTAATTCTTCTACCACTTGACAATATGTGGAGAATATAGATTTATAGCAATCAGGAATTATTTTGCATATACTAATCAATCCGATATGACAGCCAGAAATTGGAAAGTTTTCAAATTTTATTTAACCGTATACTCGTACATGTATGTATTTTAAAAAGAGTAAAAGGTCATATGCAAGAGCTGGCCATCAATAATATAATTAGATTAGTGAATCTTATAGGTTTAAAATAAAGTTCATGTAATGTAAATTAACTTATAAAGCTTTCATGCAATAGATGTCTTAAAAAAAAGTAACATACCAATTAAATTTTACTTTTTAAAATAGGCTTTAAATATTTATGATAGCTTGAGTGAACCTATATACGATATAAAAAATTTATAGATATCGTTAATCTGATAAGGCCTACAATTTTCTAAAATTGTTCAAGTATAAATAAATTAACAAATAAAATCTTACGTCAGTTTTGTTGAGAGGAGCTCGCTTTGCCCAGTTATATAAGCGATTGTAAACGTCGCCATCGTACGCGCCTAGAGCAGAATTTAACGATTGATCTGCAAAAGCGAAAGCGTCTACTAAGCCTACTAAATTCGGCCGTAATTGCTTATAACAGTACTGGATTCGTTCTCGAACGAATTCCATTTGAGTTCCGGTAACAAAGCCATCCTATTTCGTAAATAAATAAATTTAAATTTTATGTAAGGAAGTCGTATCTTTTAAAATATGCGTACTACTAACGGAATACCTCTAAGAATTCTCCACTATTATCTGCAATTCCATTCAAAGCGAAGACAACGCCAAGCGTTAGTAGACTTTCTTTGATCTCCTTGCTACACTTTAATAGAGCAGTCGATTGAAAGAAATTTCGTGTAACAAAATAATAACAGTGCGCCTGCAAAAAATAATAGTTTCGAAAATTCGATATTCTGTCTTAACTTAACATATAGTATAATTACGATGCGTGTAGTAATTTTATCGTCGATGTAGGTAACTAACCTTTGCACATCGAACAAACTCTATTCCTGAACGATTCATAGCTTCCGATGTGTCTAAACCTTGAGAGATTTGACTTTCCAAGAACTGAGCAGCGCTCTTGATTGTTCTATAATTCCCCAAAATATGACATTATAATAACTGAACACGTAGTTCTAGTATTGAATAATCGTTATACCTTTGAGCTCTATGTTCAAAAGCTTCCACAAGTAAAATAGGCTTCATCAGATCTTCTGGCGATTTAACCCCCCATCGAGCGCCAGGTAAAGGTTTAATCAGAATATACGACATACTTGAAGGAGTAACACTAGGTTGTCTGAAACATTTTAGTAAGAATCGTGCAGTCTGTAGATATAAAACAGTATTCTCTCCCTCGTAAGTACACGACGGTAGCCAATCCTTATAAATCGATACAAGGCCGGAAGCTGCTGAAAAGCCATGGCCTCCGCAAGCTCTACGACATACCTAAATTTAGGTGATTATATAATTATTATTTTTCGTTAGGCCTATATCGATTTATGAAAAGGCAATAAAATAAAACAAACGTAAAGAAGAGAAAAGATAACCTCAATGCCAGATACAGACATCTCGGCAGTGAAAGCTTTCAAGCCCGAACTTATACCATGTAGCTGTAGATTTCAATTAATTATATATTTTATTAATTAGAAGAAAATCGTCGTATTTTCTTAAATAATAATTTATTATACCTCTTGCAAAGCGCCAAGATGGCCCGATTCAATATCAGCATGAAGAGCATGATAAGTCGACATCATGTATCTAGCAATCCAAGCGAATGCATACGCGGTAGCGAGTTGTGGAACTAGTTTATGCTGTTGAGTTACATAATCGATTATCTGCGGCTCTAGTTCACTAAAAATGGGTAGTAATGTGTTTATAGTTAGTATAATTTTATCGTTCTCCTCAAAAGCGATATGTTACAGAGTACAGCACCCTGGTTTGGCTTCCGTTTGTCGTCGTACACAACTGTATCGGATAGCAATAGTCGCTGCTTTTGATAGATTTGTAGCTGATCCAGCTACGATAGTCGCTCTAACAAGCACCATGGCACCGTAAGCTAATCTAGGATTGGCTGGTTTCCTGTAAGTTCCGTCTGGATAAACCTATTATGTACATGAGAGGATAATATACAGTATGGTTACGCAATGGCAGGTATTCGATCATCGAAGTCTAGTACTAGATAAGTATATAGTCGCTTAGTACTTACTTGGGCATGTCTCATTAACATATTTTCGCGTGGAATTCTAACGTTATCCATTGCTAGAAAGCCATTGTCGTTAGTGTCATAGCCGACTTTATTTCCGATATCTCCGACTGTTACACCAGGCATTGGTGAATGATCTTTCAAGCTGCGTAATTGAATAATGAATGAATGTAAGCCATAACACTGATTTTTGATGTATAACTGGGCCATTACGACAGCATGAGTAGAGGTTTTCCCGACTGTTAAAGGAATCCATAAATTCGATATGTGAAATCAATGATTTAACTTAACATAGCATATCGCAGTTTATTATACTCTACATAGAATCAGTTATCAAATATCAACTGATCGATTTACATAATTTTGTATTAATACTAAATTAAACAATATCCGATATCGTATATTATAATTAATTAATAAATACGTACGACATCCAGGCCACCATTTAGTAGCTGTTAAAGTCGGCGTATTTAAAACAAACTCTTCTCTTTTAGGATCGTAAGTCGATGTCGTCTCTAAGCCACGTATAAAGGTACCTAGATTTAAACCAACGAATACATGAAATTAATAATATTCTTTGTAAAATAATCTTCTAGAGGTAAAAGATTAGCGTAACGTATAATAATAATTTTAGGTTTTACCGTGGCCCATTTCAGTCTGTGCGTAAGTACCGATGATTTTATAGTCATTCGCTAGAGGTAGCCATTTCTTACGTTGCTCGTCAGTACCTTGATCCTAAAATTATACAGAGTAAACATACAATCAAAAAATCTAAGTCTTAGGATGACGATTTATGAAGCTATATAACGAAATTAGCGTATAGATAATTCTAACATTGTACTAAATAGGTGTGATAGTCGTACACAGACTTTACGAGTAAAACGGTTGTTGTATAAATTTTAGCTAAAAGATCTGTAAAATTTAGAATATAGTTGATTCCTTGACTAGATTTTAATGATTTTATAGTAATCATAAGAATCGATCTGACGTCAAGTTGTACAAGAGATTATATAAATTATATACACTCAACTAAAAGTGTAACGCCATCGAAGGTTAGGAAATACATTATATAAAATAATCATGATGACCATTGACACACGTACCCTAATGGTTGGTTTAAACATAGAATTGTGCAATGCAATTGGCAGGTTCTCGTTGATAACACTGTGCAATGCAAGTTATTTTAAAGAGAAAAGGACACGAAGAAAAGAGTGTGAAATAGTTATAAATATTAAATTTAATATGAAGTACTAAGCAATTAATAAATTGAGCAATATCCTACATCATGTTAACATCAAAGTAGTGTAATTCGACATATATTATAATTATCAGCCTATACTGTACCATGGACTACTAGAAGAGGTTCTCTTCTAGTAGTCCATGCCTTTACTGACTGTAATTTAATATACTGCACTTTATGAAGTATAGCAATATGATTAATAAAATATACTAACACAAATACAGTTACAACTGTCCTATAGTATGCTAGTTGCCTCATCAACAATTAGGATACCAACAAGTATAAAAGCTACGAAAAATACAAATTTATGTTAGTATATGCTATTTAATGACCAAGTTAAGCTATGTACCCTAGTAAGATCTGGTACTCCTGAGGGTTTTCAATATTATGCTCTTTAAGTACTTCAACCAATTTGACAGCTTTCTTCACAGCATCACTGTACTTCTCTTCTCTGGATAGGAAATAGTAATCTTCATTGCTGAAGATGGGCTCCTTCATAACGAGGGATTCTGCAAAGAGAAATGTAAGAGCTTAATTATCTACTTATTCCTTCTTAATTAACAGAAAGCAACAGGTATGCGACGTTGAGAATCGGTAATAATCAGGATTTCATGAAATGCTCCAGATAAGCTATTTCCACGATTTACAAATTACAAAGAAATGATGTAAAGCTTTTCGTGAAAATAGACTGGCTCCTAGTATATATCCGTTATCATGTGCCTAAATCTGTTTCATGGATACGATTTATACAGTCGTTATAATAATCTATTTTACTGGATACTGGCATTGTGATTATATCTGTTGAACATGCTGCAATTCAATTTGTACGCGTAAATATTCAGTCCTGTATTTTAGCAAGTATCTGATTGTGATAGCGTAATAAATAAGTTCTACACTAAACAGGTAGGAAACTCAATGGATGATAAATAAATATCAATTATGGGGTCCTACACTACTGCACTATTGATGAACACTGAGATCTGTAATACGATCGAGATACGGTGATATAACATTATTCATTCAGTAGATATGCGCTTCAGGAACATTTTTGAAATTTGATCATGACAATATAAAAGAAGGATATCATTTTTAGACATCGAAATGGTAAAAATACGTCTATAGCTGATAAAGGATCGATTTAACTTAATAGAGACATATTGCTATCTGCAACTGTCTATTGAATAATTTGTCCATATAAATATCAACATGACCATCATGTCGAGAGCTTTGATGAACATTGTATAGTGTACTGTACAACACGGTATACAATAATAAGCGCATCCACTCTAATAGCCAGCGCCCATAGAAATGAAAAAGGAACTAATTAATCTTGAATTTTTTTCTATTCCCACGATCAAACAGGGAAATACAGTACAGTAGTCAAAATAATGTGTTGTGACGGAAGAGAATTTTCTTCCTCTGCTTCTATCTGTGGCACTACGTTACTGTGGAAGAAAATTTGGAGATGAGCGTGAGATTTTTTTCGGCAAGAGTACATACTGTACAGTAAAGTAATGAGTAAGTGAATACGTGTGATGCAGTGAATCCATGATAGAATCATACTGAGTACAGAAGAACTGACCAGGTGACAGTAGGCTCTACCTCCATAGCCGTCGAAAGGTGTGACTACAAGGCAGTATAACAATATTATCCTCGAAATCGAATAAGGTAAGAAATGTCGATGGAGATGCATTACTATACTAAGCAATTGGGAATACTGCATTTACAATAAGGTACAGTAGAGTCTGGATTCAACGCCTCGCCGCAACAATGTGGGAGTTGTGCAAAATCAATCCAAATTTGATATGGATGGCAAATCATTCAAGTTGTACAATGTACGTGTATTGTATAAACCAACCCAGATATCGGCGTCTTTCGGTTTTTTTCCGTCCTCCATTAACGATATCCGTTAGTTCTGCAACGTTAAAAGTGCATTTTCTTCTCTCGCGGTCTAGATCGCTGCTAGGAGACGCCATACTTGTGCTGCGCTGTTGCAACTGAGTAACGAAGACTCGCCAAGGCGGATCAGGTAATCTGTATGACTGTACAGTACAGAGTACAGTAGAACTGCGAGTCAGCGAGTTCATGTACTGTACACTGTACACTGTACTGTACCGTATGGTAAGGTGAAGCGTAAAAGCAGGTCATCCTCACCCGTACTGTACCGTAGAAAGTCCGGCAGCGAAACCGCACACTGGACAGTATGTAAGGATCAATAGCGAGCGCATGTTTATTTATTTATTTTATACTGTACCGTAATGCAAGATCAGGCGTTACGTACAGTATAGTACTGTACTTTACAGTGTACAGTACGTATGATACAGTACAACATCGTCAAAGGAAGGTACTGTACACTGTGCAATGTACACATTAGAATCACGTTATCACGTATGCACGTTATGACCACAAAGCGTTTACATAATCATGGACATCAGGGTCGTTCATGGGGTCCCGCGAATCGACGAATTCTCTCTTTTAGTAGTCCCTGATCGAATGGATTCATTTCGTCATCTATTTTATTATAGGGTATTTGTTCTAAAGACTAAGATAGAGCGTCCACAATCATAACACTGGTCGACAATTTATTTGTAAATACTACTAGAATAGTATTTTAACATTCTAAAACGCATTCAGCATTCAACGTTATGTTGTGGGGTTGATGTTGGGGGTTGTCTCCCAAAGCCCCCGGATTACAGTACAATGCTTTTATTTCGGGTGAAAGGTGAAGGTTCACGGCTAGATGCTAACCTACGGTTAACTTGCCGTAACTCTTAACGGATACGTCTGACTCTGTCATGATAACAGGATATTCATTGCAGTACAGTACTGTATAGTACATTGAGCACTGAGTGAGTAACTATACGTACTGTACGTGTCGAGTTCGACTAGGGTCCGAACCAGACCAGGCCAGATCATAAAGACCTCTACGGTCTACACCCTCTACAGTACGTTTCTGAAAGGCTTACAGTACAGTACGATGTACTGTACACTGTACCATACTGGAAAGCACTCCATTGATAAAGTGGTCAATGGGTTGAAAGTGTTTTTAGTCGAAAACGATTCCTTATTTACTCTAACGCCAACAGATTTTTCAATGCAATTTTGCAAGTACAGTACTGTAGTCTCTGGTTATGAGAGTGTATCCTACTGCAATCAGTTGTTACGTATTTAAGGATTGTACGCAGAGATAGGTTGAGGGTACAGGAATGAGTAAGACCTTTCGATGTAGTGGTCTATTATGATGAGCTATTACGTATTCATTGATGCAATCAATTGAACTGTTTTAGAATCATAGTTACTCTACGATATATATAGCTGTTTAAGACAACAATAGGCATGAGATTATTTCTACGGATATTCTAGGCTTTTCAACCGGCTTTGAAGTGTTAAACAGTCAATCTGCAGTAATGAATACCGTATATTGGTGACACACTACACTCGATACTTTGGACATGAAGGGTTATAACCAGTCGAGTTGATTGCTAAAATTCGACACGATGGCAGAATAAAATTTTATTTGAAGTTGTAAAATTATTTTTTCGATATAGCATTTCAGCTATAAGTTATACGCACAATATATATATATTCAGTTCGGAAATTGAATGTGAGTGGATTGTAAAATTTGAACTGTATCCGTTTTATAACGGGTACTACCAAATCAATTAAGATTAATCTTAATTCGCCTTAGTCTATTCTTTTTTTTCATTGTGTCACGTTCGATGTATGCCTGCTTATGGTACGTAATTATAGACCGCGAACTTATTACAATTGATTACAGTTGACCGCTTCTTTCTAAAATGAGTGAGTTTGCATACAGGTACTTCTGGCACGAACCAACAAGTAGCACTATGCTTACAATACATTCAGTAGTTCCGCTAACAGGCCTATTTCCGCAATAGCCCATCACAGAATCCCGTAAAATGGTCGATGTACAACCTTACTGATGATTATTAAGAATTCTTCTTAAACATGGTATTAATATCCTTACGAATATTTTACAGTCATTTTGGATAGTATTTGGAATAAATTTTTCTTTGCATTTATTGATTACTTTGGAGAATTGTTCATTATAGAGTGAAAAGCAAGATTCTATTAGAGACTCGAGAAAGCATGGCTGATCGTAAATTCATTTACCTGCACTATAGCAATGCAAAATGTAAAAAGTGCTATAGTAATATACATGGACTTTGCAATTATAATTATAAGATCCCAGTGGCATAAATGATTTGAAATAAGCCAAGTTATCTTATTCTATCTCAGTGCTGATTGATCTCAGCCAGCTGTTTGTTAATCTCTGCTAGCAACCTACAGCAGATATACGGAAATATGCGTAAGCACTCTCCTTTCATTAATTAATTAGTGAATTATTAAATATACAAATAATTTCTTAATGCAGAGGATACTATAATTAAAGGATACTTGTTATCATTTAACGAAGCAACTGGTAGTTTGGTATCCTATAACCGGGTCTGAAGTATAAATTAATTAATATATATAAGCTTATATACTAAAGTTGCGTAACGTATACTTAACGATAAAAAAATATAATTAAGACTTATATCACAAATAAAGTCAAGAATAAAAATAGTGTCCATGTCTGTACATCTATAGTATGTATAATTAACTGATCAATAATTAATTTAAAATTCGGCTTAGTGGTTTATTATGGAAACTAGGATTATTATTTTAGAGATTTACGCATAATATTATCGTAGCATTGATTATACTGTACAGTGTACGGTGTACAATCTACTGCATCTATTGTACGTTCCATACATCTTCTTAGGCATGTAGTAGGCATATGTACAGTAAGTATATAGTAGCTAGCATTTCTCGTTTCTGTTGTGGTAGCTTGTGTGTAATTAACTAATAAAAGATAAAACTAAATTAGGTGCTCTCCAAACTATCGACTGTGTGAGTGCGACTACTGAGTCTGGTGAAATATATACGCGTATGCAGTATACTGCATATACCACGTTACTGATCTAGAGATATATTGTATAGATATATATATACATAATATATATACTCTGGAGGTATAAATTACGCAAGGCACACTTCAGGATATTTATACTTTCATCTTAACAATCACTGGAGTCTACGTATATGTGACTATATACTGTGGAATGTACAGTATACGGTATAGGCTATAGTACTATAGTTCATCTTTATCATGGCTATTTAGCTGCTTCACAAACTAGCAGTAAAACAAACATAAACTTATTTATATTATCAACTATCTATACAGTACGTACACTATACGCTATCGATAAACAGTCGGTTGAAACGTATATCATCTCAATTTTTCGGCCTCGACATCATCTCAGGATATATGATACATGATTATTTTAAACATCTTCTTCGACAACACTAGACGCTCGTCAATAAACATATACTGTATATAATAACAGTCGTCCTCTATTATCATCGTGGCTCTGTAAAAAATTACACACAATCACCATATCTAATTTTAGGTTTCGGCGGCATGAAAAGCCAAGATTTAAAAAGGAAATAACGTCTTTAAGTGATGTAACAACTCTTAAATCAATATTCTGCTACTATCGTCGCACGTGAAAGATACAAATTTTACAGTACCGACACTTTGAAATCTTTAATCACATTACAATTTCTTGCTTGGCACTACGATGATCCTATAATAATAGTGGAACAGAGAACGCCAATTAACTTTAAACTATTTCAAATTTTTATGTAATAAAACTATACTAGTACCCAAAACTAATCCTAGCACTCTATTATAGCTCTAGTATCAAGAAGCACTGCATGGTAATTAAGTAACTCGTATAATAACAATATCGAACAAGGTACTAAAAGGCACTGCTATCAAAAAATGATCTGGGTGTTAATTTCAAGTAAGTTCTTTTTATTTTGACACCATGTTCACAATCTATCTTCAATACTCCATACATTATTAAACTCATCGAAAGGAAAGCTTCGAGTAGTAATGATAAAATTCTTTTATCTGTCTTAAGTGATATCACATTCCGTATCCAACAGCGCTACCACAAGAGCATGCTGAAGTGATCACCTGCTAGTACTTAACAGTAGGAATCACATTTAACATTGGTGAAAATTATTAATATAGTACTGGATACAGTCACGATCTTTTCCTAGTTACTACGGCAACATCAACCTTGGACATCCATCCATCAAAAGACTCCTTTAATACTAGTTATCAACAATTGATCTAAATTATTTAAATTCTGAGAGCCATCTTGTATCTTAAATGATAACCTTCCTTTTCTTTTCCTGGTGTTGATAACGATTTCACTGCTATTGGAAACTATCTTAAAAAACATATATCCTGACAATTGTCGGTTTTTTTGATTTGCTACATTAAGTTTCATTACCTGTAATAACCTGTTGTCTCTCAATCCGCTTCCTTACTTCCTTTTATAATTATCTCGCTATTTGAACTATTCTACTATGGCCTTAACTTTCGATCAAAAAAAGTATCAACTTAGCCTTAAAGATCGATTCGAGATTATCGTTGACGATCTTAAAGAAAGGAAAAAGTTAAAAATTTTAGAATTGATCTGTGTAACACCGTTATTTTTGTTAGGCCTTATCGCTGATATAATGCTTTTAGTTGATATTGACAGAAGATCAAGTTATCTTGAAACGATCATCAAGAACGAAGGATTAGTTGTTAATACGTCAGGATTCGATTTGAATACAACCACTGTTAGCAGTAATTGTTCATCTATTTACAATGTTGGAAATTTGAGTAATGATTATCTGGATAAACGGAGGGCGTACTGCTTTTTTTTCTTTTTATATTTAGTTATCGTTTTGTCATTTTGTACTTGTTTCTATATTTTAATTCATTATCCTGAGGCAATGAAGGAATATTATTCGTTTAAAGTTGTCGCAAAACTTTCAAAATTTTTTATATTTCTATGGAATGCAGTGCCACAAGCCTGCTTAGTAGTAATTTTGTATAACCTAGATAATAAAAATGACGGTATAAATTGTTTATATGGCACCATTACACCGGAAGCCACAGCTACTAGTATGCCTGTAGTGGTAAGACCTTTTCACTCAAGCGTTCAAGATCTAAAGTTGGTATATGTATTGCTTTGTGCGTTCTACATGATGGCAGTTGGCATTTATCATGGTTACTTTGTAGCAAAGCCAATCAGGGATGATATTTGTGGAGGTGATAGCATTTGGCGTTCTTATACTGCCTGTTCAAGAATCATATGGTACCTAACTGTTGCCGTTGTAACTGCTATATTCTCATTTCCTATCGCAATAACAGCCAAGGAAAATCCTGTTACTCAGTTAACTGGATCAGTTTTAACGTACTTCTTAATATTCTTACTATGTTTATTTGCACTAAGTCTTACTTTCGTATCTGTAACACTTGATTTGTATGAAAACTATTTACAAGAATATGTTCCATTTACTGAAAAGTTAACTAGTCCCATATTTTATTACATTATTAATCTCTTTCTATCGTGTATTATTACGCCATTGGGCTTCTTTGTAATCAATCTTGCGGAGTTTATTCTAATATTTGCATCTTTTTATATTTACTACCGAACTATAAAGAAAGGTAGTAAATTAATATCAAATTCATATAAATTCGGCCAAGATCCTCCGCCAAAATTGGATACTGACGGCATTACTTATAGAAAAGATCCCATCGTGGATAATAACAACTATATTTATCGTCCCAATGATCAGTTAAACAGCAACACTCTAAATGGTACGCACATTCTAGCTATGAAAGATGAAGAACTCAATCGAAAAATTCAATTTGCACATGGCGATAACGCTACAATTGACGAAAATGGCAAAACTCTAACTATTAGAGCACCTTATTATAACGTTATATATTCAGTTGATGAAAGATTAGTGTAATTTTTTACTTGATATTAATCTAATAACATTCTGTTGTACTAAAACTTTCTATATATAAACTAGAGTAATTATGTAAAAAACAGGCATATATCGGATCACTCTACACTTTGCAACTAATCTTATCCTGTACTGATATCAAACTGTTCGTCCTCAAACAAACATGATTTTATTGCATGCTTTTTGATTATGACTCTTAACTATATGTATCATGTGTATTATGTCAGTATAGCGGATTTTGATAAGTACCCGTATATACAATTTCTTACAATGTAAATTAGAAGAATAATTATTCAACACTTTAAAAAAGTATTCAAGAACGTCTACGTAGCCAGCTTAGGCAAGAGAGTTACTTTATCTTTTAAAATTTAATGCCTGTCTATACCGTACGTAAATACCCGTAGAATATGCATCCCGTTTGGTAACATACTGTACACAGAAATACACGTAAATTAGTATAATCATATCGAGACGTTTCTTTAGCATAAATTTCATCAATAAAAACAATTGCATATCGTATATCGCAAAATAAAGTATTGCTATCTAATAAGATCAAATCTAAACAATTCTAGAAAAGTTGCCTATACAATTAATTACGATTCTCCATATCATAGATTTATTTGTTGTTACAAGGAAATCAGAAATTATTACCAGAAACAGTTTTTGTAGCTAACATCTAGTAAGTTGAGAAAATTTATTTTATGTGATCGAACTGTATTGTCTCATTAATACCCCTCATTGATCTTGGTTTATAAGAATCTATGTGATGCTAAAGCATTCTCCACTAGAAAATGAGCCAAATACAGTACCACAACAACTGCATGAACAATTTAAAATGTTATCATTATCTAACGTACTGAGTGCGTTATACAATACAACATCAATTCAATAGCTAATTTTATCTCCAGATCATGACGTGCTCGATTAGTTTATAAAAGAAATAGTGACCAAATGCAATCACTGAGGAAAATCATCGAAGATATCAAAGTGAGTGCCATTTTCGTATTTATCTTCCACTAATAGCCTTGCCAATTTGGCCGCTGAATCCATTGGATTCACTGTTTGCTTCTGCTCAATTTAATTACAAAAAGGTGAGATATAAATAACTTTGTAAGCATGGAGTGACAGCATGAATTCATTAGATACAGTTCGCTTTAAGCTATTTAATTTTAGTCGCACCATAACATTTTCTTCTTTATACTCAATTTTAATAATTGGAAGTAATGAAATCAAATAACAATACCTTCTCTATCGCACCCAGTAACGAAATTTTAATGGATGGATCAGCATTGCGATGTAAAGCATCAACCAGCAATTTTGTATTCATTGGGCCTGGTGCATAATTGACTGCTCTAACCAATGGCTGTAATAAATCAATCAACAACATCACTTGAAAAGTAAATACCGAAGAACTTTTACGTCAGCGAATAATATTATGTACTACTTTAGGTATATTTTCCAAATTCATGTATTTTAGGTGATTATTATACGACATTGCATCGCCTGTTTCCTCACACCGAATAGTAGAATTATAACACAGTTCCTGAATAGCATCAATTAATTACATTAGCGCGCAGTACTTACATTTTCTTTAGCGATTACTGATATTAGCATGTCTCGGGCCGCCTTCATGGAGCAATATAAAGCCCAACGTTTATAAGGGTCTAGCGCACATATTGAGGATATATTAACCAAATGCATTTTACCAGGGGAATTTTTAAACAACTGCAAGTATTTAGACCTACATCGATCATATGTTAATAATTGGTAACAATTGAATTAGATTTATTTATATTTTATTGCATGACTTGGTTCAGTTTACTCCATTTTAAGAGAAATAGTATATCTTCAATATGCTAAAATTACAAGCTCAATTATCAAATAGTCTAAGATAATTAAAGTTCTGCCAGTATAACACTTACGAGAGGTAATGGCAAGATGTATAGTTGAGGTCTAAATATTTTCCAATATATTCACAATCATCTGTATCAACAACACTTTGACTTTCCAAAGAGGCTGCATTATGAATAAAGATGGAATTTTGGTAATCATCCGGCTTCAATCCACTTTCTATCGTTTGAATTGCATCAGGCAACGATGACAGATTGCCGACATCCACGCATACAACTTGAACTAATAGTGAACAAGATTAATTTTTATTTATTTCATTCACAATTTTGAATGGTATTAGCGAGATGAATTAACCTATGTAACTATCATTAACATCCAATAGCATATTCAAATTAGAATGTATAATACTCTTTCCTAATTATCTGAATTAAACGCATTAGTAACTATCATAATAGTTCATGATAGTGTATATGTATGTAAAAATTTGTAGAAATGTAAAATATCAGGTAATATTGAAAGTAAGTTGTAAATATATCATAAATGATGGCCATACCCTCAACATCTTTAGAAACTTGTTTTATTAACATTAGTAACTATCATAATTGTTCATGATAGTGTATATGTATGTAAAAATTTGTAGAAATGTAAAATATCAGGTAATATTAAAAGTAAGTTGTAAACATATCATAAATGATGGCCATACTCTCAACATCTTTAGAAACTTGTTTTGTTAACATTAGTAACTATCATAATTGTTCATGATAGTGTATATGTATGTAAAAATTTGTAGAAATGTAAAATATCAGGTAATTTTAAAAGTAAGCTGTAAACATATTATAAATGATGGCCATACCCTCAACATCTTTAGAAACTTCTTTTATTAACTTAGTTGTCTCCGCTAGTCCATTTTCGTTGCGTGCCAAGAGAAAGAATTTAGCCCTTCCTTTCCCCTTGGTCACCGCCTCAGCAAATTTAACACAGACTGCCTGACCAAAACCACGGCTGGCACCAGTTATAATAAGACATAGCGATCCAGAAAATAAGGAATCCATGAGATTTCAACCTGATACTGTAATGTAAAATTGATTTATTTTAAAGTTTTAAGATCACAGATGCATATAAGCTATTGTAAATGTCTTCTGGCTCGAATAATATGATACTGTAGGTCTATTTTTAGAGTTGATCACTTTCAGTTAGTACTGTGATCCGTTGCTGCAATTCACGATGAGTGTTATTGTCAACATGAAACTGCAGTTGCAAGCGATTGTAAGATCATGATGGCTAAACATAGCTAATCCATACTATCTGATATCATTTTCTCCATACGATTGAATAATAACGTACTAGTTTACAAAACCAATCATCATATTTACGAAATGGATTAAGTTCATCGTAGACTAAAGCACGCTACAATCGCCAGCTATTTACTACCAAGAAATGAAGAGAACTATCGTGCTGTACAGAACAATAGATTTCAGGTAAGATCGACAGGTACAGTACTGTATATCATTGCAGCCAGTCTAGGAAATTTCGATCAGTATTTTATCTATTAATTTATCGATTAGAACTCGATCATTAGGTTCAATTTTGTTCTAATGGCTCAATTTAACCATTTCTTAAAGAAAGCAAGACAACTTACCGAACGACCGTTAAGCACTCTCACGTGTCGCCAAATAAAAAAAAAATTAATAAAACTATTTCGGAGCATGGGCGTTGGGAAATCGCTGTGCTTGGTAGTTGGTAGTAGACTGTATTTAATTGAATCTACTGTACTGTAGTGTAGGAAACGGCACACCGTTTAGTGTACACTGTACAGTATGGACAGTACTGTATGTAGAAAATATACTACTGGTATTTCTAGTTAAAATGCCAACGGTTGTTGACTGTACTAATAATGTGCAGGCTGATTATTTGATTGCCCATTTCAACTGAATGGTAAGGGCAATAATCTGTCCGCGATTGATATCCAAATTAGCTGCTAATGTAGATTGGTTTAGTAGTCCATGGTACAGTACTGAGTGCATTAGATGGTACAGTACTGTAAGTAAACATGGGCAGAAGTTTTCTCTACACTGTGTAAATAATTATTTGAAATAATTAAATTATTAATTCATTCATTAATTCCTGTGTAGCTTAGTTTGTAAAAATTGATCAAGACAAAAGAGTCTGTGATTAGACTGAATAATCCCTAAGTGCAGCAGCCTACTGGTCCAACACTCCATGAAGAACTCTAGTTAAGCAAGAGTGCAGACAGTTACTTATACAAGCACATTAGGTTACAGTTCTGGAGTAAGGATTTAAGTTAATTCAATTTTCAAAACACAAATATGAGCAATCCTACCATTGACCAGTCATACCAAACAATTTTGTATGTGTGCAATCTAAAAGAAAAGAAAACGTATGGACTGCACACAGTAGCTGCAGTACTTTACTAGACCAGGAGTAGAAACCCCCTTGAATGAACGGGGCTTTACTTGATCAGGCAAGGCCAAAATGTCGAAAAATACTTAATGTATTTACTAATTGAAGAATATTTATGATATTGCATAATACAACGGCGGTATGTAAGAAGAACTTTATGAAATCGATTAATCGAGTATCGCCATATTGGCATATCAATAACTGGAAAGAATTTGCAATAGTATTTTGACGCCCCAATATCCGTCCATCCGATACGGATAGAACAGTCCTGTATCCGGCTGTCCATTCTACAGTACAGTACTGTAGAGCTTCTTCTTTACAGTGCAGTGTACAGTACACTTTGTACGGTATGGTACTGTGCACTGTGTGCAGTATTGCCGCCAAAGACGATGAAAACTCATTTCGAACAAATTACCCTCTCTCAATAGATATGGCCACAAATTATAATGGCATCATCATTAAATCTTTCAAGTTGCATGGCTTACTACTTAGTAGGTAAGTTTCGACACGAACTGATATGACACAGCTACATTATGATAGAGCTCGTATAGTGAAAGAAATATTTGGTAACCGTAGGACGGCTGCGATTGCCAAGTTGCTACATGAAGTTGATATAGCAGTGTTCCTCTATAGCTAAACTGTCGGTCATGTTCTGACTATAATCTTCCGACAACGAAGTGTGATAACATCGATGTTAGATCAATCTTTATGCGTTTACAACATACAGTACATGGGCAGATTACAGCAGTGTATGTCTACCCTATGTTATAGCGATAATATTGAATACTAGTTATCATAAGTTACCAGGTTGATGTTTGGTATAACCTGCTACATCCAGCTACAGTACAGTAGAATTAAGTGTACGTACTTTTGATTATAATTATATTATTATTGTTGATTACAATGACGTACGTATATGCATAGAATTATGCCTTACACTGCGCTTTCTTCGTCATTAGTGAGGCCTGTAGATATTTAAATGAAAATTTGCCAATATCACATGGATCTAATAAAGAAAAATTAAATGAAAATTTGCAATTGATTATCGATGCGTTACAAAGGCAACCTTGTTAGTAAGCTCTGCATTTGTAGCTAACAGATTTGGCAATGATGTTCGATTTTCGCGCCAAACTTAAGATCTTAAATATTTTAGACGAACTAAATTGAAAGTTTTATAAATAATACAGTAACTTAAATTAAATTTCCTAGCATCGTCTACTATTATCGACAAGGGACGTGTAGAATCAGCAATTCAAGAATGCCAACAAAATTCTCATGACGAGCAGAGGTTAGCATATTTCATTCATAGCCACTTGTTGCATTGCATGTGTGCTAGATGACTGGTACTGATTGAGCTGCAAAACTGTAACTTTTCTAAAGCACATAAATAACGGTATCATCTCTATTGCCCGTTGTTTAAATTAATGTTACTGTGCTCAGTAATATGCAGATGATGCTTTACATGTACTTTTACTGTGTGTCCAATATGCTTTAACTTATCACATCATTATTTCTTCTCTTTCATAACTACAGCAAAATCTTCAATGTTATTAATATCTTCAAGTAAGGAAACATCTACTGATATCCTGTATATCATTTCAATTGCTCTATTACTTTTACTATCAAATTGCTATTGCAGAATAGCTAAAATCTAACATTAATTAGCAAAACGAAATTATCCTCGATCTTGATATTAAACATTGTTATTCTCTATGTAATGCGTTGATTTTATTAGAACTCCAAAATATTATTATAATACGGAAAAAAAGAAATTCCTACGGTAATAGCCGTAAAAATTGCTGGCTGTTTTTATTTAATTTAAAAAAGACCGTCAACACATTCTTTAATTATTGATAACGTTTATCTAATTGTAATACATCAGTGGCAATGATGATACTAACACTTTTGGATTAGCGAAGGACAAGGCAGCATACTTTCGAGAAAGATATAACCTTATCTATCAGGTAATTACCATCGTCTAGACTTTATGATCAATGCAGGATATTACATTAGAATAAGATCTATTCTTAATCATAGCACTGATTGACTGATATAGCGCCATCAAATACTGCTGTACTGATTAAAGTTACTACCTTATCTACTCGTAATTAGAGAACTATCCGTCATGATCTATTTTGCCCGTCGTCTACGGGTAATAAAAATATCGACAAATATCGTCAGCAACAACAATTTGAGGTAGAGAAGTTGTAAGCCTTAACCGTTTTAAATATTATGCTATACAGTAGGAGTCAACAGGTTATATTACACGGAATCGATAGCTGTGCATAAGTAAGATAGGATAACTTTATTCTAGGTAGAAAGAATGTCATCGCGATTATAGATAATAGCGAATATAAATAATTAAATCAAATTACTCTTTTTCACAGTTAAAATCCATAGAATATCTTTTATCAACTAGTAGAATAGAAGACAAAATCGTAGTGCTTGGTATGATTACAAGGCACAGGGAGGTAATACTTGTATAATACCCAAAATAGCTTTATATTTGTACTTAAGGTGCTGAGCTAGAGGCCCTGTTTCCACTCTTTAGGGAGGTTTCGCTCTCGAGGACATTACCGGAATAGTAAAGCTTGATATATCGAAGACCTTATTTCACGCTGGCTTATTTACTGAAGCATGTTTTGTATTGGCGGAGGGTGTATACGAAGATGACGTATTTCGGGCCTCAGCTATTGGATTTCCACCAGCTGAACCTGCTAAAAGCTTTTACCGACATTTCGGTGATATTAATTTGTTCGGTGGTCCCTTCACTAGAAGTTTTAAATTTTCGGTAATTCAAATATTTTTGAGTTATACCTATATCTCTAAGATTACAAATTTGTACCGTAATTATTTTTTTTTCATATAGATTAATTTAAAAGCAGTTGAAGAGCATAATTCTGGTACTATGCTAATCTTTTTATCTGATGTCTGGCTCGATCAATCAAGTGTATGTTATCCTAATAATGAAACAAATTTTTGTCTTTTCATTAGTCTTGCTTTCTTCTGTCATTGTAATTAATTATCCACTACTGTATATATTTGTATGCTACTTTGCGCTAATACATTGCAAGATTTTAGAAAATTTGTTTTTTACTATAACCAGGTATTAGATAAACTCCGTACTCTTTTTGCTGGGTATTCAAATGCTCCTCCTATGGCTTTTATTTTAATCGGAAATTATCTTTCTACACCATACGGGTACAAAGAATCTAAAATTATGAAAGGTGATTATCTGCGAAGAATAGTAACTTTCTGTCTATCTCCTCCAAGTCAAAAATGCTAATATTGCTACTGCTCCGTTACGTAGAGTGTCTTCAAACATTAGCAGACTTAATTTGCGAATTTCCCAATATCAAAGAAAGGTATTAAACGAATTGCCAATAATAGTAGTAAAAGTAACACATCCTGAAGTAACTAGTCAATGTTATCTCTAGAAGTCACTTCGTATTCGTCCCTAGTATCCATGATGTAGGATTTGGGAATATCTTACCTAGGTTTGTTTGTAAAGATATTTATTTTTTTTTCACTTGTTTATTTGTTGCTCTTGAATGAGCACATACGTATTATAGTATAATATATGAATTATTTTATGTTGGATTTTTTAGACCTCCACTTCCTGAGTCGGTAACCGCTGATATAAGAGAGAGGCTTCCGTGGGTAGACTTTGCATCTAACCCTTGCCGGTAAAATTAATTTTTAATATCCACGTTGTTTTTATATTTTATGTGTGATCAATGATTTTTGATTATGGCTTTGCAGTATTCAGTACTGTACACAAGATATCGTTATATTTCGAGAGGATATGATTGGAAAAGTTTGCAGAAACTGTATTCACATCCCAGAAGATGGAGAGGATATCCCATCACATGTACAGACTAATTTTTAAGCTATGTTGCAAAGTACTAGGTTCGTAGCATATGATACATGTACATTATACTAAAGCAGGAATAACTTATAGTTTGTAAGGACAATTACATCTCAAGGCACCTTGTGTCCTTTGCCGTTAAATGTCTCGCCAGTTTATTGGAATTACTCTTATGCTTTAAGCTTATACCCATCGCCGGACTTGGTATAGTTGTTTAATAGATGTAATATTATGAGAATTACCAATGTAATATCGGCATAGACACGTATGAAACATAATGTATATTGTATAGGTCGTTTTAGCCAATAATTACGAACCTTTTGAGATTTCTCGAATTGGAAGCTTATTTATAAATCCTGTAAGCCACTTAACTTTATTGAAATCTTTATAAAATATCTCCTTTAGATCGTTTAAGGATAGTCTATGCAAATTGTTATTTGTCATTTCTGTCTCGAACCTATTATCTGTTTTTATTAAGGGTTCGTTTTCAAGAAATGATTTCTCCTTTCAAGTTTACCTACCATCTAGTCGCGAGGCCGAGAAAAGGTCAGTATTAAAATAGTAATTCTATTTGAAGTTACTACTCTATAATATTAAAATAAGCTTTTGACAAACGAATATCTCTTACGCTTTACTCAAGATATCTTAATTCTAAATATATATTTTCCCTCGAAAAATATAGTCAAGTACCACACTGAATAGAATAAAACAATGTGGTTAATCGATCTGGTGCCAAATCTGTAAGGAAAGCTATAAGAGAAATATTAAATTCAAGCTACGACTACACCTTGGCATATGACATTGTTTATAATTGTCAATAACGTATCTGATCCTCCGATTAACAAAAGACTAATTGTAAATTATCAATCTGGCAACCCAATTTTACTATATTCGTATTAGCTATAAGAGTGATTCGTAATGTATTTCTAGTGATCAATATTGTATATTATTAGTAATAAAGGTAGAGAAGTAAATCTGAATTAAATAAGAGTACAACATGCAGACATCGTATTGCATTTAGAATTATTAGGTTATTGTCTCCATAGGCGTTTTGTTATGTTGATTTGAGTAATTGACGTATATTGACGTACGACACTGTCAACGAAAACAGATACCAAAGCAAAGAATGTTCTTTGATCTATTTGGACGAGCGACTGTCCTGGGTTTTTAGATATAGTATATCCGTTCTTATTACGGTATCTATATTATGACAAGTATTTATTACTATACCGATCTATTGATTATCATCAAGGACAATGTATAAATACCAACTATGAGCATAAATGCTGGTCAAAACACGGTCGTGTACAGTATTACAGAATGCGTTTAACTTTTTTTAATATTATTTTTAATTATAATTGATATCAATATGTAAATCGATTCTCTATCCGCTGATTTGGTTCATGTATGAGTGATACCGTGTTAGCTAATGTAAAGTTAATGAGCTCTGTTGAGGTATATAATAAACTTTATTATTAGAGATGCAGTATAATTTTAAGCTGATCTATAGTACTTTATGTCTTATCACTGGGCCTCCCCCGGAAAGGCTTTTTTGGGCATGTACCTCACTGAATCGTCCCTCTTTATGCACGGTACGTTAGCATGAGGGATTGGATTAGAAACAAACTCAGGCTGGAAATATGGTGATTTTGCTTACACGGAGATGCTGCAACATCAATCATAGCTCATACCATATCAAAATAATGTAGTTATTGTTCTGTACTGTGTAGTGTATAGTGGATACGCGTATACGGTAAGGCGTGGCATCCTTGTCCTATAGACAGGTACGGAATGGGTGTAGCCTTATTAGTTAGTGAGCGGGGAGAGAAGTAAAAATTTTTTGTTGGATAGCCCTTGCTTAAAATAAGGTTAAAGTGGAGAATGGATGCTCCGCTACTTAAAGAAAGAGAGAGGGCGACATTTAATGTTACTGAGCTGATCCATTTATTGAATGGAAGTGAGGAAGAAACCAAGAGACGCAAAGAATTAGGTAAAATTAACAATCCCTACCAAATTAAATAGCAGCTTGTTATCAAACTGTTGTGCAAATTGTTTATATCGCTTTTGATTCATCCCTTTACTTGAAAGAGCTAGTAAGCTATACGTATATTATACGCATACGTATATTTAAATTATCCAATGAGCGAACGCTAATCGATTTGTCTTCAAATAAAATCTCTGCAATTCATGCATGACTTACGTGTTTAAGTACGGTAAAATATTCTTGTCCTATGCGTATCGAACAAAATGCTGTACGGTTATTGATAAATTCCGAATCCCGATGGAGTAATGTACTTGCAAGCTTGGAAAAGGAATCATTGCTATTACTATTACTTTACAAAACATGGTGCATACGATAGCACGTTTTATAATTTAAGTCACTGGGCTCTAATCTCCGCGTATCTAATGGAAATCTATTAATAATAGCGCTCAATAATTATACAATTTATTCCGTTTAACTGGTTAGCCTGTAAATAAAAGTTAATCTTAATCAGATACACACGAATACGAAATCAAAATATTCATAGGTCCTTGTAATTATACGTTGAATTATAACTGCGATATTTTGTATCTTATAGAGTCCATAGTATCGGTGCATTTTTATAACTGGTACATTATTATCTCCTTGTCTGTGTACTGAATAGTTATCTAGACTATCATACTTTGGTCAAGAGCTTCCTCGCGTTCGTTACTGTATCCTAATTAGCTCTAAGATCTCACGTATATCTCATTGATCTCACTGAAAGTCTATCTATCAAATCTCCATAAACATGCAAAACTCCTTATACTACAGCTATACTAATATAGATGCATAGACACTAAAAGTTAACAACTTTAACAACTTCTTCGATTACTGTATACGATCTCGTACAAATGTTATTAAAATCAGCACATCTACACAAGAATATATCAACCTTTATATGTATTGTACAATGTACAGTATGCCATCTACTGTACTATACTGTATATATTATGATAAAGATTAGAGAGCATCATTGAGGAAAATTTTCGATGATGTGTAAAATGTATATTTACTAAGAGAGTGTATTAGAACTATAAAACCCTTAAAATTACAACATTATAATAATAAAAATAAGCCTGGATTTATTCACCGTGTCTTAGAATCTTGGTTGTATAATAATCCTGTATTCCGTCAAGATGACCGATATCAAATATCAAGAGAAGAAGTTTATGAACGTGGCTTGCAAAAAACGCGAGAGCTAGTCAATTTATGCAGACGGAAAAATATTAAGTTCGATAGCCTCGATTTTGCTCGTTTAAACATGTGAGTACAGTATTACCTTAAATTAACCATACTGTAGGGTTACAGCTGTATAATTGTTAATATATCTTGCCAATGCGTAAAAATCAATCCACACTCAAACAATTGAACTTTTGTGCCTTTTCTGTTATCCTGCCTAGCTCTACTCTTGAAGAGTTGCCTTTCTTCTTGCATGTAATAATGTTCATACCAACGATCAGGGTATAAACATTTTTTAAAAGTACCTTATTTTTTTCAATCAAAATTTTGTTACTATTTTGAAGTACTTGTTAAGTAACCTTTAAATTAATCACAACACAAATTATCCATGTACAATTGTACATGTATACTTCATTTGGATCTTTCAGGGCCAAGGAACAGAAGAACAAAAACGAAAATGGTTACCATTAGCTGAAGACCTAAAAATTTTGGGAACATACGCACAAACTGAGTTAGGCCATGGTTAGAGCTAAAATTGCACAGATATTCGATTACCTAATGTTTTTAGTATAAACATTTCATACCTGTAATTTTGCTTTATAGACTATGTGATTGTAGTTTCTATTGACATCCTCACATTTAACTGTAACTAACCAACTGTAATCATTAGGTACCTTTCTTCGCGGCTTGGAAACTAAAGCTACGTATGATGTATCTAGCCGAGAATTTATTGTAAACTCGCCTACAATAACTTCCATGAAATGGTGGCCAGGAGGATGTACGTGTATAATGATGACCTCTAAATAGCGCATTTACGGTATAATGCGAGACATGATAACAATTATAATAGTATTTTACTATAATGACTGGAGAAATCTTGTTAAGTAGTACAATAAGACTAAAATCCACTGTCTTCAGATTGCTTTATATTTATTTATTATGTCATATATGTCTTTTTATTTTTATAGTGGGTAAAACTTGTAATTATGCAGTAATTGCTGCTCAGTTATACACTAAGGGCAAATGTTATGGAATACATATGTTCATCGTGCAATTACGAAGTTTAGAAGATCATAAACCTTTACCTGGTGTGACTATCGGTGACATTGGAAATAAGTATGGTTTCCATACAGTAGATAACGGCTTTCTTCGCCTAGATAATGTACGGATACCTTATGAGAATATGCTAATGAGATACGCCAAGGCATGTATCACAATATTTTAAAGGCTCTATTGTATCATAATTCTTAAGTCAAAGTATATGCGTGTTCGTTAGCTGATTGTTAATCCATAATTGTATGGCCTTACTTTACAATTGCTGAAATTATAATGTGAAATCTATCGTAATGATTAAAGTTCTATTGCATCATTATACGCTAGGTAACTCCTCAAGGTGATTACATTCCTCCGGTAAATCCAAAAATTAATTATGGGACAATGACGTCAATCCGCGTTGATCTTGTAAAAGATGCATCCGTCATACTTGCAGCAGCTAGTACTATAGCTATTCGATACAGTGCTGTCAGGCATCAAACAGAAATCAGACCTGGGTAAAACTATAATAACTAATGTACACACAATACAACAGCACTGAAAATTTTAAGAAAACAGTTGTACTTCAATTAACAGTAAAGAATAATTATATAATTGGCATATAACAATCTGTGTAATGTATTTCGCCTTCGACAATTATCGTAAAATTATCGCTAACGCATCGAATCAATTTTTCATAAATAGAGAAGAGCCTCCAGTTCTAGATTATATAACACAGCAATTTAAGCTCTTCCCTCAAATTGCCACTGCCATTGCTTTTCATTTTGCCGGAGATTATATGCATCGAATATATGATAAAGTTCAATCTGAAATTTTTGATGGGCATCTCAGCGCCATAACGGAGGTATGCTAGACATGTAGATATTGTCAAACTAAAACTTCACTAATTTATGATATTTAGTGATATTGTACCCTTGTGCTTTATTATCAGGATTATATATCGAACTTATTATACTAATTAATTAATTTATCCTAACTTATTTTGTAGTTGCATGGGATTAGCGCTGGTCTTAAGGCCTTTACAACCGATACTTCGATAGCAGGTGTTGAGATTTGTCGGCGTGCCTGTGGCGGTCATGGTTACTCCAATGCATCGGGCTTTCAACGCTTCTATGAAAATTGGCTAGGATCCGCAACGTACGAAGGTGAAAATACAGTCATGTATTTACAAGCTGCGAGGTGATTCTGACTCACGTGATAAAATATTATATTTAAATTAAGCAAATCTAGTGTCAAACTTGACGTAGCAATAATATTCACTTAAGATCAATTATATGTGTATTTTAATTTGCGCATAGATACTTATTTAAATGCTATGATAACCCAAAAGAAGCCCCTGAAACAATGAGCTACCTTCGATACCCACAAAATAAGATGGAATGGAACGTAAAATCAGCCGATGATGTTTCCAATTATGCGACACTGATAACTGCTTTTGAACAGAGAGCTCTAAGGTAACTCTTTAAAATATAGTCTATACCTGTACAAATCCGATAGTTTAGCGATGAGGTACTATATATGTGTAAGTTGCCGGCAATTTTACGAAACCAGTTATTTCATAAAGTGTCTTTGCAAGATAAAGGTTAATTAATTAATTTATTACTAATATGATAGTGAAAACTAATAAACAAAAGCAATGATTTTAATATCTAATTAAGGTTTCAATTGTTCGATATACATTTATACTTCAGCAAAATTAGTAGTACTGCAAAAAAATTAAAAAATCTAACGCACTATGGGATGAATCGGAATGATGCCTGGAATGCAGCTAGCGTGGACATTCTACACAGTATTAAGGTTTGATATAGTCATATAACTTTAGCTTCTGATATTGCTATTAACTCACCGGATATCATAATAAATCAAGAGAGCTAGATTTTACTGATAATTTTGTAAATATTTTAACCTCGTAATTGTTATTATGTGTTCGTGCATTGTTTATTACACGGTATAATACAGTACGTTATCGATACACTGCAATGATTGCAGATATATTTAAGTGATTGCCCATTTTAATATTATTAGTTATTGTTTATTAATCTAAAATTTTAGGCCCACTGTCATTACTTTATCGTAAAAAATTATATGCAATCATTAAACCACTTAAAAATGAGTTCACCTCTACGTCAAGTGATGACTGCAGTAGCTCTATTATATGCAAATTATGGAATTGACGAGCATGCTGGAGACTTTCTCGAGGTATGTGGATGATTTTCAGTTAAAAGACTAACTTAGATTTAGATAATTAGTTTTACTCATTACGTTTAAATTAATTTGAAAAAAATAATCGTTCTTCTATGCAGTGAAGAAATGCATAATTTACAGGATGCATAATGAGAATACCCAGATTTTAGTTGATTTTATATCGGTGCCATTAATTATATATATATGTAGAGCGGGTTCATGAATGGTAAACAGATCAATCTCGTAAGAGCTAAGATATTGCAGTTATTGAAGGAAATTCGAGTAAACGCTGTGGCTATTGTAGATTCATTTGATTTTGATGATCGTTTTCTACGATCAGCTCTTGGCGCTTATGACGGGAATGTGTATAATCGTTTATTTAAATGGGCTAAGCTATCACCCCTAAATAAAACAGAGGTAATACTTAAATATCTATGCATTATTGAAGGAGAGGAATACAGTACTTAAACGTAGACTCTTCAAATTTACAAATCAAGTGAATATATCAATATAAGGTTTCGTTCGTTAATGTATAGAATTGCCTTATATCTTATTATTTACAATTGTCACTTTATTGTGGTTTATTGACTCGTGTAACATTTTCAACAGGTTCATTCAAGCTACAAATACTTACGACGTATCCTGCAGAGTAAACTGTAATTCCTGAAGTTAACTAAATTATTTTCATTGGTGTTAGTCCATGATGTAAAATGCTTTTCAGTATCCATTATTACACTCAATAATGCCATCTTTTACGTTGCGATTAATATATAACATTGCGGTATAAATACTTCATACCGCTGCTACATTTTTATGTATTATCGTCAACGTCCCACAGTATGTTAACTATACAAGGCTGATAGCCACTATATGATATATGATTTTATTCATGTATACGATATGGGCGCATTGTGCAGTAGACGGACCGTATTCTATAGGTAGTTAACAGTGTTTGCACTACGATCAATACAATATAGCTTGTCATGTTTCGTTATTTATAACATTTACAGTCTTGGTTATTCTCTAGCTTTATAATAATACGTGTGTGTACATTGTACAGTATATGCACTACAATAATTATAATCAGTTGAAGTCATATGCATATAATATGCCAGTGTGCAGTGATTCCATGATAACGGAGTAACTGATTCCCGGGGTTCTCCGTAACAATAAAATGCAAAGTAAAAGGTATAAGTACTGTTGGTATAGTATAAGACGCAAAGTATAGCGAGCGAGAGATCGATTAGTCATTTACTGTTTATTACGTACATCAATTATTATGGTATATGTTATACTTACTGTAATTTTACAACCTTGTGCTCTGTATGTGTGCTATTTCCACAACTGTAAATACTACCGATTTCTTTCTCCGATTTTATTTATTGCAATAGTCGCAGAATTCGCATTTTCTGTCGTTACTTCACGACAGCTTACATGGCTCTACCGTAACTATCATATTGAATGCAGTTATGATGTATTACTCCAATAAAATGTCCATTTTCTACTAAAATCTTTGATGCAATTCTCTGAGGGGCAACTAAAGTCCGCTACCGCTACTTATCGAACCCTTTGTCATACGCATAGCTAGTAACAATTATGCGCATAATGTTTAATAACTGCAGTAAATGAAAAATGTAACTGTCGATTCATCATACGTTAGGCATTAAAGCTCTCAGTAGTTGATCTTAGAACTTGTTCATTTGTCAATCACCTGTCGAGATGATTTAATTTTACACTATTCGATGAGTATATTGACACATTTGAGAATTATCAATTATAGTATATTATTTGCCAAGCTTTTGCATCGTCGTCGTACAGTATACGTAAATATAATGTACAGTGTCTGTCAAGTTAGGATTTGATCAATCATGATGTTGTAATAGCTTAGCGTCAAGGTGGCATTGGTATGGTATGCTAGGCGATAGTTTATATAACGTTACCATTAAAATCCACTTGATTCATGTCCACCTGCACATCTGCATGGTGAAGTACAGTACGACGGTTTGGCAGACGTTGAGAAAGTAAACTTAGCATTGATTACAGTACGGACTGAATGCAGGTAATGTGCCCTTTGCTTACAGCTTTGCACCGAGGATATCGTACTGCATGCATAGTAGTGGTAGAATAGTAAGTAGATCGATTAGTACAGCATTTAAATTACATGAGATGATTTTGTATATGTATGTTATATATACTGTTAACCAATAAACAGTAGAGTAAAAATTTCATTCTAAATGACTGCAACAGCAACCAATGAGCATCAAGCCAAGGTTGGCGTTGTCGATGACCTCTGCGATGACCTTTTCCAGGGTTAGGTTGGCGAGGTGATGACCTCCAGGCTTGAGTTAAGAATGTATAGAATATCTACTGTACTTAAAAGAGCGAAGGAACTCCTACTGTATTCCTTTTAAATTTCTAAAATACTGTAGTGTTGATCTTGATTAAGCCATGATGATATCCTGTTGCTTAAGAATCGTCGTATGTCGTCCTTATTGCTGCCTCAAGCCGTGTTATCCAACCATGATCCCCTTTTAACACTGTCCGTAGTTGTTGACCTTATTGCGGTTCAAGATTCTGTCATTGCGATAGTCATTTCTATGGAATACTACCTATCTAAAAATCGATTCTGCAATCGTGACCATTGCAGATCGTGACAGAGCTATACTAACTAGTATTGCATGGGTTGATGAGCTAAAGTAATACTGTATGTGAACAAGACAATCAACTTTTCACTGCACTGTAAGGACCCCATTGCAACCTTTCTATAAATTTGATTTAACGACCACTTTCATCTTAGTCATTCCATATTTTGAGTGATCAACCACACCATGGCAAGAACACAATGACGCCAATGATAGAGTGAATCGTGTGTGAAGTCAAGCAAACATTTCAAGCATTCGTAGTCTCATCCCTCCTTTGAGGCAAAGGAGGTTGAACTAAGGTTGAACTCATCACCAGCCATGACGCGATGACCCCAGTTCTAAACAAACAATACAGTAGAAGAAAAGGTTCAGTACTGTACAGTACTGTACACTGTACACCACAGTGTACTGTAGATTGTACTGTACAATATGACTACAGTACTGTATGACTACCAGCGTACTGTACTGTACACTGTACTGTGATCGCTGGTGACATTAAACATACGCACGTACAGTACACTATTGTGCAGTTCGTGTTGGAAGAGGACGCGTTCACTAACCAAATCCATTTCAAGCAGTGAAAAAAAAAATCATTTTACTCTACAAAATGAGCGAATCACTACAAACTGAAAGAAAGAATGCAACATTTAACATCAAAGAGCTCACTGATACCTTAAATGGTGGCCCAGAAGAAACGAGAAAGCGCAAACAAATTGGTTTGTACTCAAATTGAGTAGTTCAAAAATGGAAAATTTTGTTAGAAGAACGTCTTAACCCTACATACGAGTATGTACCCCATAAGTACTGACGTCAGCTGCACAGCAACATCATCGATTTGCAGCAGTTCAATATGTCTTATTGTAGAGAAATTCAATTAGGGTGTTAGGATAAGCCATTCTGAAATAGACGATCTTTAATTATTGGCCACTTTAGTTGCTGTCATGACGATTGATCTCGATAGAGTACAGATCTTGTTTGCACAGCAAGCAGCGTTTTGCAACCAAGATGCAATCACTTTCGAAATTCAATAACTGTATTTGGAATAGGAGTCCACTGTTGCAGTTGATATTCTATTATAAAAAAATACTATGCCAACCTGCAATAGGTATTATAAATTGCAAAGACTCGTTTGAACATTCTGATAAGTAGAAGCTATCCATGCTCATTGCTCAAATTGCTCATGGTTTAGCTCTTGCCTACTCCCTTCAGCCGCCTTTCTATCCTAGTTACAGTATCATACCATTTGTTACGTAATGTGAGTAAAAATTGGAGTACTGTAGTCTGTAGTGATGTCTAGGGATAGAAAGTAGAAATATGAAAACTCACTTCAAGAGTTTGCTACTGCTTTGGTCCTATACCATCAGACCACCACTAACGTCGATATAAAATCGATAGTTTGTCTTCATTCACTTTCTTCGGTAAATAGCATGATGTTCAATATCTACTCCACTCTACCATGGACTACTAGAAGAAGACCTAGTAGTCCATGACTGTACTCATACCTCGTTACGACCCTTTTCAATTTGGCCTTGAGACATGATCCTAATCAGTGCTCCATACAATCCCATCGTTGAAAAACGAGACGAAAATGCAGACATGTCACCTCATAGCATGTTCCATGAAGTAAAATATCCGCGTACTATCTCTTTTTTCTGTCTTTATGAATATATTAACTGTGCCTTTGCAGATAAATCTTATTTATATTTTTGTTATTATCCCAGCATGATCTCGTAAACGTAAAGCTTTTTCTTTGTACCTTTTGAAAGTAAGGATAGGAAATCCTTCTAGCATGTTAACCTAGTACTTGAGATTTCTAACTTTCGTTGTTATCTCTTAGAATCATTGGTCTTTAATACTCCAGCCTTTCATCGACAGGATCGATTTCAGCTATCGCGTGAAGAGATCTATGATTATTCCATTAAGGTATATGGTGAATTAATCAAATTATGCAAAAAAGAGAACATCGAAATCCGCTATGATAATCCAGACTACGTTCGATTAGTCGGGTAAGTGAGCAGTTCGTCTTTCAGTAGATACTACTGTAATATGGATTACATATTGAGAATTTTTAGACAAGTAGGTAATTGGTTAACTGATCGTTAACATGTAATAAAATTTTCTTCATGCAGTTGCATTCCAGAAGAAATACCTGTTGGCCTTCATGTAGGAATGTTCTCGTCTTCGATTTCGGTGAAAATTATATACTGAATATACAGTATATAACTCTCATATGCAAGGATATAATCGCAAATTATCTCATTACTTATCTATTTATACATGTATAGGATCAAGGAACAGAGGAACAACAGAAAAAGTGGATACCTTTAGCCCGAAATTTTAAAATATTTGGAACTTATGCACAAACTGAATTAGCACATGGTAACTATTACCAGACTACAATAATAGTTAGTAGTACATCTATTGCACATACAAGTTCGTGAAAGGCTAGCAAAAGTAATTCCGAAGAAAATGTTTATCCGTTCTAATTATCTATAATACGTGTTTACGCAAAGGTACCTTTGTTCGCGGCTTGGAAACTACCGCTACTTATGACGAATCGAAACAAGAGTTTATCTTAAATTCTCCTACTATAACTTCAACCAAATGGTGGCCTGGATTTTGTTAGTTCAATTTATAGAAAAATTATAGAGTATATAGTCACTATAATGAAATGCTCATGTAGTACAAGACGTAATTGTTAATATATTAACAAAATACTTGAATTCTCGTCTCTTTGAAATAGACGAATTTAGTAGATCATTAAGCTACTTGTATGATAATTGATAACATTATCAATTTTGCTTACAGTGGGTCGAACCAGCAATCATGCAGTAATTGCTGCCCAATTATATACTAAGAGCAAGTGTTATGGAATCCACATGTTCATAGTTCAATTACGAGATCTAAAGGATCACAAACCATTGCCTGGAGTTACTATTGGTGATATCGGTGATAAATTTGGTTTTGATACCGTTGACAACGGTTTTCTTCGGCTTGATAATGTTCACATTCCACGTGAAAATATGCTAATGAAATATGCAAAAGTAATCACCTATAAATAATAATTATGAATGATGCGTTATAATAAGTACTATCTATTTGGGTAACTCGATTTAAATAGCCAATTTTTCTTTAGGTTACACCCGAAGGCAAATATTTGCCACCCACTAATGCAAAGGTTGCCTACAGTGCTATGACACTAATCCGTGTTGTTCTCGTTAGAGGCTCAGCAAAGGCACTTGCATCTGCTAGTACTATAGCTATTCGTTACAGTGCTGTAAGACACCAAACTGAAACTGCTCCTGGGTAAGACATGTCTTAATGTTGCTTTTATTACTAAAGTAATTTTTTTTCAATTCTGTAGGACAAGTATTTAAATTTAAATTTTACACAACTAAAACTCTTAACTTATTAGTCTTTATATTTTAGTTATAATCGATACAACTATTGTTCTTTAACAGAAAAGAGCCTCAGGTCCTCGATTATGTAACGCAACAATATAAGTTATTTCCTCAGCTTGCTACAGCTCTCGCCTTTGGCTTTGCTGGAAACTACATGATTGACACATTTAACAAAATACATTCAGAAATATCAAGTGGACAACTTGATGCTTTATCCGAAGTATGGAGTTAGCTACAGACATCATCTAAATTGACTCATTATATATATATATATATATTATATTATAATTCATGCTGTGGTTCATATTCTTCATGTAATTTAATCTTATCCACAAGCAATTCTTAAGCACCAATTCTTTTACTATATAGCTGCATGGTATCAGCTCTGGTTTAAAAGCGTATACCACTGATACAGCAACGGCTGGTATTGAGGTTTGTCGTCGTGCTTGCGGTGGTCATGGATACTCAAATGCATGTGGCATTCAACATATCTACGCTAATGTGCTACCTTGCGTAACACTGGAAGGCGAAAATACAGTAATGTACTTGCAAGCAGCCAGGTAAAGAACTATTTATTGCAATATATTTCCGCATTTTGGAATATTTTAAATCTATCTGCTTGCTAACGACATTTATGTTATATTACTGCTGAATCGACTACTAGGTACTTGCTAAAATGTTTCCGCAATCCTGACAAAGCTCCAGATACAATGAATTATCTACGAAACCCACAAGTATCAGACAAGTGGAAAGTACAGTCACTGCAAGATCTGTCCAATTACGATATGTTAATAACTGCTTTCGAACGTAGAGCGTTGAGGTGCTTAGTCTAATATACGACGTATATGATTTAAACATCTCAATCATATTATAAAACATTATTTATTGTATCATATAGATAATTATAGTAGATTGATACCAAAATAGAGATATTTAATAGTTGCTTATAGAAATATAATTGACGTTGTATCTTACTCAGTCCATAAAATTATTATGATCTGCATAAAGTGTAACGCTCTAAAAGCTGTTATTCCGCTTTCAATTTATCATTAGTAAAGTTATCAGCACGATTAAGAGACTAGAACAACTTCGTCGTAGTGGGATGGACCAAGATGAAGCGTGGAATACAGCAGGAATAGAACTTGTTCAAGCTGCTAAGGTCGATAGTTACTGTATGATCATATTTATACTTTGTGCCTATATAATTACCTTGGAATGTGTTGACTAGTACAGCATTTCGTGTCTTAAATATACCATGAAAGAATTGAAAAAACTTGTAAATTATCTTACAATTGATCGTTGTAATTTATTGTTAGTACTATGCAATAAGGCTATCATTGATTTCATTCTTTCATATTTATAAATTAAAAATAGTTCTAAGCATAATATTAATTGACACTACTTTAGGCGCATTGTCACTATTTTATTGTAAAAAATTATTTACGATCATTGGAGAAATTGAATATGACTCCATCTCTACGTAAAGTGATGAATTCAATCGCTCTATTGTATGGAAACTATGGCATAGATGAAAATGCCGGAGACTTTCTGGAAGTACGTAATATTTGGAGTCTAATCTTTTGCGAATGTTTCATTGTAATACTATAATAGTAGATCTATCAGGGCTATCTTAACCACTTAATGCAACATTAGAATATAAGCGACCATTTTTAATAATTGACATTTTAATTAATATCTCTAGAGCGGATTTATGACTGGCGAACAACTCAATCTTGTAAAAGCTAAAATTTTGCAATTGCTATCGGAGGTCCGACGTAATGCCGTGGCAGTAGTAGATGCATTCGATTTCGACGATAAGTATTTACGCTCAATTCTTGGCGCCTATGATGGAGATGTATACAACCGCTTATACAATTGGGCTAAATCATCACCGTTAAATAAAACAGAGGTAGTATTTTACTAGTATGACATTCACAAGGAGTAAATTTCTATAATAAATCATTAGAACAATTTTCAAATTTCATCAATTGAAATGATCTTTCTCTAAATCAGGTCCATTCCAGTTATACCGAGTATCTGCAACAACTGTTGAAAAGCAAGCTCTAACAACGTAAATGTCGAAAAATCCTGAAAAGCTGAGCAAATGCTACTAATAATACATAAATTGCTGTAATAAAATTAGAATGAATAGTGTAGCTGCAACTGAAAATATTTTACAAAGATATTGCTATCCTTGTAGGAACAAATGTTAACTATATTTTATTTTATTAAATAAAAATAATTGCAATGATCAGATTCAAATGAAATCCTTATCGTACTGAATAAGTAAACTGTAACTTTTGGATGAGTGACTTTGTTGACCAACTATTACAAGTATTTATAACACGCATTACCTGGTAACCATTAGCAATATGATTAATTTCTTATTGTTTACCCTAGGTTAATAAATTAAGTTTTACGAGTTTACTTCATATTCTTTCAGCATGATACACTTTTTATTCGTACTTCGGACTCGAGCTGTTGGTTAAAATAGCAAGCTTTATATAAGTGTCATTCTTCAAACAGTGCATTTATCTAGTTTAAATCTATTCGTTAACTTTTTTACCCTTTACGCTACCATCATCAGATGTTTTATATTTAAACTTGGGTTGGAGTTGTTGGTTTAAGAATAACATCCTTATATTTGTAGTTAGCAATTTAACTCCTCCCATACGCCTAAAGGAATGAGCATACTCAACCTACACAAGTGAAGACTAAAAATTGTCGATAACCCTTTATATTATTATACAAATACATTATCCGAATCTTGAACAATAATGGAAACGGTCGATTAGGTAAAGTACAGTATTTATGTCAGTCAATAAACCATCGGATCTCACGAAACAACATTCCCTACCCCTATTGTATGCGATACTAGCCAAGAATGTTAATATCTTATCCAGTACGAGAGTGTCACTTATAATAATCAATTATGCCATCGCTAATTTCAACGAAATAGTAACGATATTCAAATTACTGTAGAAAAATGAGTACGGTATCAAGCCCAGGTTCAATAAACACTTAGTTCATGCTTCGTCTTCAGTAAAAGAAAGCATATTTACCACAAAATTTCTTATTAGAGAGTGAGTCCATTCGGTTTAAGTTGGTAGACTATGAGGAACCTAATGTGCTTTACAACGAATAATAGTACACGAATGTATGGAATATTTTCTATGAAATTTTACTTTTTCTATTAATACAGTACAGGAACAAAAAATATTGGATAATAACGACACGATGTAATAGCGAAAGTAAATTTTACTTGTTCATAACAATTGTAAATTAACGATACCCCTTTAAATATATGTAGTATATACTGCTGGTTATTGATTGAAATTTTCTCCTAATTACTGTTAATTTTAGACAGTCGCTAAAGAATAACATTCAGCTCCTAGAAAAATTTTGCATTGTATTACACACGTAGAAATTTTCTGTACCTAAAAAGGGGGAATAGACTCCGTTGACATCTATTAACCTTAAAGAATAATTTCGGGTTATCAGTGTTTTAACCCTGGATTCCAATTGCCTCTGATCATCTTCACTTTAAATGTAATTATCTAATTAGACATGTAGTGTTTATAAAATTTTGTATATAACAAAAGAATTAGTGTAAAATTCTTTTTAAACTTCATTCACTGTATTTGATTCAACAATGTCTTCATTAATTATCTATAATCGAATGAGTTATTAATTATTATAGCAAACTGATCGATCAAAAGTATTATGAACCGTGTGAAATTGTATTGAAAGTCCGATTATGCCGTTACATTTCAAATTAAAAGTGATTAAAATTAACCAAAATACATATTAAAACCTATCACACTGATATCATTCTTGTGAATGGATCTTCCTGACGAAAATCTAACTTATAGCTTAAGATCGAACCTGTCATATATCAAATGCCATTAGATTCATTATATATTGGTTAACGTAAAACCATCGACAACTGCTGCACCGATAACTCGAATCTTTTGCAACCTGGTTCATTTTCATGCAATTTTTTAATACTATATGATTAATATCTAAAGGGAATATTGATTATTTCAATTACACTATCACATCTATCTACGCACAGTGATACACATGCTATAAATTTATCATTAGGAAAGTATTGATAACACCGCAGAATTTAGGAGAGATTATACCATGAAACTGGATAAATATTGATAAAATTGAAAAAAATTAAATTCTACTGTAAAACAAATATTAATTATTGCTTATAGGGCAATTAAATTTTTAACGTGTACTTTCCTCTTTAGCCCCTGATATTTACGTTTTATTATGAAATGTAAAATGAATTTTATTGCTATAACTAACCTCCAATAATTAAATAATATATTCTTTTCGTTATCAATATGAGTATATAATTATATATATAATGAAAAGCTATTTGTAGAGAGACAATTGATATCAATACCGGCTAGAAGTAGAAAAAAAGTCTTCCAATTTTCTCAGCAATGAATTGTGTGAATAGAAGTCGATTATGTCTTGCTGTCTAGTGGAATGTGATAGAACAAGTAAAATGAAATAATTTTAGTAATATATCGGTTAAAAAATGGTTAGTAACATGACAATATCGAAAGTAGAGAGTCATTCAATCCAGAAATTCTCACTCTACTGTGCTAATCATCATATGTCATCACATTACAAAAAATTCTTTAGAGTTGGTAATTTTAATTCCAATAAATTTTATAGCCAATTTAATAAAATTGTCCTATGTACAAGTATTCCGTTAGACTTAAGAATTCTTAGAACTGATCATAGCATAAATATTAGGAATTAGTTAGCTATCGATATGAAAAATAATTACTTATAAATTAACTTACAAGGTAACTTTAATCTTGAAGTTATAAATAAGTCATTTAGGTATTAATGAGTCCGCTATTAAATTTAAACTGATCGACATTAAGAAAGAAAATTCCATACTGATTCAGAATATCAATCATTGCGGTTAGCAGTGAGCACGAAATGATTAAAATTCTTCTAAACTTTATCCAAGAAAGCGACTTCAATATTAAACCGCTCTAATATCTATATATACACGTATATACAGTTGACCGAAAACTATATTAACAGTCCTACCTTGCATTAGATAGATGCCGATCGATATAAAGCTTCAGTAACTAGAAGATTTATCGTAATAATCGCTAATAAACCTCGAAATGATCGAAGTCCTTCTAGAAAGTATCTCAGAAAGAGGCTGTGACATAAAGAGTAACCCTAGCAGTTTTCCGGAAAGCCCCGTAGTAAATACCCTTTTCCCGTCTTGGATCGATATTGATCCATATGAAATATTAATAATGTTAGGTGTTAAGCTTTAAAGAGTTAAAGAATTCAAAAGAGGATTTCGCTATGAAGGCAATTTATTTTGCTGATCTTAATCTAATTCTACGCGCAATACATGTGCCCTTATTACTGCGTTTATCATTAATAAATAGGACAGCTGAAGATCCCTTTTAAATCTAAATAGGAATATTAAACTATAAATAGTACCTTCCGATTTATTTATTTATCGAATTTGCACATCTTGATGACTCTTTTAATACTCAGTCATTTAGAGCTAGCAAATAGTGCAGTAAACAGTTTTTCTATCAGGGGAAATTATTGAAAAAAATACATGCGTTTTATTGATTACTGTACCTTTGCAAGAAGTAATATAACCAATATAAAACAGCCGATTACTATAAATATGATAGCAGGAAAGATATGTGACCTAGGCTAGAATTCAATCTTGGAAAATAGTGACAGATTTATGGCATAATGTATGGTATATTATGAAAAATCGAATGACAGCTACATCAGTAAGAATAATATTTAGTCGACGATTAAAATTTCTATTAATTCATTTTTCCATATGTGATATTAGTATTTAAACGCAAAATACGATAGTCATTTCTTAATAATGGTTGCTATTCAACTTTAAGAACTAAAAAAGAGAAATACCCACACAGTGGTGGTACTGATATCATACATGAATAGAATTTAGAAATAGAGAGTAAATAAATTCCAGGCTTTATCGCTTATGTAACGAGAAAAGGAAGAATATTTGTAAATGTAAGCCAGGATATGTCGAAAATTGGTGCTAATTAATTAATTATTATGTACCATGGATAAATATTGAAATTGTGCATTCATTTAGAGATCATTTATAGTGCATTTTAATACTCTAGGAATTTTTCGATATAGTTTTTGTGCTACTAACATAGCTAATAAAAACTTTCCTGCTAGGTATAGTTACAGTTATGATGAAATTATATTATTCTGTTTGCAAGCTTAAAACTCTACAGTTACGTAATGAATTTCCAGCGAAGATTAATTCGATTAGATTGTGATGAAATCATAATGTTACGATATATGTACAACTTAATCAAGTTTAAATGATATCGTTAACAATGAGTTCTCAGCGAAAAATTATCTAATACAGAGCTATAAGTGCTTAATTATCATAGAGAGGAAAGAGAGAAGAGAACATAAAGCGACTGTCGAATCTAAAGCTACGGTATATTAGTCTACGATGATCGATTCATTTTTAATGGATAGGAAGGTTTAAATTATCATCATATTAATATGATCGGCATAGAGCAATTATATAGATAATCTAACAGAATTAATTATAATGACAAATGAAGTATGAAATTGATTCGATATGGCTAAATTTTTAATGTTAATCTATCCTCCATATTATTCTCTCCTACGCCTATCATCACTTTCTTTCACTTTTCGTGGCTGGCTAATTTAAGAGAATAATTAATCGATATTAGGCTATCGATTATCGTTGTTCATAATAGCATACAAAATTAATTAATTAATGATGGAGCTTTGAGATAGACTTACTGCTATTGCGATATCATTTTATGCTCAAAAATAGAAAAACTGAATCGATTAAGATCGCTAGTATACGATCGGTAATAGTGTACAAATAGAGCAAAAGTTTCCATGACATCTTACTCAATCTCATTGTAAAATAATGAATCTATAAAAAAATTTAAATAATGTAGCAGGGTAAGTTATAACTTCTATGGAAGAGTTAAAGTTGATTGAACTAGAGCCTTGACTTGCAATCATCCAGTTAAAATAGATTCGATTAAAAACCTTTCTATGTTAACTTGCCATCATTATATCAATATAGTTAGACATATTATTCTGTGCAGAATGATTGCTTACTATAATATTTAATTAGTCAAAACGTAGATGAAATGAATTAAGCGTGTATGTAATAAAGGAGTAGAGCAAAAATAACGGTTTAAATTCATCGGTTGAGACAAAATTAAGACGAAATAATCCTACAGCACTAACAGATAGCATTATTCTGTTTTGGAAGTAAATGGTACGGATAAGAGTTGTCATGATCTATTGCATACCAATCCATAATGCATTCTTTCCTACTTCCTTTCCTACGATAGGGAATACTGCAATTTGTTTAATATTTAAAAAGCCATGGATAATGACGGTTTGTATTCTATCATAATAGAAGGCCAATGTATTCGTTGTCGTTGTTGAAGAAAATTAAGGAGTCTTAATTTGAGGTAAATGCATTTTGGAATTTTCTGCTGTTGTTCGAACCGCCATAAACGGTAATGCTAACTTAGCACGTTGTTCACCTTGAGCATAAGAAGATCTTCTAAAATACCTTTTCGATTTATCAGGATCGGAAACAATTTCATGGATGGCTGGATTATTCTTCATTCCATATAGCTTTTCAGCTGATTTTCTCCTTATGTAATGGATGTCTCGTACTTTTTTCTCTCGAGATACTTCCGATCCTATGGTGGAACTACGTGGTCGAGCAAGTAAGAATTTTTCATCCATTTCAGCGGTTAAATGATTAACTTGAGAATTGATAATCTTATTATTAGTATCGGTGACGGTGACTGTAGTTGTTGTTTCTTTTGCAGTTGGTGATGTTGTTTCTTTTTGATTCGGAGATGATGTTTCTCTTCGATTTAGAGATTGATTAAGAGACGAGGATCTAGGTATCCCTTTACCTAGGCTATGAAGTCGTTGTCTAGAGCGACCAGTTGAATTACTTCTTGGTCGGACTTTTGCCTCTTCTTCATTATTCAATGATGGATCAGACGTTGTCCTATCAGCAATAGCATGATTTACTATATCAGGATTCGATGCATAATTGCTATTGCTACCGCGTCTTGATGAATATTTGGCGCATGTAACATTGCTATTAGCAACGACCATACTTTGCGATCGAGGTCTCATCATAGCAGATGATTTATCTTGGCTAGTTCCAGCAATCGCTGCTACTGCTTTAACACTTCGAAGTAGACTGGCTTTCTCTTTAGCCATTTTTTTTTTTAAGGCTTGAGTATTCTTATCATATTTCTCTAGTTGTTTTTGTAATTGCCTATCATATAAACTATTCATGGATAGGATCTCATCGGAATATTCGCTCCTAGAACGGACAACGCTAACTGGCATATTTTTCAATGTTAGTGATGACCGAACACTCATGATTTTTCTTGTGTGGTAATATCAATGCAATCAATAAATTCTACTTGACTTTTAGAATTGATTCTTTCTGTCTTACACGATTGAAAATTTTTTCTTTAATAGTCTATCAATTTGTATAATCAAGACAAAATAATCATAATGATCAATGCTTAAAGGCATTGACTACTTGTTTAATCAATTGAAATACTGAACCCCATAAATTAATCATTAATTTAGTGTAGCTAAAATGAATTAGCTGATCAATACGGGGGGACAAGAAGCGAGAGAACTGGATGGCTTAGTGGCCAATCTTGTCGGTAGTATTATTCCCTAGTAAAAGATGAAAGAAAAATCAACAAGCGAAATGATTTCATTCGTAAACACAACATTGACTATGTAAAAAAGAGAAGAAAAGAGAGAGAAAATAGGCCAACTTTCAATATATGAATTAATCCAGATCGGAAAAAAAAAAAAATAGACTGATCGAGTCAGAACTCATGACAACATTATGGCTATCCTCAATTCAAAGTAGTTCAACATAAATCCACGACTGATTTAAACTCGTGAATTGGAAATTGAAATTACTTTTAATGATCTGTCGACGATGGTAGCTGAATGTTAGCGATAATAGGTCGGTGAAATAGCAGATATTGACTATCAGGTTGGACAGGGGAAAAGCGAAGGAGGAATGAAATGAACGTATTATGACTGATGATTTCTTCTATAACCACTGACTTTCATTGAATATTCATGCAAAAATAAAACCTTAATACAATCAATATGTTGATGACTTCTTTAAATGCTAATCAAATCCAACTTCTGTTATGTTTTATACGTACATCATTTCCAAATCAGACTATTGTCGGCTAGCATTCAAATTTACTCAACTATTATTATCTTTCAACTTCGTTTAAATAGGCAGCAACAATGGTGGGTGTTATTGATCAACCCGACTTAAGATCCAGCCTTTTATTTCCGTTGATAGTGACAGCATGACTTCCTTTTGAATTAAAATTGCCAACATGTATTGACAAAAATAGAATAACATACTGTCCTATTCTCATAGTGAATAGTTAGAAAATGAAATAAAATGTTGGGGATTGATTGAAGCGCCTTGGTAAATATTCTTTCGAGTCGAGATTAAATTTTGATCAGGCCATGTTGCGAAAGTATTTTCCACTAAAATCTATAAACTCTTACTTATATTGCCGTATATGATGATGAGTAGTTTCTATCTTATTGATGGAATATGGTCAACTATCCATGATCGATTGTAGAATTTTCTCTTCTATTGAAATAGACAACGAGTCAAAGGAAAAAACAAGTAAACTAGAATAAAAGTATAGAATAAGGTTAATGTTAGCAACAGAAGAATACATCATGACAGGGCAATATAAAGGATCACCATGTAATTTGATATCATGTTGATCAATTCAATGCGTTACTTGACGACTATAGACGGCGAACTGTGAATTTCTTTCTATTCATGTTGAATTTCTATGACTTGAATTGAGTTTTTCTACTTTCTTCCTCGTAAATTGATCTTTTTAACCTTAGTCAACGTCTATGCCCAAATAGAATGATTTATTCTAGGTGAGAAAAATATGGATAAAGAATAAACTACCGTAATCGATTGTCCTATTAAATTAACTATCCATTACAATAAACATGGAACTATTCTGGTCGAAATTATCCAATTTTCTACCCATTCATTCATTTGATGCTACTATAGATTTTATTGACAGTGTCGGATAGTAACGAGAGATTAAATTTTACCTTGGAACTCAGCTTAAATTATTCTAAAATTCATTTATGAATTCTTCTATGATCGGAGATTGTTACTACTAAATAGTTGATCGATGATTAAATATTCTAGCGTTCATTCTAATATTTGGACACGGTTGAAACATATACAAAACCTTTGCTTCATAAAGGAAATAGTAATGTGAAAAATTGGACTATTTCAATTTTCTCATACACCTTTGAAAAAGTAATACAAAACTTGTGCTTCATATTAGGAAAATATCAATGTGAAAAATAAAAAGTCGAATATTTAAACTTCTTATACACTACTGAAAAAGAATATAAAACTTCTAGACAATACTAGCAATGATAGAAGTCTCTGGACGATAATAATTCATTGAGGGTGCGGTACATAAAAGATGCAGATCAAGTAGATAATTTTAATCAAATATTTGCAGGATTAAACAATTATAGGCAATAAAATCTTTCCATTCCAATTCAAGCTTAAATTGCACTTATAATATTAAAGGTTGTAGAATAAATAAGTGAAATTAGATTTTCAATCGATTTTCTCTTCCGATTTTTAACGTTTAGCCAATATATTATGTTGGTTATTGTTGAACGGAAGGAGAATTCATTTAGAATTCATTTAGCGGTAAAATGTTTTCCTTCCGATTCTCATTGGATTGTACAATATCTAGGATAGGGTTAAGTGAAAGATTAAAAAATTATTGATGAAATTGGATCGAGTTTATCAACTCTTTTCCTTATGATTCAGACTCTTAGACTGCAATATTTCGCTTATTTCCTAAATGCAAAGTAGCATCAACGATTTCTCATAGGTTTATCCTAGAAAGAAAATAAATAGAATACAATAGATCCTTTCATTACCAAAGACATGCAGATATTGATATCATTGAATAGAAAGGATGAGAAGGAATAGCATAGTATTACATCACTTCGATCTACTATAAATTAAATATTATGAGAATTTTCAATGATAGGCAATCGCTGATAGTGATACCCCCATTTTTATTGCTAGGAAATAATCGATAACTGATGGCTAATAATAATAATAACATTTTATTACTAGGAAATAACTAAATGATGATAAACTTTATTCTTTTATTGCAAGTTACAAATAGATTGATGGTAGCTGAATGGATTAATGCATAGTAGACATTGGTTTTTTACCATAGCCTCGTTGGCTATATTAATTCCTCAATGATCATCAAAACAGGAAACAAAATAGACGATACTCATCGTGGAAGCTCGATTAATTCATCTATAGTATACCAGTTGCTGATATCATTACCATTTTTCTAGGCTACGGTATTATTCCCTATAAATAGGAATAAATCAAAATAAAAATGATCCACTAATCGCATTATAATTAATTTACCCTTATAGTGCTCAAATTGGCACTGTATTACATTATGATGTAAATTAATGTTATACCTTTTCTTGACTATAGTACTAGCTGAACAAAGTAAGAATACTCTCTAATTCACATAGTATTCCTAAAGTCAATACATGATTGTCCATGATTGATTCCAATTTGTGCAATTAAATCAAGAATAGAATCAATTCTCTATTTAGGTCTATTTCTTTCGATATACCATACCGATCAAATAATAGTCTGATTTCTACCAATTCAATAATGATGACATGATGACTTTTCATGATGAGTTTATACTCTAGGGATGATCCAGATGGTTTCATATCATTGGATAGCAATTCTATTTCTGTTAATGTCTTAATCAATAAATGAAATTATTGTATTTATTTTCTCTAGATAACATAAATTTTTTAAAATAAGTACTCATACTTCTATTTATTCTGAAGAATGGAAATAATGCTCGCATTTGTTATGTTTATCATCGGCTTAGTCAATAATATTTTTAAAATTGTCTGCAAGGTAATAATCAAGAAGTAGTATTAACAATAAATGCTTAAAGAATCCAAATTTCTCTCCCTTATCACACTTGATTTCCAAATAATATCGGATAATACCGCAAAATACTCCTAGTTATTAATATTACATATACTTCATTCGATCTTGATAATTACTATTGGTTATTAAATTATTTTTACCATCATGTCTCTGCATATTCTTTGTTATTTGTTGATCTATCTTTCGTTTTTATATTATTTTAATGCTAACTTTAATATTCATAATACTACAGATGCATTAATAACCAAATCTTCGTTCTTCAATTTCTTTAAAAAATAATATCAGGTAATGCCATAGATACTCCTAATAGGTAGTATTAACGCTTAAGAATCTTTCTTAAACGGTGGCCATTCTAAACTTAATAAATTTCATTTGGTCGTTATTTGATGGGATTATACATAACTGTATCTTTTGGTATTTTATTATTATGATGCTAACTTACTGTAAGTATCCTACATATCAAATTATTATTAATTTCAAGAGAAAATGACTTTAAAAGTTACATAATTGTATCTCCTAATAGCTATAATTATAAATTCTTTCATATGAACTACAGAGGTTGGCTACAACAAGATATTTATTTAATAACTAGCATAAAAAAACATCCGTTTAAAGAATGAGACACTAACATAAAATATTATCTGATTGGATCTAGATGATGTAAAATCATATAATTCAATCTGCTGCAACTGTCTGTATAAGGTTATAGTATATAACAATAATGCTATACACAAAAGGTTATAGCTATAAAATATTCCCGACAGGTTATTTTTATAAATATTTATGCCATTAAATAAAAGTACTTTGCGTAAACGTAGCAAAAGCAGCCATTCAATTATATAAAAGTAGAAATAGTAAGAGAGCGATTGTATGGACATTTCATAATACCGGTCCTACAATGCAAATGGAGATGAAATAAATAACTTTCAGAATCTAAGTAACTATAAATTATTGTAAAAACTTAACTATAGGGCTATTAGTTGGACCATATTACTATGAAATGGCCGTCGCTTTCTTTATCATTCTCTGATCGAGCTGCTGTTGCACTTTCATCAAATTTACGAAGAGTAAATCATTCCGTTCTTGAACTGTTAACACTTACTGGTAGTAAGTTAGTAATATAAATGCATTCTCTATTATACTAGATGGAGATCCTAAATTAAAGACAATTTTAAATGTAGTTCAACATCACTACAGTGCTTACTCCTGGTATGAGAGTTCATTTTATGATCTACGATACGTAATGCTTAATATTTGGAATAGTAACCTACTATGCCGCAAAGATATGCTAAACTATTGTGCCTGTAACTAAATACAAACCTTACTATAATTAGGAAAATTTCATATCATGGTGTAAATATAAAATAGTATAGACAGAATACAGTCTTAATAATACTCATATAACGAGATCGCTATAAAATCTACTCCATAGGTGAAGAAATCATTTAATTTTCAGGTTACAACAGATTTGTATACGTAGTTCGCATTTGTATTATCCAAATGTTGTAGCGACTTTTATATATACATCAAATGGCGTGGAGATATAATACTTGAATGATCGAATGCAACTTAAAAAAATTGGCGTTAATAACAATAATAATAATAATCAAACTTAAAGCTATCGTAGTGCTGTATATCTATTTATCGAAACGGACGTAAAAATAATTAATGATATCTACAGTAAGAATAAGTAATTATAAACCATTTGTGTAATGGAACATTAAAGATCAGTATTCAACGAGTTACAATGTCGTATTGTGACAAATAAGAAATAAATACCTTAATTAACATGACATACTAATAAGATTCTTCACACACAAAAATACCCTTCATTAAGCAGAAATAAATTGAAGGTATCAAATCAACTGTTCCGTCTGTAATCTATTTAAATAACAGCGTAAAAACGAAATATTTGTATAGTTGTGTCTACATAAATTATTGCATAATGAGGCCGTCTAGCTGTCTTGAAGGTGACATCTACCCATGACGTTTGTTCTCTATTGCGATAATAGATCAACAGGAAGCAGAAATAATATAAAACAACATTATCATTTACACTTTTCCATCATAATGTAACAACTACGTTCAACATGACGTCAATTTTTAAACCAATTTCCTCACAATGTACCCAATCAAACTAACGCTGTTATGATACGTCATGTGAAATATCAGTTTGCTATCTCTGTTATAATGCAGTAGAAGTATTTCCTTTCATAAATACATACATAACGAAAGATTAATAAGATATACATGTACTGTACGTACAAAAAACAACAATGCCAGTTAATACGGTGTAATCATCCTAATGGGTACTAGTAGCTTAATAGTAAAATTGATCAAGTATTCATTTAATGTAATTAAATTTAAACATTTTTTCCTGCAGAAATTCGGCTACATTGTAAACAACACAGTTTAAAAGTTAATATGTAGGTACAGTTGTAAAAGTGGTCTGATCTGTAATTTATTCATTGAAATAATATTAATTTACGATTATTCTATCATACGAGTACTACATCAGAAATTCGCATTAGCTGTTTACAATTAAGCTACGTCATTCACTTTAGGTTTAATATTGATCAATAAAGTTAAGTAGAACTCTTAAACTTTCTCGCTTGCTGAGCTTGCAGGTTTGATGTGGAATGACCCTCATTACTACTATATGAACCCGAGTCTCGTCTTGACATAGTCTTACTTTGTGTTTTTTTAAGTTTTTCAATCAGTTCCGGAGGTAATGCACGCTTTTCAACAACATAGTATAAGGTATCTTTGGTGATTGGCATTAATATACTATTACAAACAGCTATAAAAATAAAATATACCAACAATATCAATTATATTGCTTTCTACTGGATAATATCATTCTATCTGTACGCGCATATAAAGATCGTTTACCTATAAATGTACTGTGAGCATTAGGGAAGGCTTTATCTTCACGAATTCTGAGAATTTTCCAAGTTCTAGTTTTGCCATCTAAACAACATTCCACAATTTTACTATCGAATTTATTTAGGCCTTTACCCTATAAAATTTAAGGGCAATTAAGCGAAAATTAAAATTTTTATAATGTAGCACCAAATACGACCTGCATTAGAAAGAAGCCAGACCATTAAAAATAATATATATATAATATCTAGCTATAGTAGCATGTCAGTCACTAGTCTTACTGGAATAGTTGCTACATGGCGTTGTGAATTGCCATAGCCAACATGTAAACGCGCTTCTTTCGTAGGAAGGCAACTATAAGCAGTGAAGTCACAACAAATTTCACACATTTTACGCGTATAAAATATATATATATTTTACGTAAGGTTTGTCTTGTAGATAAACTGAGAATAGGAAACGAAATTACTTTGCCTATATTACCCGTGTTTTTCAACTTTTACAAGATGGAGTTTGAAGTCTACAGTATTTAATTCAGCAGGCTTCCATTTAAGCACGGTGTCGCACCTCCCTGGTATATACGGCTGTAAGAAAAAAGCGTTTTCAATATTGCGTTACACTGCTATAAAGTTATATGAAAACAATTGTATCTGCTTACTTCGTCTTCCGGAGAAAATATTAAACCGTCTGTCTCATGAAATACCTTTTTTGTAAAGGTATCGAGGACCTGAACCGAAATTAAAAGTTAATAAATGTTCATTTCAATTTAAGAATGGCGACTATAATAGACAAACAGGCTTACATATCTAGCATCTTTAGCATCAAAGAACTGCTTATTTCTGACACTAAATGTTTCCTTAGTTTTATCTACAATTCCACGAGCAGCCTGTAGTAACGAAAGAGAAATTATGAAGCAATGATGATATATACGTATAGGCAACAAAATATACGCGTATGAGTATATAAAATGTGGTTCATTAACAAGATAGTACGATAGACTAATAAGAAAATATTTTCTTACTGCTTGATTTCGAGGACTAATAATTTCTTTCTCTATGATTGCCATGCGTTCTGATTGTTTTTTATTACCAACATTTTCATCCTTGAAACATACACATTACGCAAGAAACAACTTTATTCATGGTAAAACGGTTTTAATTTTTTGAATTAAAATATTATTCAAAAACTGTTAATATGGTCTACCTCGAAGCAAATGATATCATATATTAGATAACGGGGATAATATTGATCTCCATTTGGAGTGGAAACTTTATCGATGACCATCTCACCATCTAATAGGGTATTTTCGATATGGCTATTCAGATCAGATCCGCGAGGAAATTTTAAGTGAGGTATCTTGAATATGGAATTGTTTCGGTCGATCATGTAGATTTCATCATTTTTATGTATTAACATCATATAACTAGGGAAATTTTTAACAAAAAAATAATTAGATGGAGTAACCCGCCAGTTAGCTATGCAACATTTGAGCTTAACTCTTACCGAACACCATCTGCCTTCCAGCTTACTCGATACCTTCTATCTCTTAGTAATGTAATGTTATTATAAGTTAAAGATACCGGCTGGCTACCGGGAAATCCTCCCCTATAAATTATACATGCAACGATGTTAGTTTTTACTATGCGAAATAGTAAAGCATAACAACAGCTTTTTTAACATACTCCATCCATCCACATTTCTCTTGACAAAGTTCTTGTAAATCAGACAATGATTGATCACGGACAGGCACTGGCCCTCTGACTCCTTCCATAAATTTAGGATCCTATTGTAGAGTTACTAAGTTATCTATACGTATTTTATATCACATTGACTATAGGTATTGATCATGATAGCAAACTTGTGTTCTTATTCGATAATTTTACCGAAAAAGCGCAAATAGTAATAAAGACTAACCAAGATTAAATGCTCGTTACGCTTCCTCTTTTTTCGAGAAGATACAATCTCTTCGTCACTATGTGGATCCTCGTTGCACCATTCAGGCAATTCAGGCGCTGATATATAATCAAAGTCGCCATTTGGATCATACCGTTGCGCCAATTCTTTCATGTAATAACCTTTGTATATACCAGGAGATCGAGCCTTTTAAAAATGATTACAGTAAACTAATTAGATAGAAGACACTCTTGGGGGATATTAATATCGAAATTTATAAAATATTTATGAATGGTACAAGCACATTGCATGATAGCTATTTACTATAATATGTATGCATATATATGTATACATTAGAGCCGGCTATAAAATATTTAAATAATAGGTAAAATGTATGCTTACACTGGCGAATTCGCGTAAAGCGGCTTGGACACTAATAAAAGAATAATAATCCAATGTTGAGTATACGGCAGATTTAATAATTTAGGTATGTCAATAGGTCAGATACAAGAGAGTCTATGTACAGTACTTAAATGATATGTAAGGTACAATGTAAAGATTTGAGTATATAAGCAATAATAGAATGAGAAAAGCTTGAAGGTGTATAATACTATTGCACTGAAATTAACACCTAGTAAATACTTTGTACCGAACTTACAACATTATTATTATCACACTGCTTTTATGTTAACGTTGAACTAGTTAGAATGCGTCTTCCTAAAGGGTAATACCACTTGCGTAATTGTAATCATTTATGAGCAGCATACCTCCAGTCTTCTTTTTCTATCAGATAACAACATATTAAGAATCCTGTTCTATTGAATCCATGGGTACAGTGGATACCTTGAGGTGATAAAAAACAAACTCTAAAGTGTGGACTATTATAAATTATAAACTATTGGAATATCAACAAATGAATAAATTGAAACGAATTGTAATTATTTTAAGGATGTTATGAAATTATAGATTTACTATTAGTAGTGTAGAACTATAATCCATCTACAGTACTATCAGATAGACGAAATATGGAAATAATTTTGATATTGATTAAGATCGAATCATAACCGTGATACAAAAGCTGACTATAATTACGCATGACATGCTATCTGGTCTTCAATCTCACCAATTACGCTATTAGGATTATTTTGAATAAATTTCATGCATATTTCGATGAAAAGTGTGCATTGGTCAGGAGAAGGAACCTCACCATGACTAGTGGAATAAATATTTAAAAAAGTTTAGCAAACAAGTTGTAATTAAAGAGATAGCATGACTATCATCAGTGTGTAGGTAAGCCAACTGATTGGATTATTAAAGTACAACTTTTAGTAGCAGTTTATGCTTCATTTTATTGTGGTAACGCGTTACTTCATGACCGTTAAATGTGAATTAATTAGGCATAATTACAACAATTTACCCTTTTAATCTTAATTTTAAGTAACCAGCATTATTGGATTCTACTTCGCTTTTACTATAAAAGCGATCAGTGTTGGTTAAGTCAATGATCAATCCCAAATTGATCTATAATCATGGGGTAGAAGAATAAAAATATTAATTTATAGACATGATTTGATACATTCGCATAGTTGTCTACTTTGATATGCAATGAAGTTAATAAACTGGTGTTCAATTAATGTAGTTGGTATGTCTTATTTCACTCTATAACGTTGTATTAACAGTAAAATTATGCAGTATCGAAGTTGTAGATGATACTTAAGATTTAACTGTAGTATACTTTAAGATAACAGTCTACGTCATATTCCTACATTAAAAAATAGATTCAAGTAAAATTTTAAAATTCTAGCTAACCTTGTATGCGTTAGTAAATTGAAAGAGCATATTGATATCGAATCGATCCTCAATAGGAATTTGTTCGTTGTATCTACTATCCAGAGGTACTTTAAAAGGTAAAAATTTGCCTATAATATGCAAAGACAACAAAGAATGGGGAATCGCAAACATTGAGCATTTAGCATGGCTGCAGCAAGGATAAATTGTTGTTTTAACTTGGCTGTTGAAGATATTGTACGAACCTGCAACGACGTTTCCACGACGTGGGCATTTCAACCATCTCGGTGGTATCGGTAGTGAAAACTTGTCAGAAGTAGACATTTTTGTTGTTCTCTCTTATTCAATGCTTGTTACTACAACCATAATATTGACGATATAATAGTGTTGCAATCTAGATTTAACAACAAACGCAAAACCATTGTACAAGTTAAGATATTGTTCTTCTTATTGGCGTCGAGAATGACATCTACAATCAACGCTTTGCAAATTGTATCATTGCATCCATGTATGTACATCCTATTATAAGACATGTAGTAGTAAGTGCAGCTGCTTACCAAAGATTAGTTGATTAATAAATGATCGTTCTTGCAAAGATCCAATACTCCGTAGTACATTCAATGCTGTGGAACTGCCTCACACTTGAGCAAAATGTT